>NW_020954625.1:17578628-17636699 GCF_900497805.2 Vombatus ursinus | reverse complement strand
AAGGAAGGAAGGAAGGAAGGAAGGAAGGAAGGAAGGAAGGAAGGAAGAAAAAGAAAGAAAGAAGCAATGAGGTATAGTGGAAAGAGTTAAGCTTTGAGGTCAGATAATCTAGTTTCAAATCCTTACTCTGTGACTTCTACCTACGTGGTCTTGGAGAAGTCTCTTTACCTATCTTAGCCTCAGTTTCCTAGCTGTAAATTGAGGCCTTTGGAATAAATGACCTCAAAGATCCCTTGATGACCTGATAATTCTTCATTTTAGCAGACAGGAAAAATTAGTTGCAATTGTATCAGATAGATTGGCAATTGTTATCAAATCACTGACTTGTTACTGGATTACAAACTATCAAACTAGAAGACAAAGAAATGAAAATAAGACATACCACATAATCATGAAGGCTCTAACCAACTACTTTTAAAATACCAACTCTCACTTCTCTCTTCACAAGAAGGGAATAAAAAAGTAAAGACACTTATTTTGTCTGGGCTTATTCTGAAAGACAGTCAATTAAAAAAATAAAAGTTGATATAAAAAGTCCAGAAGCTGTCTCAGTCAACATGAGCGATTTTTCAGAAACATTGGCAAGGTCAACATTAGTTTAGAGCAATGGTATCAAACTCAAACAGAAATTGGGGTCAGTAACCCATTCATGAGGATCCAGGCAGGCAGAATATTGACTTAGAAAACAACATTTCAACATTATCTATGTTCTATTCTATTTTGTTTTCTTTGTTAAATATTCTCCAATGACATTTTAATCTGGTTCAGGTCACACTCATCCAGGTGTTGGATATCTCTGGTTTTGATTGCACACCTATTTTTAAAACATTCCAGAGGGATTAAGTGAAAAACTATAAATCTCATGAAGTAGTAAAAAGAACTCTGCAGAGAACTTTTCATGGTGATCAAGTATTACCAGATGAACTGGACAGCACTGGTCACTGAAACAGGAGAGACAACAAATACTCACAAAATGGAACCGATTCAGAGTTATTCAATCTCCTTTGATAATTCTAGTAGAATTGCACACGTGGCCCTTTGCAATGATATCACATCAGGTGCTATTCAAGAAACCAGCAAAAATGCCTGAGAATAAATTTGGGTTGAGTGCATTTATCAAATACTAAGTCAATACAACTTTCCAGTATGCTGTAATGATGAGATAATAATGCTAGGTCCTGACTAGTTCAAATAATGAATCCCCTGAAGATGTGGCCTTATTCCATTCCCATTGTAGATTTCCTTTGGGCTGGAAGCAATGACCATATTTTACACAATTGCAACATCAAATAATGTGAACTAGAATGTAAGCAACCACTTCAAGCAAACCCATTGTTCCCACTAATCAGGATTTAGGCCAAAGGGTGGTTGTGAGCAAAGCATAAGTAAACCTTTGAGTACTAAACAAACATGAATTGTCATTTTGACCACCATCAATACTACAGCAGCGGCTGCTTCCACTACCACTCAGAGAATGCCACAGCAGCTACTGCTCCTGCTACTGCTGCTGCTGCCCCAACCACTCACTCCTTGCATCTCCTGCTACCACTATATTAGAGTTATGAGTATGTGGTTATACTATTGAGTATAGAATTCTACAGAAGGCTTCATCCAAATGGCAGCTATCCTATGATGTCTGAGAAATTTAAATTAAAAAAAAACTTTAGAAAGAAACAGGTTAATAATTCAGAGAACACAGACTGAAATTTTTATGTTATGGGGAAGAGACAGAATTGGGGGGAGAAGGAAGAGAGTAGGAAGGGTGGGAGAGTGAGGGAGAGAGGAAGAGATGGAAACAGACAGAAACAGACATGGGATGAGAGAGAGAGAGAAAAAAGGGGAGAGACAGACAGATAGGGAGACAGAGACAAAGAGACAGACAAAGAAGGAGAGACAGAGGCAAGTAGAAACAGAGACAGAAAGAGAGGGATAAGGATGGAAGGAGGGAGATAGAGAGAGGGAAGGAAAGAGAGAGACGGAGGGAGAAAGAGAGACAGAGACTGGAGAAGACTGAGACAGAGAGACAAATGGAAAAACAGAGACAGACAGAGAGACAGATAGAAATACTCAGGGAGAGACAGAGACAGAGATGTAGCTTAGGCTATGTCAGTACACCAGGTGGATGTTATGCAGGACATACTTCCACAAGTTTCATTCAGCTGCTTAATGAAATCTGCGCTGCCAGCATTCCCTGTGGTGGAAGGAGCGACATGAGGTTTCTTGCTGATCTGGGTACCAAGAGAAATCAACAAAGCTTTTCACAAATGTTTCAGCAGGAGTGTGGGCCAAGATGCAGTCCTTCCAAGAACTAAGGCTTCTATGTTTATTTAACAAAGTGACTTTAACACCCCTCTCTACTGGCAAGCCCAGAGCGCCCCGAGGAAAAGCAGCCAGGGAGCAGAGACAATATACTCACAATTTACCCCTCCCAGAGGTGTGAGACTTAGTAATTTGGGAAACAGGTGATGAGCCTGCCTGCTGCTTCTTTTATTTCTTGTTATTTACTTGGAAGGAAGTTTTAAATTGACATTTTTTACTTTTCCTATGATTACACATGGTTTGATTCATCCAGGTGGAGAAAGATCCAATGGAAATTGAGGGATATGGAAAGGGGGAAGTTGTGAGCTTAAGTGAAGGGCTTGATCATCACGTGCCTGTGGCTAGGCTGTAGGTGATTCTGTCTCTTCTACTGCCTGGGCAGAAGCATCCGGGGTCACCACTCCCTGCTCCTTCAGACCCATCTATTTCAGCCTCAGAATCTCCTTCACAATCTTCCCTACTGTTCCACTTTACTCTTTGGAATTTATGTCATATTTTTAACAAGCTGTCTTTCACGTTAAACCTGTACTCTTCCCTCAGAAATTATTCTCTACATATTTTGTATTCAGATACATTTATGTGTTTACCTTCAACAGAGTGTGAGCCCCTCATGGCCAGGTAATCATTTCTGTCTCCCCAAAGCCTAGTGTACAGACTTTGAAATAGCAGGTGCATATACTTGCTCGTTGAGTGGAATTCCCTTATGTGATTGAGTTAGAGGATTGTCCTTTGACTCCTATGGGCTATGAGTGGCTTCTGGGTTTCTGCTTATATTTCAGGGTCTAATCCTATGGAAAGGCCACCAAGCTAACCACTGCCATTTTGCAGCTTCTTACCTCCATCAAGCTTCTACTTATTGTTCGTTATGGTCAGATTTCATTGATACAGAAATGTGCAAAGGGGGAGGGTTCACGTTTTATTCACCCTGCTTCCATCAGTTAACATAATTTCAGTTAGAGCCTAGTGAAAATAAAGAGGCATTTCTCCCATCCAAATTCACAAATACATTTGGGGTTCATGACTCCCGGATTAAGAAACCCTGGACTAGAGGTTTCTCCTTTAGTCTCCATGTAATCTTAAATCTATGATTCTATAATTATACAGTGGCTATTTAGGCACCAGTAGGCCGAAATGATCAGAACTAGAGATCTCACCAAATGTTCTCCATTACCTCACTATACTGTTTGTTTTCGGTTCCTTATTCTGGGATTGCTCGTCTCCTCATAGGGGTGGGGATGCAGAAATTAGGTTCCTGGTGCTCTGATTCCACACCCATCTCAGATTACTGAGGAATCATCTGATTATTGGGTCTAGTCTAAAGGGTCTTCCCCAGCAGAATGGAAGAAGAAAGAAACAACTACTTAAAGCACACATGAATCAGGTAAAGGACCGGCTGTTTCATTCCCACAACCAGAAAAGGGAGTGATAAACAATAACGAATTAGACAATGATTACCATCAGTTAATAGCTAGCATGTAGGCATCATTGAGTCATTTGCAACAAAATTGCTCATAAATTGTTTCACATTTCATCTCTGCTGAATACATCCTGGTCAATGGATCGATGTCAGCTAGTCTCTTACCCAAGTGTTTCTCTCTTTATGGTAGACTCTTTACCTCTCATATATTGACACTGTCTCAGTTTCATGCCACAAATGCCTATGAAACCTGTTTTCCTTTGCTACAGTGATAGGAGGAGGATAAATACCAGTTGCCTCTTGAGTCATGTAAGGGCTTTCCCCAAAGGAAAAAAAGATGCAAATGGGAGCAGCCCTATCTCAGAAATGCATTTGCCTGGGAGGCCATGGGCTCATGGTTTTAAGCCTGATGGGAATAAGGGCTCCCAATTCTCATATTCCAGACCCTCCAGAGCTCAGAGGGTTGTTCTTAAACCTCAAGGTTGAAAATATATATTCAAAGAATATCTGTGCATGGTCAGAAGCTGGTGTTGGTAAGGACCCCAACATCCTGTATACCCAAGAGGGTTAGATTTTCATCTTACCATTCCTGCTATCTTCCCCCTTCCCCCTGCCATCTTGCAACCCTACCTTCCATCATAGATATTCCTGTGTATAACTGCACACACTCAAACATACACACACATACACACACACATACAGAAAGAGAGAGAGAGATAGAGAGAGAGAGAGAGAGAGAGAGAGAGAGAGAGAGAGAGAGAGAGATTCTCAATTCAAAGAGGTAAGGAGAAATATCAAAAGGGAGCATTGGTATCTTTCTCCCTTGTGCCTTCTACCAGCAAATATCCACATAGACATTGAGATACAGTGTAAAGATTGCTGACTTTTTCAGAGGATTTGGGTTTGAATCCCATCTCTGCTCCTTTCACTCTGTGTACCTGTGAATAAACCACCTAACCTCTCTTGTCCCAGTTTCATCATCTACAAACTGAATGGGTTGAGCTAGATGGCCTCTAATGCCCCTTGCAAACTCTGTTTCTGGTCCCACAGATCTTTCTCCAACACTTCTGGAAAATCTACACTGCACTGAAGAGTGATTGTTGGTTAGGAAAGGGGTTGGGGGAAGGTGGTGCAGAGTGAGTCAGGGTTAGAGGCCACCAAATGATATCTCCATTATAAAAGTGAGGAAACTAACAGAGCAGTGAGAAAAAGCTCAACAATCAAATAAATAGGAAAAAACTATGAGAGATATGGAAGAAGTCACATGTCATAAATCACCTTGCCTCAAACTGGATACTCTTCCACGGAACAATGAAGACACTTTGTTCAGTTCAGGAAATTAAAGGACGACAAAAAAACAATGATGTTGTTTGGAGAATCAAGTCATGCAATGACTTTCTTTCACTGAACCTTCTCTGTTTCCCAGGAATTTTTTTCCCTTTGGGGGAATACTAGCTGTTCAGATGTTTTATTTAACTCTGGAAACTTCCATTATGTTTTATCATTTTCTGGAGCAGAGGATTTTATGAATCCATCTCTTTTATTTATTTAAGAGTGATTCCTCTTCACTGAACTGTAGCTCTGGTCTCCATACATTCTTGCTCCTCTGCATTAAAACATTGGTGGGGGAGAAGAAACCCTTTTTAAACTATTAAGTCAATGACCATGTTTCAGTATACCCACAGCAGCTGGGCAGTGATAAATCAGAGATTCTTTGTTGTGGCTGGTAAAGAAAACAATAGAGGAGAATGAAATGAAGCTGAAAATTGGAGAGATAATAAAAAAAAGTCCAGATAGCATAGAGATAATACGTATACAGAGGATAAAACTCTCTAAAAAAGCTTAAGTTGTATTCAGGCATAATGTATAGAACAGTGGTGCATCTTAAGATTTCTGGGAAAATGCTTCTAACTGTTACTGTGCTTTTCACCCCTACCACAAAGCAAAAGGAAAAGATTGTGGTGTTTAAAGCTTTGCAACAACACTAGATGAGGTCCTGCTGGGTTGCTGGCAGAAAAAGTTGGTAGCATCAGACAGTGAGGTGGAGTCAAAAGAATTCTGGCCTTAGACTATGATGGCTTGGATTCAAATCTCACCTCAGCACTCTCGCTGTCTGACCATTGGGAAAGGACCTCAACTTTTCTCATCTGTAGAGTAGGAGCTACTAATAACTATAGTACTTTCTGGACATTGTTGTTATGATGATGAAGGAATACATGGAAAATGCTTCTATTACTTCAAGTTCCCTAAAGACGTTATTAGTAGTAGTAATAACATTATGGTTGCCATTGTTATTGTTCTCATATTCAATAGAATTCAGAGAGAAGTAATTGTACAAATGACAAATATGATAAACACAGAGAGGCATGGGAAGACAGCATCATCATCATCAAGCATTCAACATAGTGTCTTAAGATTTGTAAAACACTTTCCACACATTACCACATTTTATCCTCATAACAAATTGTCAGATGGGCATGTAAACTGATATCAAGTGAAAAGAATCAGGAAAACATCAAACCAAATGTCATTTAAAAATGTAAGGAACAAGTTTGGCCCTGAAAAAAGATACATGAAGGACAGTTAGGTGGTGCAGTGGATAGAGATCAGGCCTTGGAGTCAGGAGGACCTGAGTTCAAATATGGCCTCAGACACTTGACAATTAGTAGCTGTGTGACCCTGGGCAAGTCACTTAACCTTAATTGCCTCACCAAAAAAAAAAACAAAAAAACAAAGATACATGAGATGACCTTTCTCTCCAACTTTACTGGAGGTAAGGGGTGATAGATAGACAAATACTACTGAAGGTAACCTTAAACTTTTAAAAACATTTTATTAATTTTATTGAATTGTTTTATTTTAGTTCTTTGTTTTAAAAGGCAGCTCTATGGGAAGAAAGAGAGGGATATATTGACAAATGTATCTGATATAAAATTATTTGCTTAAAAATAGTCTTGAGTACAAGTTGTTATCATCTGATTGCTCTTTAAAGTTTAATGTTAAGCAGATGATTAAACAGTGAATTCTTGCTATAACCAAATAAAAGTGTTGGGATTTAAATTCATCTTCTGCAGAAGCACTCAGAGCATCTTCACAATAATTTCAACATCAGATGGCATGACGGGGATGATATGTAACTCATCCTGTCCCACATAGTTTTGCTTTCTACTGTGATGTCTCTGTCTTCAATCTTATTTTATTCTCAGTAGTTTAGACTTTTAGAGAATTTGGCCTGCTGGTATCCAATTACAGCATAGTGGATAGAATACAAAACATAGTGTCAGGAAGATATGAGTTCAGATCTTACCTCAGATTGTTACTAGCTGTGTGGCTTTAAGCAAGTTTCATTTAACTTCTCTGTGACTCAGTTTTATCATCTGTAAAATAGAAATGAATGATAATAGCACCTAACTTCCAGTGTTGTTCTAAGGATCAGATGAGTCAAGCTATGTAAACTTTGTTGAGATATTAGGAGACACTCTGTTTTCCAGAGCTAAGGCCCAGTAGGCAAGGTGTGTCCTAAGTGTGGCATAACAACAGTCCATTGAGCTCACACTCTGCATGATCTCAGCGTAATGAAATCCCTGAATTGTTTCTGGTCATGAAGCCCTGCTATGAGTCAACTTGGCAAAATGTTGCTGCTACCCCTCATCATCAGGGTTACAGCTCATCGCATAGCCATAGGTATAAGTATTGAGATTTCCCCACACTAAAGCAGGTCCCCACACACACAATGACGGCAGGTGGGGGCAGGGGCCCTCTAGTACATGTGTCCTTGCTTGTAAGCATTCCCTCACTTTGAAACTAAACTCCTGGTTGATTCCTGACTCTCCTGTCTCTAGCCTGCTTGGGTTGGCTCCTGCCACACATTGGTTAGAGGTCAGTTCCATCCAGTTCAGTTGACCACTTGAAAGCACAATACAAAAGCTAGTTAGCTATTATTCCTACATTTTAATAGATCAATATTAAAGCCAATTATCTATGATTATAGCAAAGGTTTTTGTGAAAATACTCAATTTTCAGTACAACTTTATTTGTTGAATGTGCAAGAACATTTTGGAATTCTTAACATGCACATTTATCATCTGTTTCTGAAGGTGAGCAGGTTCTGGATTATAATTTTGATGACTTGATCATATGAATTTCTTATGTGCTATTTTTTTTTTTACAATCTGAGGTGATGCTACTGGTGATATTGAAGAAACCTACATAAAGTAATTTCCACCATTTTGTAAGAAATTCTCTTCCCATAGCTTGATCTTGATTTTACACCCTTTGTAAAATGAAGGAACCACAATACAGTAACTCCTGTGCAGAGGCCACTTCCAGCCTTCCTTTAGTGATCCAACAGAACAATTCACACCCTCTATGTCAGCAACATGTGTTTATTCACTAGCGCTCAAAAAGGCATGATGTATTTCCACGTCCCCACCTTTGCTCACAACACTGGCTTCTCAACCAATAAACACTTTTAAAGGCCTACTATGTGCCATGCACTGTGCTAAGCACTGGTGGTTGGAATGTGATATATACCTTCTTCCACCTCTAATCTGTCTTGATCTCACCTACTGTTCAAGTCCCATCTGCTCCACAGAGTCAACCCTGATCAAGTTTTACTTATGGTGACTTAGAACTATAGAATCTGAGTAGTTTGGACTTAAAAGAAACCTTGAAGACTGTTTAATTCAATACTCCTGTCTTTCAGATAAGAAATATGAGACCCAGAAAGGGGAAGAAGATTGCCCAGAGTTAAACAAACAGAAAGAGGCAAAGCAAGGGCACAAATCGAGCTTCTCTGACTAAGAAATTCAACACTGTTTGCATATCTCTTTCTCCTATCTCCTCTTCCAATCCCCCCCAACTCTACTGCCCAGTTAAACTCATCATCTTTGGTTCCTCACATAGAATACCACACTTGCAGCTCCCGGCTTTCACCAAGATTCAACTCAAATCCCTTCTTCTGCAAAAAACTTTTTTTTTGTTTTCAACATTTACTTCCTCAAGATTTTGAGTTCCAAATTTTCACCCCATCTCACCCCTCCCCCCACCCCAAGATGGCATGTATTCTGAATACCCCTTCCCCTAGTCTGCCTTCCCTGCTATCTCTCCCCGCCTTCCCCTTCTATTTTCCCATAGGGCAGGATAGATTTCTGTACCCCATTTCCTGTATTTCTTATTTCCCAGTTGCATGTGAAAACATTTTTTTTTAAACATGTGTTTTTTAAACTTTGGGTTCCAAATTTTCTCCCTTCCTCCCTCGCCACCCACCCTCATCGAAAAGGCAAGCAACTCAATATAAGCTATACATGTGCAGTTATGCAAAACACTTCCATAGTAGACATGCTGTGAAAAACTAACTCTATTTCCCTTAATCCTATCCCACCCCCCCATTTATTCTATTCTTTCTTTTGACCCTGTCCCTCCTCAGAAGCATTCGCTTCTGATTACCCCCTTTCCCAATCTGCCCTCCTCTCTATCATCCCTCTACTCTCTTACCCCCTTCCCCCCCTATTTTCCTGTAGGGTAAGACAGATTTCCATACCCAATTGAGTGTGTATGTTATACCCCCCTTAAGTCAAATCCTATTAGAATAAGATTCACTCATTTCCTCTCACCTTCCCCTGGTTCCCCTCCACTGTAACAGCCTTTTCTTTTCTGTTTTTTTGTGAGATAATTTACCCCATTCTACCTTTTCCTTTCTCCTTCTCCTAGTATAATACTCTCTCATCTCTTAATTTTATTCTCCAGATATGACCCCTTCATCTTCAACTCACTCTATGCCCTCTATCTATCTATCTATCTATCTATCCATCTATCTATCTATCTATCTATCTATCTATCCACATATACATATGTATATATATGTGTATATATATATGTATATATATATACATACATATAATTTTTTCCCTCTAACTACCCTAATACCAACAAAGGTCTCATGAGTTACAAATATCATCTTTCCATACAGGAATATAAACAGTTCAACCTTAATAAGTCTCTTATGATTTCTCTTTCCTGTTTACCTCTTCATGTTCCACTTGCATCTTGTATTGGAAAGTCAAATTTTCTATTCAGTTCTGGTCTTTTCATCAAGAATGCTTGAAAGTCCTCTATTTCACTGAATGACCATTTTTTTCCCCTGAAGAATTATACTCCGTTTTGCTGGGTAGGTGATTCTTGGTTGTAATCCTATCTCCTTTGGCCTCTGGAATATTATATTCCGTGCCCTGCAGTCCCTTAATGTAGAAGCAGCTAAATCTTGTGTTATCCTGATTGTGTTTCCACAATACTTGAATTATTTCTTTCTGGCTGCTGGTAATATTTTCTCCTTGACCTGGGAACTCTAATTTGGCTACAATATTCCTAGGAGTTTTCCTTTGGGGATCTCTTTCAGGAGGAGATGGGTGGATTCTTTCAATTTCTATTTTGCCCTCTGGTTCTAAAATATTAGGGCATTTTTCCTTGATAATTTCTTGAAAGATGATGTCTAGGTTCTTTTTTTGATCATGGCTTTCAGATAGTCCAATAATTTTTAAATTCTCTCTCCTGGATCTATTTTCCAAGTCAGTTGTTTTTCCAATGAGATATTTCACATTGTTTTCTAATTTTTCATTCCTTTGGATTTGTTTTACAGTGTCTTGATTTCTCATAAAATCACTAGTTTCCAATTGCTCTATTCTAATTTTTAAGGAAGTATTTTCTTCAGTAATCTTTTGGACTTCCTTTTCCATTTGTCCAATTTTGCTCTTTAGGGTATTCTTCTCTTCATTGGCTTTTTGGACCTCTTTTGCCATTTGGGTTAGGCTATTTTTTAAGGTGTTATTTTCTTCAGTATTTTTTGGGGTCTCCTTCAGCAAGCTGTTAACTTGCTTTTCATGATTTTCTTGCATCACTCTCATTTCTCTTCCCAGTTTTTCCTCTACTTCTCTTACTTGCTTCTCAAAATCCCTTTTGAGCTCTTCCAAGGCCTGGGACTGATTCATATTTTTCTTGGAGGCTTTGGACGTAGGAGCTTTGACTTTGTTTTCTTCTTCTGGTTGTATGTTTTGATCTTCTTTATCACCAAAGTAAGATAATAGAGTCTGACTCTTTTTGCTCTGCTTGCTCGTGATCCCAACCAATCACTTGAGTTTTAAACTCTTTGTTAAGGTAAGAGTCTGTTTCCAATGTGGAGAATGTACTGTCCCAAGCTTTGGGGGTCTGTACAGCTGTTTTCAGAGATACTTCTTGGGACTTGAAAAGTGTCAGTTCTTCCAAGGTGCTATGATAAGGGGCGAGGTGTTTCTTCTCCACCACCACAACAAGTTCCACCACATCAGCGCTCCTCCTTGCCCCAGGACCACCCCTCAGAACTGTGACCCAGATCCAAGCACGGGCAAAGCAAGAGATTGCTACCTCAGCCCTGGCAAAGACATATTTGCAATCGCCCCTCATCAGCCGCTTGATTCCCCCTAAGTCTGTGGGCCTGAAGCTCAGAAGCCAGCCGCTGCCCTCGGGGCGGCTGAGATCTAGCTTCTTCTCTCACCACAGTCACAGACTTTTCCCATTGACCTTCTAAGTTGTCTTTGGCATTCGTGGGTTGAGAAGTCTGGAAACCGCCACAGCTGCCCACAATTCAGTCCTCTGAGCCCTGCTCCATGGTTGCTGCAGCCTGTGTGTCCATGCTGAACTGCGCTCCTCCCCCTGCCCGGTGCAATATACTTTTCTCATCAGCCATCCAGGTTGTCTTGGGCTGGAAATTTGTTTTACTCTGTTTTTTTTGTGGGTTCTGCTGCTTTAGAATTTGTTTAGAGCCATTTTTTATAGGTATTTGGAGGGGTTTGGGGTAGAGCTCTAGCAAGTCACTGCTTTCCCTCTGCCATCTTCCTCTTGAATTCCTGCAAAAGACTTTTCAGGTGCCTACCCATTGCTATTGGCTTCTTTCTAAGATTATTTTTCACCATCATTCATATAAAAGTTATGTTTATATATAAAGATACATAAATATTAAAAATATGGACATACATGGGTATATACATATATGCATGAAAACATATTATATATAAAAATATATATTATATGTGTGTATGTACAATATATACAATATATATATACATATATATATATATATATACAAGTAATAAAATTACTTGAATGCTGTTTCTCATTAGAATGTGAGCTCTTTGAGGGCAAAAACAATGAGTTTACCTTTATTTTAATTCCCCAAACTTGGCACAGTACCTGACATGTAGTAAATACTTGATAAATGTTTGCTGACTGACTGGCTACTATACTTATTGTCTCTATTTCTCATCTTATGGTTGTTACGTCCAGTGTGTATTGTTAGTTTGTATCTCAGGTCCTGCTCTTAACTCCTCCAGATCATGGAACATGCCCTATGTTCTCATACAGTAAGCATTCAATTAAAGCTTACTAAGACAGATTGAGTTTTTCATCCACCCAACAAACATTTCTTCAGCACTTAATATGTGTCAGGCACTCTACTGTGTTCTGGGAATAGAAAGATCAAAGAGAAAATAGTTACAGTATCAGTGAGATACAACATGTAAACAGAGAAGTTGTAATATATAAAAGAAATTCGAGGGGGTTGAGAACTAACAATTAGGGAAGGCAGAAAAGATTGGGAAAATGATGGCCTCTTACCTAAACCTTTATAGTAGCTAGGGATTTCAAGATGTGAAAGTAAGGAGGGAGGGCATTCCAGGCATGTGGCATAACCTGAAGTGAGAGGTAGTGAATCATGAACAAGGGGAAAAAAAAGAGCTAAGCTAATGTCATGAGAACATAGAAATATATATTTAATATATATATACAGACAAAATCATATAGAAAAACAATTTTAGGCAGAAGAAATTCCACTTCGTAGAATTGTCACCTTTAAGTAATGCCTTAACTAAGAGCTAAACCCAAAAGAAATTACATGATATAGTGGGGGGGAAATCACTGATTCTTAGCCAGAAGACATGGGATCAAATTCCACTTCTAATGTTAACTACTTGTGTGACCCCTAAGCCAGTAGTTTAACCTCTGTGGGCCCCATGTTCCTCACCATTATGATGAAGAGTTTGCAATAGACATCCTCTAAGGTCCCTTTTAGCTCTTCATCAATGATGCCATGTTCCTAAGTTTTAGAGAACAAATAGAAATGTGGGGATATGAATTGTCCTACATTGGAATCTTTGTACAGCTTTGTTTAGTTCTTCAATGAATGCAGGAATGCTTTCCCAGATGAAACTGGATTGAGAACATAAACTTTATTGAACTGAGATATCCACAGATTGCTTGTCATACCACTAAGTGAAAAAATAATTTTCTGATAGATCTAATTCATCAGTCAAAAAACAACAACAAAAACTCAGTAAAGCCTTACCCTGGCACCATCCTTCTCATCTAAGTGTTTACTTTTAGGTATGTCTGTCTGAAAACAGTATCTGCTATGGATGGGGGCTCAACGGTGCAGGACTAGTAAGCAAAAAATTGAGCAAGGATTCAGAAAGTGTTCCAAGTCCTGCAGTTATTGCTATTCTGTGTTGTGATAGGTGTTTTCTGAAATTGGTGATGTCTTTGGATGAAGTTGGTGTTTCTGGGGCACTGGTATATTTGGGCTCCAGATTGAAAGAATTTTGGAGGGAAAGGCAGTCTCATGGAGACAGCATAGTCAAGATCTGTATAATTAGAATTTCACTTATCAGTATAATGAGCAGTATAGTCAATGCAAGTTGGAGTACTTCACTATGTGTGGACAAATACAAAGAGTATTTCCCTTGTGGAATTAACTAATAACAGAAGGCATTTGTCTGATGTTGAGAATTCTATGTACTATGGATTAAACATATGTATCCTTTGGGGAAATCTCTTTCACAAATCACATGATCAAGGTGAATAATGGATGGAGGAAATTGAATGAATCTGTCTTTCTGCTAGGAATGTCCACTAGACCTTGAGTCAGGAATTCCAATTGCAATTTCCCTCTCCCATGGTGTTTCAAAACATCAAAGACACACATTATTTTTTCATTAAAAAATTTTCACATAATTACTGATTTTTCTATGATTTGTTCTTTGACTTAGTTATTACTTTTTATTGATGACTCTATTTGTTTCTATTTCTTTTGCTTGTGCTCCCTGAGTTTATTATACCTATTAATACAAATATTACTTATAATTATTGTATCATGTTCTATAATGTGCTTATTATTACCTTTTTTTAATTTTGGGGGAATATTTCAGTGCTCCAATACGTACTCAATTTTGTTGAAAATTCCATGTGGTGCTGAGAGATATTTACATTCTTTAGTGTTCATTTGGAAGATCCCATAAGTCTTTTAGCTCTAGTCTCCAGCAATTTCTTCATTAATACATGTTCTGTTAGAGGTTTCCAAAAATTAGAGAGGTACATTGAATTTTTTTTATTTATATCTTTTTGAAAATCACTTAATGTTTTCTTTATAAATTTAAAAGCTAAGACATCCAGAGTATATGAGTTCAATATTGATATTGGCTTGTTGTCTATGATTCCTTTAAGCATAATGGACCTCCTTTGTTGATCCTTATATTTGCTAAGTTTGATAGCATCAGTTCAATTCTTACTTTTTCAAAGATTTATCTGATGAATATTATTTTCTAACTCTTCATTTTTATTCTATGTCTTTTCTTTTTGATGTAGTTTTCAAGCAACAGATCATGGCATTTTGCGTCTCATTATCAAATGAGATAATATTTGCAAAGCACTTAGTACAGTGTGTGGAATATAGACCCTTGATAAATGCTTATCTCCCTCCCCCACCCAATCTGTCACTCCTTTTCATTTTATTGGATTATTTAATTCATTCACATTTAAAGTCATGAGATAGGTTTATATTTTTTCTCTATTTGTCTGCAATACTTTTAATTAGCATTTTCCCCCTTTTCTTCTGTAAGAACATTATACACACACATATATCCACACATATGTCTATATGTAGGTGTATGTATGTATGTATGTATAACCTGTTCATATATGTTACCTTTTATATATGAGGAGAGAGAGAAAGAGAGAGAGGTCCTGTTTCCTTGGTTTTGGACTTTTGCTTAACCTATTACTTCCTTTTTCTTTCTTTATTTTATCTATCTCCTCTTTTTCTCCTCAGTTATGCAGTCAAGTAAAATCCTTCTTCTATTCCCCTTCAATTTTTTTTGTTCATTAATTTGTTTGTTTATTTGTTTAAGATTTCATTTTCTCTGCCTTTTTAAAAAAAAAAGTATTTCTTTACCTCATTCTCTTCAGGATTTATTTTACTTTTCTGTCCATTCTCAACTTTTAGTCATTGATTCACACCCCTTCTATCTGACTTGTTTCAATAATATTCATCCTAACCAGTCTCCTCTCAGGGAAGGAATCAGATGTATAACACACACACACACACACACACACACACTGAGAGAGAGAGACAGAGAGCAGAGACAGAGAGAGAGAAAGAGAGAGCCTAAATCTCTGTTATATTGATAATGCATTCCTATTTACTAAATAATTTTAATTTGTGTTTGTGTTGCAGTCAATTTTTTTTTGGCATAAGTAAGGGTTGTTTGTTTGTTTGTTTTTTTCTCTGCTTAATTTTACCTCTAGTCAACATGAGGAGTCTGCTGCTACAAGTTAGCAGAGTATTTTTTCAACAGCTGTTTGCCTGGGGGATATTAGGAAACTGGCAGTATCCCACCACTGTAAGCCAAGCTGGGCAAGGAAGAAGAGAGGGCCCAGAGCAGCCAGACATCATCAGCCAAGCTGCCTCTATTTACACCCTAGCAAGACCATCCTGATGAATCCCTTGCATCTGTGCTGTTTCAAAGATCCATGAAGGACTGCTTTGGGAAAGTCTTCAGGAACTGGAAAGCATCCCCATTGTCATCTGTGATTTTCTACATTCTCTTTTTCTAAGCTTTTTTCTAGGAGATGATCAACAAGTCCCTCTTAGTTTCCTGACCCATGGCCTCATCTTCTGACCCAGCCTCTACTAGTACAGCACAAGGAGATCATCCGCCGTGAGAATGAGAGCCTGCATATTCTTTTTCGTTTTCTGCATCACATGTTTTATGACATTGCACCTGCCCTGTGGTATAGAGAATAACTGGAGGTTTTCTCCAAAGCCTCATGGACGAGAAATCTAGTAGTTATTCTTGCTACTAAAGTAATTCCCTTATTATGAGCCCATCTGGAGAAAGTTGTGTCATATTTGTGTATACATATATATGTATGTATATATGTATGTGTATGCACATATATACCTATCTTTGTATATATGTATGTAAATAACCATATATATGCATATGTGTGTGCTTAAGCATGTGTGTGCATCTGTGTATGCCAATCTTTGCAGACTTTGGATCTCAAAACTAGGACATAAACATCTCAGGGGCAGAAAATTTCATCCCTCAGTACTTGGCACATGAATGTTTGTTCATCAATGAATGTAATTCAGATTCAAATGCAACAGCACAACAAATGCCTACTGAAATCAAATTCAATGATCAAAATGGTTCTGACTAGAAAGAAACTTATAGTCTAATGGAAGTGATATGACATGCCCTCTGCCCCCAATGAAATGAATGCAATAGGGGAAAAGCTGAGATCCAGCCAAAGTAAGGTCAAATATTTAAGGAAGGGAGAGGTCACTCTCCCCTGGAAGATGGTAAGTCAAGAAAGGCTACCTGAGACCTATTTAAGTCATACCTAGCATCTACGTAGCATTCTAAAGTTTGAAAAGCATTTAGCATAGATTTAAAGCAGGTGCATGTGGAAGAGGGATTTAAATTGTACCATTTGGCCTCAGAAGAGGGAGCAATAGTTGGAAACAGCAAAGAGGTGAATTTGGGCTGGATGTCAGGACAATGACCACATGCTGACCATGAGCACTCTCCAGAAGTAAAATAATGGGCTCCCTTCAGGCCAGCCCAATCACTGGTTATCTCTAAAGGCTGGATGGCCAGTTGTAGGGGCTGCGGTGGTGGTGGGGGGAGATTTTCATGGATGCTCAGATTGGTGGAGATGGCCTGAAAGGTCCTATACAGCTCTGAGTCTGGGCTAGGGTCATTTTTAGAGGTCATTGTCCCTCATTTGTGCCAGGAGAAATAGCAAGATTCCACAAGGTGGGGGTGATAAAGCAACACCTTTTAGGCTGCATGAATATATGGAGTTGTAAGAAAGCATGGTGACATTAGGGATGATAGAACTGAAAGGGATACATGGGAGGCTACTAGTCCAAAGCCCAACTTTATCCTTACCTCTCACCAGAATCTCTCAGATTCACCACAGACAACTCCCAAACTCTTTTACCACATACATGGTGCCTAGCATACAGGATGCACTAACTAAATGCTTGGTGACTGACTCTCTGACTAAGGCCAGTAAAGTAAGAGCTCCAAATTTATTCTTCATGCATTTAGAAATTTTTGCAGAGCAGCGTTCCTTCTGATTGTGTTAAGTATTTATAAGTCCACAGAAATGTTTGAGAAATCAGTACATTGATGGTTTCATGCAGTGGCAGCAGGTAGCCAGCATCCTTTCCAGCCTTAAAATGAGAAGGCAGTTTGTAGTTACTTGAAGATAAGAATCATATATTTAGAAGGGCAAGAGAAGTAGCTTAGATTAAAAATAGAGTTCAGTCACATCATTTTATAGTTGAGGAAACTGAGGAACAAATTAAAAGTGACTTATCAAAGGACACACAGGTATTAAGTGAATGAGAGGGGATTCATACTGTCCAAAAAATAGTCTTTCCCTTCCAGCCAAACATAGTGTCTATAATTGCACCATCAGTCATTTCAGGGAAAGATATTTAGGCTCATAGGATCATAGGGTTCATAGCATCATAGATTAAGATTTGAATGAAACTTTAGGGGTTACCTTCACCAGACCTTTTATTTGATAGATGAGTCAAAGAAGAGGTTAAGTGATTTACCCAAGGTGATATACACAGTAAATGGAAGAATTAGGATTTGAACTCAGATCCTCTGACTCCAGCTATCTTTCCACTGTATCATGTGAGAAGTTTCAAGGTGATCTTTGTCAGCATCACTGTTTTTTAGCTTGTGTCCAGCCTTACTTTCTGCTTTCCTTTGAAAATAGGTTTTCACCTAGGTCTGTATCCTGAGGGAAATAACTAAAGTAAGCCTCAGCTCCCTATCTCTTGGTAGAATAGGTCTGGAGAATAAGGAATAGGGTGAATATCCATTGAACCTATTAAACCTCAACCACCAAGGCTTTGGGATGATTTCATGGTAATGACACATTTGCATAATGAGCTCTCATTTTTTTTCTATCTTTGAGAACTTTTCAAATGAGACTCCAGCCAATGTATGGCTAAAGTGACTGTATACCAGGAAGTTGAAAGGAAACTGATTAGGAAAAACAGAGCTCAAGGTAAGCCTGTTCAATATTTCCTAGGCATTTACTAACATTAGTTGATTAAAGCATTTGCAAAATACGCTTATTTCTTTTTTAACTTAAGCTTTCCACCCTCCTATATCTATTTTCTTAAATGGACCATTTGGCTTTTGACTCCTGATAATCTTCAGTGCATTTCAACCTTCTTTTGCCTACCTTCCACATGTTTAAATGGAATAATTTAGAAATACATCCTACGGCTCTGTAATTTTTTTAAGACTCAAGACTCAGAAAGTCTAACTTTGGAATACATCAGCCATGAGTACTATCCATTAAGTGATGGAAATTAAAGATCAGGTCAGGAACCCAAGTTCCTCTTCCCAAGTAGGTGTTTAGAGTAATTGGCCTGGGAGATGGTTTACACTGAAGCCACTGGTCATAGTTCCCCCATATGAAATTTACAAAGAAAATACTTATATGTAGGGAAACACAATAGAAATAAATAACAATTGCTGAGAGATTGGATTCCCAGGAGTGAAAGAAGAGATATACTTTTTTTTGTTCATTCACTTTTTTTTAATTTTTAAAATTTTGATGATACCTTTTGCTCAACACAATCATTGTCTAATATAATTCACCTCCTTTGAGTCCTCTCTTGTAACAAAGAAAAATAATTAAACAAATTCAATGGAGCCAGCAACAGTGTGTGGTGGCATATGCAACATTTTGTATGAGAAGAGAAATGTTTACATTGATCTTCCAGTGCCAAGAGAGTTCATCATACTGTTTGTGAATATTGTTACACTGATGCTGCCTATTTCACCTGTATCAGTTCATGAGTTTTCTAGTGTCTCCCTGCATCCTTATGTCATGTTTCATGTCATGATTGTATTCTCTTATAGTATTAATGTATTCCCTTATAGTATTAATGTATTCCATTGCGTTAAATACACTACAATTGAAACATGCATTGCCTAATTAGTAGATCATTTTTTATGGATTTTTTTTTTGCTACCACAAAGAGTTTTGCCATAAATGTTTTGATACAGCTCTTAGCTGTCTATCTTAGACCTCCTTGCACGACATGACCAGTGGTAAGAATAACAGATTAAGGATTATAAATAGATTAATGACTTTGGAGACAAACTTTTAATGAGGAAAAAACACCCCAAATTGAATTTTCCATCCAAACTTCTCCAAGGGAGGTAACACTGCCTGAGAGATTGACTGGCAAATTAACTGTGAAACAAACATAGGAACTCCTCTTTCAATTTGGCCTGGCTCAGCATTCTATTTCTTTATTTATTTTTGTAAAGTAGCCCAACAGATATTAGCTCATATTTCTATATGCCACTAAGATAAAATAGATACTTTCCTTTTCATCAATCCTGTGAGATAGGTAGCACAGACATTAAGCATGTATTCATTCATTCATTCATTCATCTAGGACAGGATGTGAGATTTCATCTATGTGGGGAATTCCTAGCAAGGAAATTCCTTCCCTGATATAGCTGAGCACCTCTACTGCAACTTAGAATTTCAAAGTTTTCTCTGTTAATGAGAAGTAAAGTTACTTGCCCAGCATTATACAACTGTCAGAGATGGTACTTGAACCCAGGTATCTCTGACTGAGGCCAGCTCCCTAACCAGTACTGCCATGAGGAGTGTTGTATAAATGATTCCAAGGAGGCAGCTGTAGCTCAAAAAGGATAAATGACTTGTCCCCTAGTCACACAGTTTATATGGCTGACGTTCAGGATTTGAACTCAGGACTCTCCTGACTTGAAGTTCAGTATGCTTTCACTTATACCTCACTGCATTTCCCACATCAGCTTTGCCCAGGATCACTAAATTTCCAAGGGGAAACTTGAATCCAGATTCTCATAATTATAGATTCATTTCCTCTTCCACTAAACCCTCCTGGTGCCATGAAATTTATCTAGATATTTCCTCCCTGGATTTTCCCCAGACCTTGGTTCAAATCCAGCATCTACCACACATTGTCTATGTGGGTCTGTGTGATTTTCCTTCTACTTAGTTTTAAAGCAGTTAGCTGGAAGCAGACAAGTACAAGAGAAGACAATAGAGTCTCTCTCTTTCCATTTGAGACAAGGCATTTTAAATACCCAGTGTTAAAACAGAGCCACACAACAGCATGGGGGAGTTGCTAAGACAATCCATTCCTTTGTCCTGCCTTGAGCTAATCATTATAAATGGTGCACACAGAGACAAAACACTCGAGCCCAACGGGAGGCCATTCTAGCCTCATCTCCCCATGGCTCTTTCATGAAAACTCAAGAATGCTTTCTGCTGAATGCATCTGAAACTCTCTGTTCTCTATTCCCAACAGGACATAGGACAGAGGGAGGAAGGGAAAGTTAGATACATTGTGAGGTTCATTTTGGGAAAGTTTTTGTTTTATCTCATTTTATGAAGTTCTACCTCCATTAAAATCCTTCTTTGATGCATTATTGGGATGAGTAGGTGACCATGAGCAGATTGCTTTGCATCACTGAGTTCCAGTTTCCTTATATGTAAAATGGGGTTAATGATAACTTTAAACATCTGTGTCACTGGGTTACTGAAAGGGTCTAACAGAATAATGGTTGCACTACTCTGGGATATTTCTGACTTTTCCAGCAAGCCCTAGGAAGCTCATCATCTTCAAAACTCCCATCAACCTTAGCCCTCCACTTCTGTTACCCTCTGACCATCTGAGTGGAGGGTGGAGCCATGAACTCCAAAATCTCTATTTAAGGAGAAAGCTCAGCATAGAACATCTCCTCAATTCTTATCTGGGTGCACTGCATTGTAACTTCTCTGACTTATTTACCATGTGTCCACAATGGGTATAATTCCCAGCCATGACCCCCATCCCGCTTTTCAGCTTCCTTTCCTTATTGTCTTTCCCATTAGATTGTATGCTCCTTGAGAACAGGGAATGCCTGGATTTGTTTCTTTGTTTTGTATTTGTATCCCCAGTACCAAGTATGGTGCCTGACACATAGTAGCTACTTAATAAACGTTTATTGTCTCATCAGTTGACTGAATATCTAAACTTAAAAGGATCTTAGTGCAAGGCTAAAGAGCAGGTCTCAGAGATAGAAAGTCCTGGGTTTAAATTCTGCATCTTACACATTCTGGAAGCGTAACCTTTGGTAAGTTGCTTAATCTCTCAGTGTTTTAGGCAACTTCCTAAAACTGTAAGTTGCAGAAAAGGTGCCAAACTGCATTGGTAGAGGAATTTTCCTCACCTAAGAATCCCCTAGATCAGTGAAATCATAGGCATAGTCCTTATCTCTTACATGAGTAACTTGTCAAGGTCCTCTATAACCAAAACACATGTTTGGTCATATCTCCACATTGTTTATTCTGTGCCTTTTGTGACAGTCAAGCACACCAGGGCCTGACCTGATTCCTAAATCTTGAGGTCCTCTCTCCAGTTAAGATTAATCTCCTGGCATTACTTTTTTTAAAAAACATTTTATTTTTTTCCAATTACATGTAAAAATAATTTTAAACTTCTGTTTATTAAAATTTAGAGTTCAAAATTCTCTCCCTCTTTCCCTCCCCTCCCTGATAAGTCTAGCTATTTGTATAGACTATATATGGGCAGGCTTGCAAAATGTATTTCATATTAGTTATGTTGTGAAAGAAAACACAAACCAAAAAAAAAAAAATCCAACAACCCCAAAACTCAAGAAAAAATAAAGTTAAAAAGGTATGTTTCAATCTGCATTCAGACTCCATCAGTTCTTTATATGGAGGTGGATAGCAATTTTATCATAAGTCCTTCAGAATTGTCTTGAACGATTGTATGGATCAGTTCACAATTCCACCAACAGTACCTCAGTGTCCCAATTTTCCCCTATTTCCCTCCCTAACATTTGTCGTTTTCTTTTTCTATTACATTACTCAATATTACAGATATGAGGCGGTATCACAAGGTGGTTTTAATTTGTATTTCTCTAATCAATAGTGATATAGAGCATTTTTCCAAATGACTATAGATAGCTTTAATTTTTTCATCTAAAAACTGCCTGTTCATAACCTTTGACCATTTACCAATTGAGGAATGGTTTGTATTTTTATAAATTTGATTCAATTCTTTATATATTTGAGAAATGAGGTCTTTATCAGAGAAACTTGATGTAATTTTCCCCAGTTTTCTACTTTTCTTCTTGACTGTATTGGATTTGTTTTGCAAAATGCTTTTTAATATAATAAAAAAAAGATCCATTTCCTAGCCTATAATGCTCTCTATCTCTTGTTTTGTCACAAATTCTTCCCTTATCCAAATATCTGACAGGTAAGATATCCCATGCTCCTCTAATTTGTTCATGATATAGCCCTTTATGTCTAAATTATGTACACATTTGGACCTTATCTTGGTATGCAGTGTGAGATGTTAATCTATACCTAGTTTCTCCCATGCTCCTTTCCAGTTTTTCCAGCAATTTTTGTCAAATACTGAGTTTTTATTTCACATGCTTGGATCTTGGAAGTTATCAAATACTATATTACTGTGGTCATTTACTGCTGTGTGTTGTATACTTAGTCTAGCCCACTGGTCCATTACTCTATTTTTTGCCCAGTACCAGATTATTTTGATTATTACTACTTTGTAATACAATTTGAGATCTGGTACTGCTAGGCCATCTTCCTTCATATTTTTTCATTGATTATCTTGACTTTCTTAACTTTTTTTTTTCTTCCAAATGAATTTTGTTATTATTTTTTTCTAGTTCTATAAAACAATTTTGGTAGTTTTATTGGTATGGCACTGAATAAGTAAATTAATTTAGGTAAAATTGTCAGCCTCCCCAGAAGCAATTAATATTTCTCCAATTGTTTAGATCTGAGTTTATTTGTGTGAAAAATGTTTTGTAATTGTGTTCATATATTTACTGGATTTATCTTGGCATCTCCTGGCCTTCCTAATACAGAGCTTCTATGTTTCCACAATCAGGCCCTTGGTCAGTCATAGCTCAGAAATGCGAACTCTCCTACCCTCATGGCTCTAAAAAAGTGTTTTGTTTCAGAGTCTATTCCTTGTGACAGAGCAGAAGGAATACTGGTCCTGGAGTCAGTAGACTTGTTTTCTAGTCCTAGCTCTGGCATTCTCTGCTTGTGTGAAATTAATTGGAGCTTTACTCCTCTGAGTCTCAGTTTTCCAATACGTAAAATGGGAAATGTCTTCTTACAACCTAGATTCCTAGGCTGTTGTGATAAAGGAACTCCTTGAAACTTAAAATAATCTGTAGATGGTGGTTAATATCATTTCTGCTATCCTGGTGGCTTACTTGAGTTTGCACCCACTTTCCTGCTTTGATGGAATCACTAATGGTGGTTTGCCCAGATACTGAACCATAGATTTCTCCTGACTCTCAGCTTACAAGTATTCTACAAACCCAGCCCCTTACCAAGTTTGAGTCCTTACTTTTTATCCTTAAACTTTCCTTTGTTGTCAAAACCTTGATTGTCTATCCAATCTCCTCCAACCTCTGGTGGTGTTTATTATAACTAGTCTTAGAACTGAGCAAGATGAATGAGAAACATAATGGAATAATAAACCCTGATTTTATTATTTTACATTCAATTTCATACTCACCCTTTTTTATGCCTGTCACTGCCAAAGTTTCCACCTAGATTTCACTAGATACTGAGCACTTTGTAAGTACTGATCATAATTAACTAGCCCAGACCACATTTCTAGTCCATTAAAAAATTTAGTTTTTAATAAAGTGCATGGTTCAGAAGTAAGGTAGAGATGGGGTGGAAGTGGGAGGTGTGCAGTGGTAGCTGATGATCAAGTGTGTGAGCAGGCTTGGAGGCCACAAGGTAGAGATGACGCAAATCTGGTTATGTATGTGTGAGGCTGGGGCACGATGAAGGAGTAGCTGTTGTCTATTGGGACAAAAGATTTTAGTGTTCTCTCTGCTCTGCCTAGAGATGCACCAAACACTGTTTGACTCATGAACTACTATAGGACTGGGGCTGGGGTATTGTGGCATGCTAGGTAGGGCACTGGACTTGGAGACAAGAAGACTGAAGCTTAAATCCAACCCTTAAACACTTACTGGCTTTGAGGCCTTGGGGAAGACATTTCCATTTTCTGGGCCATAGTTTCCCTATATCTTAAAATGAAGAAGATAGACTAAACTCAAATAGAAATTGATCCCTATAGGGGCTTATTGACTTAGGAAACTACAAATTCACAACACCTATGTTAGATGGTCTTATTATTTATTTTGTTAAACATAAATTACATCGTAATCTGGTTTGGGCTGCACTGGAAAGTTCGACAGCTGAGTTTGACACCTCTGACTTAGATGGTCGCCAAGGTCTTTTGCAGCTCAAAATCTCTTACTTATAAGACACATTCATAAGTTCTCTGCCTAAATGGGCTACCGAGCTTCACGGAATTTAGAGAAGGAAGTAATCTTTAGAACTATGTAGCAATCTTTGCTTTCAGAATAAGAGAATTTCAGAAGTGGGAGGGAAACTAGAACTCATACAGTCCAGTCTCCTTACTTTTTTTTTTTTGGATGAGGAAACCAAGGTTCAGAGAAAAACAACATGAGTCTCAGTTTCCTCATCTGGATAATGGGGTAATATTTTGCAATATTTTGACTTAAAAGGTTGCTGTAAGGCTCAAATTAGAAAAATGCCTATAGCATAATTTGCAAAATTTTGTACCTCATAAATATCAGATATTATTGTTATTTTCCCAAGATTATCCAACTAAACGGCAGCAAGATGAGACCTGGAACCAGGTGCCCTGACTCTCAAGCTAGTGTTCTTAGACTCTTAGATCTAGAATTAGAACAGACTGAATCCAGAGGTCATCAAGCTCAACCATCCAATTGCACAATTTGGAAACTGAGACCCAGAGTAGAAAGTTATATGCTAGGTGAGTGTTAGTGGAAAAGCCAGGATTCCAAACCAGACCTCAAAACACAGTGCTCTTTCCATCACCAACTCTCTACCTGTATCTAAAAATAGTTTGGTTTTTTTTTTCCTTTTTATTGAAATATGTTACATAGACTTTAGGCAGATGCACAGTCATTTATCTTTCAGTTGCTTCTCATACTAAACCTATAAAGTATAGGTAATAATGGGGACAGATGCATAACTTTCTCTTGTGTTCCCTACTAACATACAGAATCTTAAATCATCATTTTTCATACTTACTTGGGCCTTCATATAGTTATAGAATCTCACTCCTCAACAAAATAAATTTGTTTATAAAAATCCATCAGATTTGATGTTCAGAATTATAAGCTACGATTAATTTCATAAATACTCCAAAGTTTCAGCAACAACATTTTTTCAGAAATGGTATTTTTTTAAACCTAATATATCCTAGGAAATAAAAAACAAAAATTAAAGAGGGGAGTATGAAATCAATATTAGTCACATTTGCTCTCAAGAATTTAATTCAGAACTTTCCTCATTTGCCACTGAATAGAGAACTGACTAGAAAAAAAAAAAGGTGATCTTCTATGCCTAGGTAGAGAACCGTCCAAGGAAATAACCTATGATTTCATCAGGAAAAGACATTGTTGGACAAATTTGTCAATAACAGACTACTACAAGCATTACAAAGGACAGTTTCAGACTCCATTTCCCTCAGATATCTCAACATGTACTGCCCTTCCCTATTCTTTAAGAACATTTCCAGTATCCCCCTAATGCCACTGAAAAATAAATTCTAAAATTATTTTGGATAAAACATAAACTGGGGTTGTCATTAAAATCATCTGACTACATTTTAATACTCTGACTCCAGTCTCACTTTCATAATATTCCCCTTCCTGATCCCCCTTAATTCTAGAACCTTCCTTCTAAGGTTGTGTCCAGTTTATCCTCTCTATAGCTTGCTCATACATGTTTGTTTACATGTGGTTTCCTTTATTAGATTGGGAATTCCTTGAGGGCAGGAACTTTTTGCCCTTTTGTATCCCCAGAAGACACACCCCTGGGGGAGGATAGGGCTGCAGATGACTTTTGTTGACAGAGTCACAAAAGAAATGGTTCCTTCACAGTTACATGTCTTAGGCCTGGGAAAAGATGGTATTCAGTTACACCTGTCAAAAACTACCTGACTTTCAGAGGTTAGGGATCTGAGGAAACATGTATTCACATAGAAATATTGATAATGAATAATATCCAATGTTAATTTTCCTCATCCGTGGGGATATAAGGGTTCCCCTGAGGCCTTAAACACATCTAAAAATAACAACTTGAGCCCCCATTCCAGTGTTCCCACAAAGTCAATCCCCAGTTATTCTTATAATGTCATTTTCAGTACCAGGACAAGTTAATTTCTCCGTATTATCATTGATCACACTGATTTTCACCCAGTACCATTTAACCATTAGTGTCAAATAGTTTTTTTTTCCTTTTTTCTGATATATGTTTCATATATTTCATTACATATTTCTCAATTGCATGTAAAAGATTAATATTCTTTTTTTAATTTTGAGTTTTATTCTGAGCTTCATTAGCGGGCAAACATCCTATCACCAAGTTGACTCATCCTTTTTTTGTGGTCAGTCGAATTCACAGATTTGACTTGTAGGCTTAAGGGAGTTCAAACTCATTTAATGAGGAGGCCAACCAATACATAGTGGAATGATCGCTAATACATAATAAGGTGACTAAGCCTTATTAAAATAATATAAAATAAAATGGGGTATCAATTTTCAATTTCACACTGTAAATCACACTGTATATTTTCCCCTACTTTCCTGCTTTCCTTCTAATTTTGACTGCACTGGTTCTGTTTGTGCAAAAACCTTTTAATTTAATGTAATCAAAATTATCCATTTGTATCTTGTAATGTTCTCTGTCTTTGGTCATAAATTCTTTCCTTATCCATAGATCTGACAGGTAAGTTATTCCATTCTCCCATAATTTGTTTATGGTATCACTCTTTATGTCTACATCATGTACTCATTTTGAATTTGTCTAGGTATAAGATGTGAAATATTGTTCTATACCTAATTTCTGTCAAACTGCTTTCCAGTTTTTCTCATCATTTCTTATCCAATAGATAATACTTGTCCCAAAAGTTTGGATCTCTGGGTTTATCAAACACTGGATTACTGTTGTCATTTAGTGGTGTGTATTGTATACCTGATCTATTCCACTGATCCATCACTCTACTTCTTAACCAGTACCAGATTGATTTGATGATTACTATTTCATAATACAGTTTGAGATCTGGTACTGCTAGGCCACCTTCTTTCACATTTTTAATTGATTATTTTAAATGGAATTTCTCTTTCTATCTCTTCCTACTGGAATTTGTGGGCAACATATAGAAATGCAGAAGATTCATGTGGGTTTATTTTATATTCTGCAACTTGCCTGAAATTGTTAATTGTTTCAACTAGTTTTGTAATCCATGCTCTAGGATTCTCCAAGTATACCACTGTACCATCTGCAAAGAGTAGTAGCTTTGTTTCTTCATTGCCTATTCTAATTCCTACAATTACTTTTTCTTTTCTTATTGCTAAAGCAAGCATTTCTAGTACAATATTGAATGACAGTGGTGATGATGGGCATCATTGCTTCAATTTTGATCTTATTGGAAAGGCTCCTAGCTAATCCCTGTTATAGATAATGCTTGCCGATAGTTTTGTTAGATATTACTTATCATTTTTTTAGGAAAGTTCTATTTATTCTTATGCTTCCCAGTGCTTTTAAAAGGAATGAATTTTATATTTTGTCAAAAGCTTTCTCTGTATCTATTGAGATAATCATCTGATTTTTGTTATTTTTTGTTATTGATATAGTCAATTATGCTGATAGTTTTCCTATGGATGAAGTAGCTCTTTTGATTGGCTGGCTATTTGAAGCAGGTTGCTTAGGGCCTCTCTCCTCATTGGATGACCTTCCCACAAACTCTGATGTGGATACCAGTTCTAGAATCGACTGTTAAATTTAGATAACCAAAAAAGAGATCACCAAAGCAGGTCTATCCAATTTATAGACTTTCATTGAAGAAACTCTCTTGACTAATTCTAACATTTAAGATTTTATTTTTCTTCTAGTTTAACATACACATCCAAATATTTAAGACAGATATAAGTCAATACCATCATCTTCCAATTAAGTAGTTACCAATTCTCTTCACCTTTCTTCACGTTTATATAAAGTCCATCTTTTGCCTCAATCCTTACCTAGGCCTTAATTACTGAATGGGTGTTGCCTCAGACAAACTGAGACTTGGAAAAGACCTTAGCTTAAAAAGGCCAAGGTCTCTCACTGCATCTGGGGCCATCACTAATAGTCCTGACTAATGTCTTGCCACTGGACTCCAATCACTGTGGAGGAGAAAGTGAGGCTGATGACTTTGCACAAATCTGCCTCATTTAAATTCAGTTCACTTGAAAATGAAGCTATTACCCTCTTGATGTCATTGATCTTCTTTGAGAAGTAAGGACAAACAATAAACAACATATAGGTTCCATCTCTAAGCAACTATACCCAAGCCATGTAGTTCACATCCTTTCAAAAATCCAAGGCCACACAACTCCAAGAAGGAGATGGTCATGATAGAGCAAATGTGAGAATAATTGTCTCATCCTTATCTTATATTCTTCTTATTATATACAAATCTCATAACAAATGCCTCAAGATTAAAATGAGTAGTAACAGTGAGATAATTCACATTCAATTTATGGTGTACTATGATAAGGAAATCTTTAGCTACCAGAACTCATCATCTTCCTCTTTCCTACAGTGAAATTATTGGGGTTTTTTTTAGTGTATCATGTATTTGCAATTCCTGATCTTGAAGAATATCATCAAATCACTTTCCTCTCATCACTTTCCCCAAAAGTACAAAAGTACACATATCTTCATACAAGTTATCCTGTTCATTGAGGTGTCAAATACTCAAATGAAAATTTAAAACTAGAGACTAATATCTCACAAAGAATACCAAGATAATCTCCAGGTGAGTATATGATTTAGCCGTAAAGTGTGATACCATAAACCAATTAGAACAAGGAAGAAAGAACTTGTCAAATATATTCATAACAGAAAAAGAGAGAGTATCACAGAAAGTAAAATAGACACAACTTTGATTATTTAAAATTAAAAGTTTTTTCATAAAGAAAACCAATATAGCTAACATTAGAATATTTATAATGAGAAGTGTTACCCACCACCTGATAAAAGGGATATATTCAGATTAAAGTTCTAGAGGTTTTTTGGCTTTTGGTTTTGTTTTATTTTTGTTGTTGTTGTTTTGTTTTGTTTTTGACATGCTCTATGTAAGGAATTTGTCTTGCTTGAGGATACATGCTGGTAGCATGAGTTTTGCTTTTCTTGCTTTTTTATCAGAGTTGGGGAAGGGAGAAAAGAGAATTTTAGTAAAAAAAAAGTATATATTAAATTTAATTTTTAAAAAATGGAAACTTAAATAAGGAACCTTTCATCTGAGCAGCATGTACCACTAATCTTTAAGTTAAGGACAAAAGCGACATGGTTCCTTCCTCATCATTAGAGATACTCTCAAGGAACTTATATTCCATTAAGTCAGGGAAAACAACATATACACACCTAAGTTAGTATGAAATATATTCATAATAAATGTAAAGTAGTGTTATTGTTATTTGTTTAGGTGCTGGGTTGAGATATAGTATATAGAAGCCTAGACATGGAGTCAGGAAGAATTTGGATACATCCTTGTTCTGTGACTCTGTGCAAGTCGCTTTGTCTATTGGTGACCCCAGGCAACTCTCTATGATGGTAAGTTAGAGATGAATTACCGATCGGCATTTGTGGGAGAAATTTCCACACAGATAATTCCTTTCTCTGATGAAATAATGATTCCATTCCACCACCACCTCGCCATATCATCATGGTAGTCCTCTCCAAGGGTTGCTATGAAACTCAAATGAGATAATGAATATACAGCATTTTGTGAAATTTAATAAATATAGCCAAAATCCACCGAGGATAATATGTCTTATTTTCTGGGCTAAGATACTTCTAGGAGAGAGGAAAGGTTTTGCACTTAGGGACACAAGAATCAATGATTTCTCTGCAGCTTAAGCTAAGGTAATGTGGTATGAAGTCTTCCCAAGTTCCCACAGAAGAAACAAAAGTACATCGTCGTCATCATCATCATCATCAGTGGCAACAGCAGCAGCAGCAACATCATCCAGATCCATTTACGGAGACCCCTAAAGGAAACACAAGTCCTGCAGGTTAAAAGCTCAAGTGAACTGAGCGTTGGTGAATTTGGCATTGGAACTTTGAGGGCTTTCTGCCATTTTAACCTGAGGCTCTGGCACTTGGGATATACACTGGGAATTGAGGCAACTTGGCTCTACTATTGCTAAAGCTGAGTGCTGCTTGAAATCTTGCCCCTGTGCCTGGAAGGATTTCTTGACCTCTCTCCAGACCTGCCAAATTTGAAGAGGAGGGGGATGTGGAGGAGAAAGACAAGGGAAGGAAGAAGATTGTTATTGTTGTTTATGTTGTTATTTTCACACAGGACCATTATTATTACCCATGAGCCCACTTGTTACATGTAAGAATTCTTTCCATTTAGATGCCAATAGAGAATATGGTCTATCTGCGGGTAATCTCTTGCTCTTACCATGTGAGCGGCTCAGTTTTTTTTTTCAGCCTTCATGAATTTCTTTGATCACATCATTTCTGCCATTGCTCTTTCACTATTTCCTATTTATTATAGATTTCAAGCTTCTCATACTCACTATGTGCACCTCCATTGAACTTTGAGTGATGCTGAAATTCAGTTCTTCAGATTATTCCATTACTCACAACTGAAAAGCACTAGATGAATATTAGTCTTTTTTTTAATGGATCATTTTTAAGGAAGAAGTTTGAGGTTGTTAAAAGAATTGTGAAATTTCCCAAAGGCAACCTGCACCAAAATTGTCTTCCATTTCAATCCTTGGTCCATCTAATTGTCCATTGATATCGGATGTCCTAGATTTCTGTCAATCTGGATAGCTATTTTGTCTCTCTGTTTATCTATGTGTCTATGTATTTATCTGTCTATCTCTATCATTTACGAATATTTATCTCTAAATGATGACAGAAAGATAGATACTAGATGCATCAATTCTGTGTTTCATTCTATCACTGAATAGACATTTAATAAATATGTGTTGTTACAAACAAATCTTTGCTATTACACTACTCAAAAATGATTGCTTGCATTTATAAAATGCTTTAAGGTTTGCCATGCACTTTACATATATGATCTCATTTGATCTTTCCAATTTTTTTCATTTTACTGACTGCTTAAAAACCTGTAAATGTTGCTTTTGACAATACAAATAAAGTGACAGAGAAATGTATGAATTTGCTTTTTTAAAAAAATATTATTTCAGCTTTGCAATATAATTCATTTTATAGATTACTTTTCATCTACTCTTTCTTCTGAAAGTCATTCAATGGCCTTTAGCTATGTTATATATTCCATATCACTATATATTGGGGAAAGGAATATATAGAGCTGAAAGTGGTGAAAAGCCAGTGCAAATATAATGTTAGCATAGGAGAAGAGGAAAATGGGATTTTCATGTTCAGAGAAGAGATAGAACAGGGGCAAATGCTACATCACACATAAATGGCTTAGAAGAACTTCTTACAAGAATTAGGCTTTCATTATTGTCTGGTTTATTTATACCTCTTTCCTTTTCATTTTTGACATTTTACCATTGTTCCATCTGAATACCACATACAGCCAAATAAATAGTGTTGCCCACCACCCATGATTTGGATAATGGAAATTCTGGAGTTTCCCTTGCACTGACATTACCTTCAAGAATGCAGGTCATACCACTGTGAGCAAGCAGAGGAGGGTATTATAGAGAATAAAACTTAAAGCATGTTGTACGTGTCACCTTTTGTTACCCTGTTTATAGTTATTGTTAAAACTAGGTCACAGGGCAACTCCAGAATGGAATATTCTTTGAAGAAAATGGGATTCTGCCCTCATACTTTCTTCTAATCTATTTGCTGGCTCTTTATCAAACACCTGATTTTAAGCAATAATTCTGTAAGGCATCATAGCGGGGATACATGATCTCTGCCTACGTTGTTGTTCATCTTTCATTTTCAAAGGGGACCAGTGACATCACAGGATGATGTCTTGACTTGTATGATTGGAGTTAAGCAAGGCAGAGCTGGACAAAGTCATCCATCTCACTCTCTCTTCCTGAGTCATCGAAGTCCAGTGACAGGACAAAAATAAAATGACTGATGATGGCCTAGGGTTCAATGGATGACCTAGGCAGCTTGATATCTGACAAGCTCTAAGTGCCCTACAACACCCACTTCAGCTGCCTTCATGGCCATTGGAACAAATTATTCTCATCTACCCATTCCACCAGGGAATGTCTTCACATGCTTGGGATAGATATCTCCTTAACTCACCAACAGGTTTGAGGCCTGTCAGTTACCTTCGATTTGGTTTAGCCCATCTACCAAGATGGTTTACCCGAGTATGGCTGCTACATGTACTACAGCTTCTTGAAATCACAGGTGAGAGTTGAATGAATCAGGTGGACACCAAGACTTTTCAGCTCTGAAAAGGTCTCTGCAAGCTCTCACATTAGAGGTGCTAGTCCTCCTGAACACTCCATACAACCCTGCAGCTACAGGTCTATTGGATAAAGTGTTGAAACTTGGGAGTCAGGAAGTCCTGTGTTCAAATCCCAACTAGGTATCACCACTGGTCCTTACCCTCACTGGGTTGTTGTAAAGCTCCAATGAGATTGATAATGAATGGGAAGTACTTTGCAAACAGTAAAGTGCTTTTCCAAAGTCAGTTACTGTTATCAGTGGCCAATTGAGCCCACAAAGTTAAAATTAGATTCATTCACACCTTAGAGAAACTTTCAAACATGTCATCTCTATGGCATACTGGTTCACATAGGAAACTCACCTCAGGCAATTTCCTCCAAGTACTAGGTGGCTAAGTTTTTGGCCTAGTCTTTTATACCCTCTAGGGTTCTTGAAGTTTTAAAGGCAATATGTGGGGAAGGCAAGTCAAGTGACATATTGGCTTTGTAATCTCAGGCATCACCAACTTCATTGAATAATGGTGAGCTTGAGTGTTTTGAGGTGCTCCCCCCCCTTTTTGGTGGTGTGGGGAAGGGGAATGTGGTGTCTCTTTCCTGGAAAACCTTAAATCATACCACAGAGGCTATTTAAAATTTCTTCTTTTTGGACAGGACCTGTGATTTCATTGGTGGATACCAGTGAGGAAAAGCCCTCGATCAATGCAAGCAGAGCACTTGCTTTGCAATTTGAAGTCTTAGAGAGTTTTCATGGGGAGCAGCTCCATTAAATAACTCCCTTAGGGTCACAAGGCCAATATTCACTGCCTATAGATGTGAGCAGAAGGGATTCAGGGCAACTCAGCAAGTCCTGGGACAGATGTTAACATTGGTTCTCCCCCTTCCAATTGGCAAAATTAAGTTGAATATACCTTCTTTGTATGTGTATGGCTCTGATCCATCTTGGTCAGTAGATACAATACTAACTGATATGAAAAAGTTGGAAAACACAAGACAATATGCAGCAACAGATAAACTACTTTAATGTCTGAAGAGTCCAGGTCACTAGATAATGGGTAAAACCAAGCTTCAACAAATTATCAATGCACAAGAAGAAGCAAGAGAAGTGCGTCCCCAGGAAGTCAGTGTACAAGAAGTGGAATGAAATACATTCACAAAGACACATGGCATCAGCAAAGGAGATAGACTGCTCAGGTACCGAGAATGAAGGATAACAGATGGATGGTCAAGCTGTTGTATTTATAAGCTTGAAAAAAGGCCTAGAGGCAGATCTCTAATTTCTTGAGGAGATCATCTGTGGAAATTTTATAGTAGGGCATGGCAAATAATTGCCCTAGAAGAGAAGGCATGGATAGGTTATGCTCTGCCTGAGTGGAAGGAAAACCCACACCAAAGAGATGCTGCTACCATTGAAGTATGCATGTATAACTTCATGACACAGAATATTATTGACTATTCAAATGGGTCATAAAAATTCTGAAAATGGAGAGGCAAGTGCAATGTGGAGAAGTTAGGAAATGCTACATGGTGTGATTTATGAAGGAGGTTCTGAGGTAGGGTCTGGAGTTTACTCAGCCTTACCTCCTATCCCAATAGCCAATGCAGAGTTAAAATGGATGCTATGTCAATCCTATAGGTGAATTTATTTCCCAAGCAAGTAAAATCATTCCTGTAAGTAGACTTTATAAATCACTTTGGGGTTCTTCTGGTTGAAAGGCACTATATAAATGTAAGATATTATTACCATAATCATTTTACTCATACTAGGCCTGGCTTCAGGGCCTCAAAGTAGCTTCTTATAAATCTTTGATAATTTATAGAGGAAAAATAACTCAAATTTGGGGTTAGTAAATTTAAATTCTCTGACATCATCAAAGAAAAAACAGCAGCTGCAACATCCCCCAGCTATGATTAAAGCCAGAGAAAATAAATTGTGTAGACAAACATTTCTGCTAAATATGATTTTCAGTAATTACATCTTTTCAGATGATTTCAGGTTTCTGTTGGCCAAACTGCATCTCTATTGAACTATATTCTTTCATCTTAGCTACTTTATTTTTTTTTGCCCTGGATTTCATATATACCTCCCATTGTTACCTATGGAAGAAAGCTAGCGATGGAACATTAAAATGCTAATTAAATGAGGTGCCATTTTAAGGCCATGCTTATCTTGCCATTGGCTTAAGGGTTTCCATGTTGTCTCAGGTTCACTTTGAACAAACATAAGGAGCCCTATCAGGTTAGGAAAATAATCCACATATGGAGAGACAGTAAACATTCCTGAAAGAGAGTCAGAGCCCAGATAAGCAATGACTATTAATTCCCAGTAAAAAAAAAAAAAAAAAAAAAGCAGCCATAGACTTTGAGAGATTATGCTGGGTTAGAGGCCTAGGCTAACACTTAGATTTTCTGTTGCAGCAGAGTAGATACTACTTGAGTGTATTTATTTATCCACTGTTGCCTTGATATTTATCTTGGAAAATAGCTAAGAGCTAGATAGTTCCTAATTTTATTTTGGTTAGTTAATGTTCATTTTAATCTTAACTTCTCTTTTCCATCAGAAGATGAACACAGGATAAAGAAATAGCTCAATATAAACCACAATGCAGTCATGGCTAGAGGAGCAAGCTTATAAAACATGTCCATCATTTGATTCTGGAGTAAGGTAGAATTACTTTTTATTTCTTTTTTAATAGAAGGAGAAACATTTGAAAGGACTTTCAACTAATGCAATGAAATTAATTGAAACAAAGGGATCAGGTGGTATTTGTGGCCTCTAAAGGAAGTTAGTATGAGATAGTTAACACTTCATAAAAATACCTAAAATGATCTATCTGTGAGTTAATTTTAAAGTAAACTGACAAGACAGACAGAGCACTGGACCCATAGTGATGCAGACTTGGATTTGAATCCTGGCTCCTTCCAACTAAATATATTTAATATCTTATGTCAAGCTAATGACCTTATGCTAAATACATTTAATATCTCACAATATCTGTTCTATCATTTGCAAAATGGCAATGATAATATTTATAACACTTACCTCACAGAGTTATTACAAGACTGAAATGAGATAATGTACAGGGCATTCCAAAAGTATTAATGTAAGTTGAAACTTAAAACTGCATGAAGACTTTTGGCACGTGGTGTAGATAGTATCCTTTGACAACCTTAAAAAGGAGTACCAATGTCTTCAGGAGGATACAGTAACTCTATTAGGATTTTATGGTTCATCATAGGAAAAGGTCATCAAACTACTTTTCCTTAATTTCAATGATTGTTATCAATATTATTTCATTATTCTCACACTTTCTGATGGGTCCAGATTAAAAAAAAATATATTTTTAAGGTGTCACTATCCTGCCATTATTTTTATGTACTTACTATTCCATGGTCTGTTGCCCAGGTGGATATATTGACTATTTTTCTTCCTACTGAAAAAGAGTACTGGTATATGAGCTCATCTTCTGTAGACTAACTGAAAACAAACCTGGGACATCTCGATTAGTAGACATTATAATGAGATTGACATATATATAATCTTCTTCCCATTTAGTTTTAATTTATTCTGCTGGATTTCTGAATTTTGAAATCTCTATTCCATGTAGTTTGGAAATTATGAGTATTCATGACTCCCAATACTTAAAGAAGTATCACTAAATATTTATGAATAAATGGAAGATTTAGGGGGTTGTAGGACACAGAATTGATTGGAATGATGCTCCAATCCCAATACATCCTATTCACTAGCCCATAGAGGCTATGTGGCATTTTTTCATCCATTCATTTATAAAAGATGGCAACTTTCTGCTATAGGCACTTAATGCATTTTTAGGTATCCAATAGATGTAAAATACATTGTCCAGTTTCCATGACTACATTGATTTTTAATTCTGGGTTCATTAATGATAACTTTGCTCTATTTTCTAATAGCAACAATCTGATCCTGAATTGCTGACATAAACCCTTCCGTTTCTAAAAACTCAATGCATTGATTTGTTCAGTACTCTTTATTAAGAGTGTCACATTCATTCATGTGAATGTCACCCGTGGAGTACCTTTGGATTCCACTCCTGAGTCTTAGCTGCTTCATAAACTCTGTAAAGAAATAAATCATTTTGGTTCACTTTGGGAAAATTCAACTTATCTATTGTCAGCATTTATATTGTTTGGTCACATGATATGTTTGTTTCAAAAAATATTTCATAGGTTTTTAAGCTCTTTGTCATGTACTGTGAGCATATCTATACATCTTAGTCCCTCTTGATGAGGAATTATTAGTCTTCTTTCTTTTCTCTCTTTTTTCTTTTTTTTTCTTCTTTCTTTATTCCATTCTTTGTTTCTTCCTTCTTTTTCTTCCTTCCTTCTTTTTTTCTTCTCTTCTTGCTTCAATTCTCTCCCCACTTCAGTCCATCCTCCATTCAGCCATTAAATTGATTTTCTTAAGCGCAGGTCCAATCATGTCATTCCCCTACTCAATAAATTCCAGTGGATCCCAATTGTTTTTGGGATTAAATGTAAAATGCTCTGTTTGTTATTTATAATCTAGTTCTTCATAATCTAGCCCCCTCCTACCTTTCCAGTCTTTCTATACCTTACTCCCTACCATGTACTCTGTTATCTTATGACACTGGCCTCTACGCTGTTCTGTAAACAAAACACTCCCTCTCTCAGCTCTGGGCATTTTATTGACTGTTCCCCATGCCTGGAATTCTCTCCCTCCTCATATCTGCCTACTATCTTCCCTGTCTTTCTTTAAGTACCAACTAAAATCCTATCTTCTACAGAAAACTTTTCCCAACCCTTCTAACTCTAGTGACTCTCCTCTGTTACTTTCCCCCCTATTTATCTAGTGTATAATTTGTATGTATATATTTGTTCATTTGTTGTCTATCTCTAATGGGGGAAATTTTGAGATCCTTCAGGGAAGGCATTGCCTTTTGGCTTTTTTTTTTTTTGTATCCTCAGCACATAGCACAGTGCCTGGAACATAGTAGAGACTTAATAAATATTATTTATTGATTGTCTTGTGGGCTCTTATGGTCTCCTTTTTGTGGCAATTCATTTACATTGATTTCTGGCTGATATTATCATGGTTGGTGTTAATGTCATTTCTCTTGTCCATTTCCCATTTTTATTTTGAATATATAGATTAATAATTCAGAGATTTTTTATTGTCTTCCAAAACCATTTTTACAATTAGTTAGTAAACATTTATTAACTGTATAGTATTTAGCAGGCATTGTTCTAAATCCTGGAGATATAAATAAATGTCAAAAACAAGTATCTGTCCTTCTGTCTCTGTTTCTGTCTTCTATCTGCCTCTCTCTTTTTTTTATCTGCCTCTCTTTTCTATTAATTCTGAGCTTAGCTCTAATCAGTTGATCTCACTCCATGTAGACCCATAGTTACATATTCAGACATTACTCCAATATCAATAAAGAGATATAGAGTCTGTTAAATGTAATCTAGTTTTCTTTGTGTGCCATTTAGTGCCAACCATGTTCAACATCTACCAGCTGTTGTTATTGCTGTTTTAAGTCTAGATGATCTAGAAATATCTGTTTTCTATTAAATCTTCAATTATTTGGCCTATCTCACTCGTTCTTCCTCAATCCTACTTTCTCATATATTTGTCTACATCTTTCTGTTTTCCCATTTTACAATGAAGTCACTAACATATGAATGTATGTTAATCTGAGGGTCTTACCAATTTCTTCATATATTTTTTCTACAATCTGATTCTTAGCAAATGATATTTTGCAAAACTTGCAATTATTTTCATGGTGTTTTATTTTTTTTCATACTTACCATTTGTAGTCTATGAAATTATGTTTCCTGTTATCTTTGAGTATTCAACACAATCCATTCTGCCTACTTTTTTTTTCCTTTTGCCTCTCCAAGTTATGTACATGAGCCAACTCTTTATCTAGCAGCAACTTTCTTCTTCCAATTCTGTTTGTAACAGAAATGCAAATTTTGATATTATTTAGCCACTCTAGAAGTATGTTTATTGCAATTGGACAAGGATATCCCATTTGGAGCACCAATAGTCAAAGCAAAGCATACTGATACTCTAAAAAAGGGTGATTCTCTTTGTCTTCTTCCTCACTAGTCATCCAACTTCATTGCAGAAGAAGCAGGGGACTGCACAAGACTGGGGTCCATATCAAAATTCTGGTTTCAAGGATTGGTTATGGAAAGATAGTCAGGCAAACAGATGGGTAGGTAGATAGATAGATAGATAGATAGATAGATAGATAGATAGATAGATAGATAGATAGATAGATAGATAGATAGATAGTCAGCCTACTATTCTATGTCTCTCAATTGTTAGCTGAGTTGATACTTGGAAAACGGACTTAGTCTGTTACTAGGCTTCCACTAAAAACCTTTCTAACATGATTGAACCTGCAAGAGATTACATTCTGCTGGTATAGATGTCAAGAAGTCAAAATAACATACACCAGGATGAGGCATCACATTAGGATTTTATGGGGGCAACCATATGAACCCACATGCCTACTCTCTAATCTATGTAAAAATGCCATGAGAGTCATCTATACCCAAATTTGAAGCATCCTTGATAAGGGTATTAATATGGAATAGGAAGCCTTTCTCAAATTACATTCAACAATGGATCACATATATTCATCATTTCACAAATAATTGAGAGATAAAGAAAATATAGGATTCCACTGTTATTATTTATTGAATAGTATTGTGTTAATTGAGTAGAGTAAAACACTTTTACAAAAAGACACCTCTCACCCACATATTAAAATCATTCAAGACAATGTGGAAAGTTTATCAATGAAACTCTGATAAAAATAACAGGAGAGGAATTGAATGAGGAGGTGTCTGTCAAAGGATTCACTAATGATGATAAAGGACATAAAGAATAGTGTTTATGATGGAGAGGAATCCTTGAGGATGGTGAGGTCCTCCAGATGTTTCTGTTTAGAGATGGCATTATATTGATTGTATAAATCCCCAAACCACAGCACAGCCTCTTAGAGGAGATCTGCAATCACTCAAAAGAGTGATTACTTATCTATTCAAAAAAGAAAAACCAAGTGAATGAAAAAATGTCTGTTTCCGAGATTTCAATAAGCCCTTGGAGAGACATCCTATAGACTTTGTTCAAAAGTAGGTATAGTTGGGTGGATAGAGCACTGGCCCTCAAGTCAGGAGGACCTGAGTTCAAATCTGGCCTCAGACCAAACACTTGACACTAGATGTGTGACCCTGGGCAAGTCACTTAACCCCAATTGCCTAAAAACAAAACAAAACAAAACAAAAAAGTAGGTATATTTGGGACAAAAAATACTGATGGACAAGTGGGTCTAAGAGTTGGACAGAAAAACAGAGAGGTCTGTATTGTCTTCAGGAAATTGCAAAGTTCCTTTACTGACCCTAAGCTTCACAAGAAAACAATGGTCCATCCTGTAAGAAATAATATTGAATAATTGTTGCTATATGAGGATAAGACATGGGAAATAACTGCTTCCAAAGAATTAAAAATAAGTGTTACACAGAGGGCAATGGAGAACGGTAAGGGAGATGTGGGCAGCATGTAGCATTTAAGTAAAGAATGACCATGAAGAATAGAAGTAAAAGAAATAATTGAGGAGGGAAGAAAATTGAATTTATTAAACACGTACTGTGGTACTTCACTAAGCATTTCACAAATATCTCATTTGATCCTTACGACAACACTGGGAGGCAAGTGCTCCTATAACCTCTTTTTATAGCTAGGGAAACTGAGAAAGACAGAGATTAATGGAGCTACCCAGAGTCATACAGCTAATAAGTGTCTGAGGATGGATTTGAACTCAGGTCTCCCCTACTCCAAGCCCAACTTGCTGTTCACTGTCCCACCTAGCTGCCTCTAATAATCAAGGCATTGCACGATATTAAGTATAGTTAGATTGATCATGTGGCTAGAAGGTGGCATGAAAGATAAACAGCCAGGTTTCGTGGTTGGCCTCATCATAACAAGGAAGATAACAAGCATGTTGAATGACACCCTGTGGCAGGGATTTTCCTTTTTTTGGGAGGGGGGCAGTAGAGAGAGACAAAAGTCACACAGAATAGACACAGATGGATTATGATCATTGCACTGGACAAGATTCTTGAACTTATAAATTCATAGAGGTATTTGAGAATTCTTTTTCCAGCTTGGACATTATGTGTATTTGATATGGATATGTCTATTAAAAATCTTGCTCTTATATTTTTATGCCTCAATTTTCTGTTAATTTATCACTGTTGTTCCAGCCTAGACTGGTAATTTTGATGATGATAATGATAATGATGATGATGGTGATGATGGTGGTGGCAGTGGAAATTGTAATGGTTGCTTTTTTTCTCAAATTTCTCAAGATTTTACCTTTCTTTATGTCTTCAGAACTTAGTACCATGCCCAACTTAATAAATGTTTGTTTGTTGATTGACCAAATTTTTACTCTTTTTTTTTTCAAAATGAGAAAGATATTTTCTTCTTTAAGGACATCTGGCTTTTATAAAGGTGCCTTGGTTAGAAAAAATACCTTTCATCTCTTCACAAAACATTATGTTGCCCAAACCAAATAGCTATGGAATTATGCTTTTTCAAATAGAGCAATTATAATTGATCCTACAAAATTCAGACCCTATGCTCATAATCATCATTGTTCTCATTATCCTGTATTTGACAGCAATGTACAATGTTATCATAAATTGGGGGGAGGAGGGGGTCCATTATAATTAGCCAACATAAACAACCTAAGAGCTTAGAAAACATTGTGTGCTATATAAAGACCTGTGAAGGGATAAAAGATATTTACCAAGGGAATTTTATAAAAGTCAACTGTCCTTGAATGAAAAAAATGCTCTTCTCCACTTGAAAATAAAAGCCAGAACTTTTGAGAAAAGAAAAAAAAGAAAGAATAAACTTTTTTTACACTAAAGAATAACAATTTAAAATTATATGAGAGAGGAATGTCTTCTAATATTCAAGTAAATTACTTATAATTGCTGATATTTTTGTGGTCCTTTCAGGTTTATAAAATGCATTCCTTAAAATAACCCTCAGAAACAGGGAGTTCAAGATTCATGATATCTCCCCTCACGTATACATATATACATTCATTTGAGAGATGAAGATGTTAGGGTAAAAGAATTGTCTAGGATAGCACCACTGGTAAACGTCAGAAGAAAGACTCAAACTCATGTCTTTCCTGAATCTATTTTAGACCTTTGTCTACTATACTGTGCTTGTCTCTGGTGAAATACCTGCTGAATAAATGGTAGCTTTATTTTGGTTGATTTGAATTAGGTATTCAGCAAAACAAGGAAGGTAAACATGAGCCTAGGACAGAAGGAAAGGCCAAATAACAGGCTTAAATTGAAAAGAAAAGACAAACAAATTTGATCTCAAAATCATAGATTAGACACGAGAGAAGATGGAGAAACAAACCTCCAAAAAAAAATTTCCAGTAGCAGTTTCTCTCAGGTAGCAATAGAATCACTATTTTTAAAAGACATTTAAAATTTACATAGAAATCAATGACTGGAAATATTAGTGACAGATGGAGAAAGTGGCCCTGGTCACCTTCCCTGGCCCTAAAGCCTATCATTCTAATATCCTATGCAAGCTGTTCTCTATAAATATTAAGTATAGGAAAAGGTAATGGAATGATTCCAACATCGTGTGGAATAAAAGTCATAACCAATTATAACCCCTCAAATAGAACAAACGTAACCGCCTTTGCCATTAGACACAATTTAGAGAAATTGTTCTTTTGCTGTACATCAGATAGGGAACATTCCAACAACTCATCCATTGAGACACATCGGGATAGAGGAAATAGGAGCCAAGCAGTATCTGTTGCTAGAAATAGGATTTACTACCAATCTGGAAGTTCTTCCACACTCTCAATTTGCCTCTTAAAAGGAAGGGAGACAAAGATTTTACTCTCTAAGTTTTTTTTTTCTTTGGTGGGGAGGAAGAGGGAATGGAGAAAATGAACATCTCTGATGGAAGGATTTAGAACTCTAAGGAACCTTAGAGATCAGATCATAGATGTGGATCAGATCATCTAGTATGGAATGGCAGCCAAGATAACTGATGTAATCTCACATTGCATTCAAAAATATTACATCCAGACTTAAGAAGGTGAAGTCTCATTGTGTTCTGCTGTGGCCATATCTTATTTGTATTCTTGTATTCAGTCCAAGACACCACGGTCTAAAGAAGATTTTGCTAAATTGTAGGTGTCCAGAAGAGGGTAACCATCATGACGGGGAGTCTTGAGTTCAAGATATATAAGAACTAATTGAAGGAATGGAATTTTTACCATTTACAAGAGAAAACAGGGGCTGGGTTTGAGTGGGGGGTGCAGGGATAATCCAATAGCTGAGTTTTACTATTTGAATAGTTACTATGTGAGGTGTTTAGAATTTTTCTGCTTGATTCCAGAAAACATAACCAGGAGGAACCTAAAAACACAAAGACAAATTTAGACCTAGTGTCAGGAAAATAACTTATCTTGTTCTTGTTGTTGTTGTTGTTTTTGTTGTTGTGGTTGCTGTTGTTGTTGTTGTTCTTCTTCTTCTCCTCCTCCTCCTCCTCCTCCTTCTCCTTCTACTTTTTCTTCTTGTTCTTCTTCTTCTTGTTCTTGTTCTTCTTCTTCTCCTCTTTCTTCTTCTCCTCCTCCTTCTCCTCCTTCTCTTTTTTTCTTGTTCTTGTTCTTGTTCTTGTTCTTGTTCTTCTTCTTCTCCTCCTCCTCCTCCTCCTTCTCCTTCTACTCTTTCTTCTTGTTCTTCTTCTTCTTCTTCTTCTCCTCTTTCTTCTTCTCCTCCTCCTTCTCCTCCTTCTCCTCTTTTTTCTTGTTCTTGTTCTTGTTCTTCTTGTTCTTCTTCTTCTTCTCCTCTTTCTTCTCCTCCTCCTCCTTCTCCTTCTCCTCTTTTTTCTTGTTCTTGTTCTTCTTCTTCTTCTTCTCGTTCTTGTTCTCTTTCTTCTTCTTCTTCTTCTTCTTCTTCTTCTTCTTCTTCTTCTTCTTCTTCTTCTTCTTCTTCTTCTTCTTCTTCTTCTTCTTCTTCTTCTTCTTCTTCTTCTTCTTCCTCAGGTCTTCCTGACTCCAGGCACAGCACTCCATCCACTGTGCCGCTTAGCTCCTTTTAAGGTGTCTTAAACTGTAGTATGCTACCTCATGAAATAGGGGCTTCCTCCCTCATTTATTTTATTAAGTAAAATGTCAGATGAACGATGCTTAAGCATGTCACAGAGGAAATCATTGTCCACTGATGGGTTGGATCTGGTACTCCTTTGGTCTCTTCAAACTTGGAAGTTTGGGGTGATTCTGTGATCCTCCATTTTCACCATATCATAGCCACATTTGCTTATATGGGTTATATAGCTCTCCTTTCCAACATAAATCAACAATTAGCTTAGAATATCATATGGTAGAGAATGATTTTTATTTAGAGGTAATATCAAAAATTGATATAACTTTATTATTATTGAGGGAAGACAAGGTATGAAACAGATCAATGAGAATCTATCAAAGATTATGGGACTAATAAAAGTGTTAAGCTGTGAAAGATGGTATAAAGTTTCTCAGTTCAAGAGATTAATTGGATTTTTTAATCAGATACAAAATTGTATTTACTACAAGGCAGTCAGAAATATTAACATGTTGACATTACTCAAATTTTATAGGTACATATTTGTGCTTTCATATTTCAACCTTTATGCAGCATCTACTGGAATAAGGAGATGTATTCTATATTAATGAATAATAAGCTTATGTTGCACCTAGGAAGACCAGGGTTCAAGTCCTATTTCTGATACACTCTACTTATAGGATCAGACCCAAGAAAATTGACCCTTCTAAACCCCAGGCACCATTCTAGGACTAAGATTTCTGATTCTGGAGTCAAAAAATTAGATCTAAAGCCGGCTTCCGACCCTATGAATTAGTGTGAGTTGGGCTAGTTACCACCTCCCTGGGTCTCAGTTTTATTGTCCGTGAGATGACAGGGATAGTATCATTAAGTCCCTTCCTGATATCAGTTCATTGATACTGTGATAAGGCTAATCTAGGTCACTGATGAATTGTTAATCAATAATTATGAAGGGACTTTTCACACCAACAATTCCTCATCCACTCCCCTTGCACAAGTGAAATCACAAGTTCACCCTCAACCCCACTCCATTAGAAGGTGGCAGTCATATTGCCTTTGTCATTATAGTAATGTATGAAACATCATCTCCCCCAATACCGCTTGATCACAAACTGTACATTTTATATTTTGAAAAGATTTAAGGATTACTGCAGATTGACAGATAAATGAGGCTTTGATTGCTTAGTTGGGCAGCACAGCTGATCCTTTGCAATTCCCAGGTGTCTGCAGGGTGTACAGACTAATAATGCCAGTCACAGACACTCAGTCTGCACCTTTTGCTAAATAAGTTATACATGAGATTCCATTCAGAATCGGTTAGGCACAAAGGCAATGTTTCACTGAGCAAATGCTATTCTATCCCTTAAGAACTCCGATCAACCACAATTCTGGAGCAGGAGTAATGAATGTTACCTACCTGCTGCCAGAAGGGTGATGAGCTGAATATGCAGAGGGAAATACACCTTTTTGGGCAGGGCCAATGCGAGAATTTTTTTTTTTGGCTAAACTGGACATATTTGTTAGAAAGGTTTTCATTTTCTTCCCTCCCTCCCTTAGGAGAAGAGAAGAGGGAAGATGAGAAAATAAATGGTTGTTAATGGAAAAAATAATTTAAAAAGAAAAGAATGGAAAGAGAGACCTGTAGAATAGGCTATCGTTTTCATACAGGACTAAAGCATTGCACTGAAGTCATGGAAGAGCTATCAATCCAAAGATCTTAGGCAAAGTTCAAGGCCAACTTGAAAAGTGGAAATGTGGTAAGCAGGCAAAATGTAGTTTCCATGATCCTAACAGACTTCTAGCATTTCTTAATAGGGAGGGTCCCCATCGGTAATTAATCTGACCCTTGCATCACAAATGACTTCATACTCACCATTATTCCCAAGAAGTGGTTTATCCAACCCAGGCTTCCAATGAAGTGAAGCCCTTTGACCTCTGAGGCCTCCCATTCTGATCTCTTCAGTGTTTGGTGCACATTCTACCTCTTTGTGGGATATTTTCCCAAAGCTAAGATCAGTGTCTTTTCAATAAGAGGGTCCCTCACTCTGGTCGCGTCTCAAACTACTCTAGATGATACTCGCTCCTTCACTCTGCTTGCCTGCTCCATGGCTGAAAGTGGTGAACAAAAGGCAAAGAATATCAAAGAAACTAATGAAAGAAATGTAAAGGAAGGAGGTTTAGCAGTAACAGATCTTAAACTATATTATAAGGCAATATTTATCAAAATGATCTGGTAATAGCTAAAGATAGTAGGTCAACAGAACAGAGTAGACATAGAATTTACAGCAGCAAATGACTATAGTACCCTTCTGTTTGACAAGTGTAAAGACTTAAGTTTGGGGGATAAGAATTCATTATTTGGTAATAAAGCTGGAAAGCAGTCTGGCAGAAATTGGACATAGATCAATATCTTACACCATTTCCCAAGATACTGTCAAAATAGGTACATGACCTAGATACAAAAAGAGATTTTATAAGAAATGTTGAACATGGAACGTATTAGCTACCAGAATTATGGATAGGTGAACAATTTATGAAAAAACGAAACATAGAGAGCAGTGTAAGGTATAAAATGGATAGTTTTAATTACCTTAAATTAGAAAGGTTTTTGTACATATAAAATGTAGCAAACGTCAGAAGAAAAACAGAAAATTAGGGGAACAGATTAAAGACAGTTTTTTAGATAATGGTTTCATATTTCTAATATATGAAGAACTTTGTCAAATCCATAAGAATACAAGTCATTATTCAATTGATAAATGATCAAAGGATATAAAGAACAGTTTTCTGATAATGAAATCAAAACAATTTATAGTCATATGAAAAAATGCACTAAATCATTATTGATTAGAGAAATGCTAATTAAAACAACCTTGAGATATCATTTCACACCTACCAGATTGGCCAAAATGATTGAAGGGGAAAGTGACTAATGTTGGAGGGGATGTGGAAAAATTGGGATGCTAAATCACTGTTGGTGGAACTGTGAACTGTTGCAACCATTTTGGAGAGCAATCTGGAATTATGCCCAAGAAGTTATTAAACTGCCCATACCCTTTGATCCAGCAACACCACTACTACTAGGTCTATTACCAAAGATGAATACGGAAAAAGGAAAAGAACTTATATTTTAAAATACTTATAGCAGCTCACTTTGTGGTGACAAAGAATGGAGAATTGGCAAAATGTCCATCAATTGAGGAATGGCTGAACAAGTTGTGGAATATGATCATGATGGAATACTACTATTCTACAAGAAATTATGACTTCAATGATCTTAGAAACACCTGGACAGACTTGCATGATATAATGAAGAGCAAAAGGAGCAGAACCAAGAGAACATTGTATATGGCAACTGTAATATTGTTTTAAGAACAACCTTGAGCAACTAAGTCACTTTGACTGTTATAAATACACAAATTAACTACAAAGGACCTATGAAGAAAAACACTATCTCAGAAAAAGAACTAAGGAAAGAAGTATGTGTAGAATGATTTTACATATATGTATGTGTGTGTGTCTAATGGCAGCCCTGTCTAGGGTGGGGGAAGGGGAAGAAAAAAAGGAAAAAAGAAAGTTACACAATAACTTTAACATATATTTAAAAGTAATAGTAAGTAGTACATAATAGATTTGCAGTTTCATGTGCAATCATCTTTTTTTTCTATTCTACTCTGTTACAGAAATGCTTATTTTATTTCTTAAGTTCAACATAAAATAATTTTTTTTAAAAAGTGGTGGGCAAAACAAGAAGGCTTGGTTGGCATAAAGATTTGCTGAGGCCATTACCCTTTATTCAAACTCCTAAAAGACGATAGATTCTTTAATTCTTTGAATGTTGCAAATTGTTCTTATTCAAATGAGCCTGAGTTTGCCTGAAGACAAATTTTTTTTCTGATAAACTTCTTGACAGACTCCATTTTTCTGCCCTTTGGACAGTTGGACCTTAAGGTCAGACCTTGAATTCTGTCAATTCTCAAGAACATGAGTTCAATCAATAAACATTAATTACTATATGTCAGGTATTATTCAAAATGGAAATAGAATAAATGGATTGTGGGGCTTTTGTCATTGCCCTGGCAGCTCTAGGAGATAGGTTCTCAATTGTGTGTGTGTGTGTGTGTGTGTGTGTGTTAAAATACAGTTATCTTTGTATTTATCTTGTCTGCCCGTTTGTCTTTCTATCTGTAGTCACTACTCATTGACTAGTGACATACTTGTGACTCACCACTCAAATGACTTTTCTAGATGGTCCAGATTTGGTGCTAGATTAGCAATAAAGAGAATAGTAAGACCCAAACTCCAGGGCCAACCCCCAAAGGCCTTAGGTCCTTGCCAGGAGTTCCAGAAAGGAAGCAAGAGCCAACAGGTCATGCATATGATTCCACCCTGATCATATAGCTCCATTTCTCAATTATTTCACTCATTCACTTAGTCCAGAACTGGAATTTCTTTGGTTTAAAATGCTGCCTGATTGGGAAAAAAAACCAAACTCAATAATTCCCTTCACCAATGTTATCTCTGCAACTTTTAGTCTTATAGTTGCCTGCAGTACTAAGAAGCTAAGGAACTTGCCCCAAAGTCACAGGTTAAGTATGGATCAGAGGCAAGACTTAACTCTGAGGCCCACTCTAATTACATTACACTAGCTACCTCCCCTTGAAGGGTTAATCAGAAACAAAGAAACAAGTGAATCCATACTATTGTGTTAACTGTCTCATACCTTGCCTGTTCAAAGCAACTGAGCCAACATATATTCATATATATTTTCATACAAATGCATAATTCTATATCTGTCATTTTGTTAAGCAGTTACGGAAGTTATCATGAGACTCAGATTCAGATTCAGAGCTGAAAGGGATTTGATTTAGCATTCCCTCTTCCCCATGCAAATATCCCATTTCTTCCAACCTTCATGCCTTTGTATTTCAGAATGTTCCATCTCCTAAGCTATGATTCTTGAAATCCAGAGCTCCTCAAGGCTAAGAACTTTGAGCATTTAATAGGAAACATTTCTCAATCCCACCAGTTGTGTTCTCTCTGTGTCTCTGTCTCTGTTTCTCTGTCTCTGCCTCTCCTTGTCTCTATCTCTCTTTCCTTTCTGTCTCTGTCTTTCCTGTCTGTCTGTCTGTCTAGCTCATTCTGTCTCTCTGTGTTTCTCTCTCTGTCTCTATATATGTATATATTTTAACATATATGAGTGTATATTATTATACCTATATAATATACATATATACATTTATGTATATTTATATATGTATGTACACACACATACACACATGCATACATACACATGTACACAACTTACTAGGAAAGAGAGAGTCCAGGGTTACAAGCATATCACTACTCAAGAATTTCTTTTGATCTGTGGAAAGTCAGAGTGGGCAGTATTTCTCTGAGTAGAACAGCAGGGCATATCTAGCTTTGTACTCAGGCACTGAATTTAAAGGGTATTTAGACTCCCAATTCTCATTCAGAAACATAGTGACCAAGGAGATTAGCAATTAGTTAGCAGTGAAAGGGACAGAACCTGTGATTTTTTTTTTAGTTTTGAAACTCCCTTTACTGATGCAGGATAGCATGTTCTAGGCACCTCATAAATTCAGTGAGTTATCTAAAGAACTGAATGTTTAAATGACTTACCCAGGGACATGCAGCCACTATATTCAGGGGCAAGGCTTTGACCCTGGTCTTCCTGACTTTGAACCCTGTTCTCTATTCACTGTGTGAGCTCGCTCTCATTAGGAAGACTAGTTAAAATGGTGAACAATCACATGGTGTTCCCTAGGCATACCTAAGTTGCCCTGTAGCCTAGCCTAGTGGCAGCTTGCTTTCCCACCCTCTGTCTCCTAGTTGACCTCTCCAGCATTATTCTCATAGAGTCCTGGGGTATCTGCCTTGCTGTACCCTGATTGGGACCTTGCCAGATAGGGCTTCTCTTCCCTTTCTCACAGAGAAGAGGTGGGAGAGAGGGCCATGGGTGTGAAATGTTGCATATACTACTTTTGGACTCACGTAATACGATATAGTTTTGCTGAAATGCTTCCTTCTTCCTCATTCTTCTATCCCTCCTATTCTTTGTTCCAAGGCCTAGCTTGTGTAGGAGACAGAGAGTACTGTATTTTGAAATGAAGGGGTTAGAAAAAGAGAAGATATCAATCATGTACATAATGTATATATGTGTATCCATGGATATACGCCTATGTGTACACGTATACATTTAACGCCTGTCCTGAGGACACTTGTCAAGCTTTTGTAACTTAGGGACACTTATCTTAGGCACCAAATATGCTAATTAGAAAGATAGCATGGTACGAAGGAAAAGGATAAAGGGACTGGAGTGAGAAGAGCTTCATTCAAGTCCTGGCTCTGAGACCTATGACCTCATAGACCTTAGCCAAATCACTTAACAACTCTGGCCTCAGTTTCCTCATCAGTAAAATGAAGAAGTAGGGCAAGATAGCCTCTAAGGTCGCTTGCTGCACTAAATCTGTGAAACAATAAGCGTGAAGACCTACCGCCACCATGAACTCTCTTCCTCTTTGCTACTTGACTACTCAGACACCTTAGAGGAGATGGGATTACCACTACTTCTTAAGACCCTTCAAGACTTCTTCTCTGACCTGCCTCTATGCTCCATAGTCCTGGGGCCTTGCCATTGGCCCTCCCACTACTTCCTTCAGTCTTCCAGTGTTTTGATCCTATCCTGAAACTGACTTTTTGTTGCTGCCATCTCAATTAGAATTTAAGCTCCTTGAAGGCAGGAACTATCTCTATTTTCCTATTTTCATCCTCAGAGCATTGTGCTTAGCGCATATTCGGTGTCTGATAACTGCTCATTCACTCATGCATGTATTCATTGATTCATGTGAGTTACAGAATAACATCAGATCTGAAGAGAACCTAGACATTCTAGTCCCATATCTTGCTCATAACATGAGCAAACTGAATCTAGGCGAGGTGAAATGACCTGCCCGTTGCCATAAGAAGAGCTTTGTCTCAATTCCAGGTCTTTGAGGTCAAAGTTTAATGTTCTCTCTACTAATCCAAATATCCTAAACTCCTTATAGAGATAAAGGCTGAGAAAGAGGCAGTGTCATATAACATTGGATTAATCAGCATACATTCCATGTACTTGTAACAAGTTACTATTTGAATATCTCTAATACGTCCATGGTTATTTTCTTTTACAGAAAGTCAGTCTTTGCTACATATATACAACTTATTTAATAATCCTTTTTTTTTGTTGTTCAGTCATTTTTTGTGTTCAATTTTCTGTGACCCCATTTGGTGTTTTCTTTTACAAAGATATTGAAGTTGTTTTCCATTTCCTTCTCTAGTTCACTTCACAGATGAAGAAAATGAGGCAAACGGTGAAGTGATTTGTCTAGGGTCACATAGCTAGTAAGTGTCTGCAGCCGAATTTGAACCCAGGAAGATGAGTCTTCCTGACTTCAGGCCTGGTATCCACTGTGCCATTAGCATCCTGTGCTCACTTTTAGGTTTCCAATCCCCTGATTCCCCTGCCATGGGACAATAAAAGAGTCCAAATACTGCCCAAAGTGCTGAATTTACTTCTGGGCACTAAGAAAATATGTTTCAATGAGAGATTAGTGGAATAAAAAGCCAGTTTGGGTTGGGAAATTTGTTTTCCTTCTTTCACTCACACACACAAAGTAAGAATATCTTTTTCCAGAATGCAATTACAGTCAGATTTACCACAAGAAATAGCCTCCTTGGGAGATCTTACCAGTGAAACTGGTGAACAGCAAAACAAACAAACAAAATGCCCAAAACAAAAAGAAATCCATTCCTCACAAGAGAAGGAGGTAGCGGTGTCAGGCCTGAGAAGAATTCCTCTGCTCCTGGGGGTTGTTTCTTACCTAGGGGATCAGAGCCCCCTGAATACCTCACAAGAAGATACTGAACAGTAGAATACCTGGGTTGCCTAAGTCTGCAACCCAGGCTTCTCAGGGCAGCAGAGAAAAACAGAGCACAGAAAAATACAGAAGGAAAAAATAAATAAAATGCCCTAAGCTGTAAAGTTGGCTTCTGCCAGAACTGAATCACTATTCTCTTTTTATTTGAGATGGAGAAACATAATCAGCTCATTTCTTCTCAGCTTTGTTATTAGATTTGGAGAAAGAAATCATGGCAAACCTAGGGGCTTAGAGATTCTGAATATGAATCTTGTTAAAATAGCATGTAAGTCAGGGCTGGGGGGAGGGCCATTTCTGTAGGATATATCTCCAGATGTGCACCTAACATATCTGGAGAGTTCTGGGCCTACCCATCTAACCTCAGGGAGATAGAGACAGACGCCAGGGAAATTGTGGGCTTCTCACAATTCAGACAGGAGCAAATCAAGGCTAAAACTACTTTAAATCCTGAAATGAGAGACTTCTGTCTCTTTCTGAGTCTCACGATAATTCCCCTAAGCAGGCAGGCAGGCTTTTGGATGTCTTCCAGGGATGTGCCTGCCCAAAGCTAACACAACTGAATAAAAAAAGAACTAAACAGGCCAATAGCCTTCACAGCTGTCTTGAGGGTATGGTGAATAGAGAAGGCTGCAGAGAATGGGGCATGGACAAGTGACTTACCGCTGTAGTGACCAACAGCTGGGCTTGGTATCAAGAAAGTCACAGCATCTAAGGAAGATGCAGAGAAACAGATGGGCCCGATCAGTTGGGGCTATATGAGGCTACATATAAACGATGTGCTGTTCATTATGCCAGACCCATTGGATCCGATGACAATCCTTTATTTTTCCTTGGCTATAATGGTAGGGATTAAAGCTGTGATTTCCTTGGTATAGAGAACTCCCCCGTGAAGAAAATCCCTTTGTTAATGCAGATCTAAAAGAGTTGCCTAGTGCCTTGCAAGGGTAAAGGATTGGACCAGCATTGGTCACAGTTGGAATCCAAATCCAAGTCTTACCAGTTTCCCAAGTGAGTTCTTCTCTATCCATGACACTACTAGGTCTTTTATGACTGATCACCTTCTCATAGCTAATAAGAGTATTGCAGTAAGGTGATTCAGATCAGCATAATGGCAGGAACACTAGATTTCTGAACTTAATATCATCAAACCTTTCTGAGTCTCATTTTCTTTATCTACAAAACAAATTGGGAGTAGGGGGTGTTGGGAAGGAGGTGATAGATTATTCTTAAAGTCCCTTCAAACTTTAAAATGTGTGAGCAGAATATGGATATGGCAGCCTGGTCGTTAAAACTTTCTTAGAGAAATTCTTGGAGACTGCCTGCTCAGGCCATCTTCCTTTCATAAGCAGGACAAGCCTGAGAATGCTGCTAGTGGGTTCCATGATTTCAGGTGATTATCTGGATGTCTCCACTCAGATTTTCCATCATCCATCACCAACTTCACTTAACAGTGAAATTGTTACATAGTTGCAGTTATTAGATTCAAATAGAATTCTGTATTACAAAAGGAATTGTAACTTCTTTTTTCATTTCTGTAGAAAGTTAAAAAAATCAGTTGCTACTAAGGAATACTTAGATGGGCTTCTTGACTACCCAGGCCCCAGCTCTCACACTTCTAAGACCTGCTTTTTTCACAGCACCCATGTCATCATAGTGACTCCTAGGTCAAGGCACCAGATATCAAAGTGAAGGCTGAAGGTAGGACTAACTTGAGAGTCCTGACTCCTCTAGACTTCCTAGAAGGGTGACTTGGGCTCAGTAATTGTAGTAAGAGAAAGTTTATCATGATGATCTGAGACGCATGCCAAGACACTGTAATAGGATACATGTGATTACTTCTGCTTTGTAGATGAAGAAAATCAGGTGAAAGAAATGTCACTTTCAGATCCATTAGAGGAGAGAAAATAAACCCAGGGCTTGTCTCTGAGGATAATGTCTTCTGTTCTTACATCTGGCCTAGATTCACAAATACACTCCTAATGTGGTGAAGCTGCCTTCCTAACCCTTTTCATCTGGTAGGATTATGTCTTCACCCTGTCCTTTTTCATAAAAGCCTCTAACTATCTCCCTACTTCCCAAATCAACCAGACTGAAGGAAATAAGTTCTCCCATCTATAAATCCATCTCAGTCTGATGAACTATGATTTTATCCTTCTAGAACTTGGCATATGAAACACACAAATCTCACAGAAAGGTCAGTGGTAATTATAAATCCTTTGTCTGCTTTTTCTACATCATCTTGGCTAACACCTGAAATCAAAGAGGTGTGAGAAGATCCTTTTTTACGACTCCTGAGGACAAACTCTAAAATTTGATTCTATCCAGTCTTATCCAGTTTGATAAACTATAGGAAGGTCTCATCCTGAAAGTAAATTGACTTACCCCCTCCCTTTTATCTATAGGATCTCTGTTTTTGGACTATAGTCTGGGTAAATGTAAAAACATGATTCAACACATTTCTTCCAACTACTCTGTGATCCTTTTTTCTATCTCTCAAGAGAATCCTGATGGAATGTTAGGAGACCTTCTCATTATCTCAGCTACTGAAGATCATCACTGGATGAATTCCCACGTCCCATTATATTCCCTCCTAAATTCTATTTTCTTCTAATATGAGTCTTTTTCTAGCAAATCCAATCTTCTCTTCAATAAACTTCAATAAATATTTATTAAGCAATACTACAATTATTAAGAATAGGGGATGTAAAAACAAAACAACTCTTTCCACAAAGTGGCTTGTTTCTACTGGGAATAGAGGAATCTAACAAGTAACTAACACACAAGATGAAGCATTGAGAGGATCAGAGGAAAGGCCAAACTAAAGTTTTCCAGGAACTTTCAATATTATCCCATCCTATGCTTAGGAACTTTATTTCTTTTTCAAGAAATCTTAGAAGATTGAAAGACTCTTTTCTCCTAGTATCTCCCCACCATAAAAACACTTCAAGGACCAACCTTTCTTCACGCAGAATGTAAACTTCTTGAGTATAGGGACTGTGACTTTCCCCCCCCATTTTTGTACCTTTAGTGTCTTCCCCTTAGTAGATACTTAACATATATTTGCTGAAGTTCCTTGAGGTAATGTAACCCAGGGATGTCTATGCAGTGGCCATGTTCCACAACTAATGAAATTGGAGGGGGAAGCAAGAGATGGTGAAGACCTAGAGACAGGGAACTATAGAGGCTTGAGTCAGAGAATCTTGGTTCATATTCTGAGTTTCCTCAACTGTAAAATCAGGGGGTTATCTGATAACTTCTGGGGTGATTTGATATACCTTGCAATACTAGATCTAGGAGGGCTTAGAAGGTACTTGATTTGGGACAGTAATTGAAGGCATGATGGCAAGAGAAGGCAGGGACTCACCTGTGCTCTCCCAATTTCCCCTCCAAACAACCTTAAATAAAGCCTCAAAACAAATTCCAAGGTGTCAGAACCCACAAAATGACAGGATGAAAACAATTTTCCAGTCTAAGACAACTTATAAGGTCTTCAGGAAAGGTCTGTTGCACTCAAGAGAGAGTGGAGCACAGGCCAGCACAGTCTATGCCAGTGGAGACCACAGTCCAGCAAACCAGCAGCATGACTTTGGGGTGACTGAATCAGCAGTGGCAACTGTGGCTTCCAGAGCTCTCAGCCTACATGTAGTAAGGGGTTGAACAACTGGGCAGAAGGAAATCACTCAGTACCTTTGCTGTCACTGAGTGTAGGACTCTGTTATATACATAAATCCACATCAGAGTTCAGAGTGAGTCACAGGGTGAGAAGAAGCACTAATGCACCATAGCTTGCAGCCACAGAGAAGCAAAAACTCTGATCACAGTTCCAGGGTGGAAAATAATCACTCATAGGTCAGGACACAGGCTAAGAGAACAGTGACCACACTTCTCCTTAGATCATACCATCTTGGAAGAACTGAAAACCCACAGGCCCCCAGAACTAGTTCTACAAACAGCTGCATAAAAAAAACTGAAGCTTGGAATAATGACTATTCCACCTGGACAGTAGAGCTCAACTTTAGCATAAAGTTCATAGTCAAGACATAGGCTGGGAAAATGAATAAGCAACAACAACAAAAAAAAAAGATCCTGACCACAGAAAGTTACTAAGGTGACAGGAAAGATTAAAACACAAACTCAGAAGAAGACATCAATGCCAAAATGACAACATCTAAAGCCTCAAAGAAATATTCAAATTGTTCTCAGGCCCAAAAAGAATTCCTGGAAGTGCTCTAAAAGGATTTTTAAAATCAGATAAGGGAGGTAGAGGAAAAGAAATGAGAGTGATGCAAGAAAATAATGAAAAAGGGCCAACAGCTTGATAAAAGAAGCTCAAAAAAGACCTGATGAAAACAATATCTTTAAAAAAAAAAACAATATCTTTAAAAAAAAAAAACAGAAGTGGCCAAATGGTAAAAGAGGCACAAAAATCTACTAAAGGGAATTCATTAAAAAGCAGAGTTGGCCACATGGAAAAAGAGGTACAAAAATTTACCTAAGAAAACAACTCATTAAAAAATAGAATTGGTGAAATGGAAAAGGAGGTATGAAAGCTCATTGAAGGAAATAATTCCTTAAGAATTAGAATTGAGCAAGGAGAAGTTAATGACTCTATGAGATATCAAGAAACAATAAACAAAATTAAAATAATGAAAAAATGTAAAATATATCATTAGAAAAACAACTGACCTAAAAAATAGATTGAGGGGATATAACTTAAGAATTATTGGATTACCTGAAAGCATGACTAAAAAAAGAAGAGTTGAGAAATCATTTTCCAGAAATTATCAAGAAAAACTGCTCTGATATTCTAGACCCAGGAGGTAAAATAGAAATTAAAAGAATCGCTGATGACCTCCTGAAAGAGACTACAAAATGAAAATTCCCAGGAATATTAGATTTAAATTGCAGAGCTCCCAGGTCAAGGAAAAAGCATTACAAGCAGCCAGAAAGAAACAATTCAAATATCATAGAGCCACAGTCAGAATAACACAATATTTAGCAGCTTCTACATGAAAGGAGTGGAGGGCTTGGAATATGATATTGTGGAGGGCAAAGGAGCTAGGATTACAACCAAGAATCACCTACCCAGAAAAACTGAGTACAATCCTTTGGGGTGGGGGAGGGGGAGGGATATTCAATGAAATAGAGGACTTTCAAACATTCCTGACTTGGGGGAAAAAAAACTATAGCTGAATAGAAAATTTCACTTTCAAATACAAGACTTAAGAGAAGCATAAAAAGGCAAACAAGAAAGAGAAATCATAAAAGATTCAATAAGGTTTAACTGTTTACATGAAATTCCTAAGAACCTTTTCACTATTAGGGCAGGTAGAAGGAATATACATATACAGAGGGCACAGATGTAAGTTGAATATGATGGGATGATATCTAAAAAATAAAACTAAGGGGTGAAGAGGAAAAAATGCAGTAGGAGAAGGGGAAAGGTAGAGGTATAATGAGGATAAATTATCTCACAAAAAAAGAAGGATGAAAGTTTTATAATACAGGGGAAGATGGGGAAAATGGTGAGAGAACTTGAACTTTACCCTCATAACAATTGTCTCAAAAAGGGAATAACATACACACTCAAGTACAGAAATTTGTCTAACCGACAGGAAAGTAGAAAGGGAAGGGGATATGTCGACCAATTGTGGTTGGTTGGAATCCCCTTGGGAACACCTGCTCTTCGAAGGGCATATAATGCTGTACCCCAAAATCCTAAACTGAGCCATTTCTGAACTGCCCCCCTGGGGGGGTAGTTTTGGACTGAACTCCCATGCAATGCATGTCAAGGCACTTTGAGAAATTAAACTATGGACACATGTACTCCAGTTTCATTTGTCTCTTTCTTAGAGCAGACTCTGTTCAAATTGGGGTTTATGGGGTTCGTGGGATTCACAGTAACTAAAGTATGTGTTATAGTTATATTTATTTTAGCAACTAGGTAGTACATACTGTATTTGGTGTCAGGAAGAATTGTGTTCAGATCCTGGTTGAGCTCACTATGTGAATCTGGAGAAATCACTTCTCCCTCAGTCTCAAGTTTCCTTGTCCATAAAACATGGATAATAAAAGCATCTCCTACACAGAATTATGGCAGGGGTGAGATTGATCCATTCATTATATTTGTATAGTTGCTACTTAGCACAGTATCTGGCATTTGGTAGGTTTTTAATTAATGCTTCCTTTTGATTGATAATATAATCAAAGCATTTAAAAATTAAAAAAAAACTGAAAGCACTATATAAATGGAGTTCTTGTGATTATTTTTAAATGTCAGACTATGGGA
>NW_020954625.1:17549387-17578618 GCF_900497805.2 Vombatus ursinus | reverse complement strand
TGTGATTATGATTCTTGGGCATTAATCCATTACCTTTCAAATCCAATGAAGGCCTTAATAAAGTTGTAATGAGCTTTCAAAGCAAAGTAGGGGATGGGGGAGCTGAGCAAGGAGAGGAGTATCCTCTTACTTGTCACCAGGTCTTCTCCCATTTTTTGACACGTAAATGAGCTGTTCCAGCAGGGAAGGGAGCATCCACTTTGCATTTCTGCTACTTACCTTGTATTTTATCTGAAGAGTACATTCTGCCTTCTTCCAAGGAGGTGTGGGAGGCAAATTTCAGATTGACATATTTATATTACATGCCACCACGCCTCATGATGGTATGTCACACAAGGATGAATGCAGGTATTAATAGTTAAACACAGGTATGGCAAATACCAGAGGAACAAGAGACTAAAGAGTTACTGATAGCATTTTGAAATTCACTTGATGGGAAATTTAAATAATCTATGGGTTGTGGCAATCATTATCCAGATTCAAACATGGAAACTCATGGTACAGAATTCGTCACTTAGTATCAATGAAATGGCATTGTCTTCTTTTTTGAGTGTTGTTCCTGAAGAGTAGAAACAGGGGGATCCTCAGAACCAGGCTGTGACAGGAAAGTCTGGTTTGTTTTACGTGGGACAAGTTCTTCTCTATAGTCATCACTCCCTAGCAATCTGAACAACTACAGCCAATATGATATATCCTTCATGTTGCAGACAAAGACAGGTAATCATCCCCAGGTCACTTCTCTTTATTGATTGTGGGTCTCAATCTGTGGTACCAAGAATCCCACCATGGGCTAAAGAGGTATTGCGAGGGATAATCAAGTACATATGCACCATTCAATGGCATTTGACTCCAACAAAATGTACCATGATTCAATAGAAAATGTGAATAAATTTTGTAGACTACATAAAGTACATTTATTCCAAATTCATGTACTGCTTTTCAACTGTTTGGAGGTGATATTTCCACTAATACAATATTTATCTATTTATGTTTTACTGGCTTCCTAGCAGTTCTTTGTCATCATGCATCCGCTATGCAGAAAAAAAAAGAAAGAAAGAAAATACTTCCATGGTATGATTATTTTATGTGACTCTATTGCTGTTTTTGCTATTGTTTTGTATGAAACAGGCAGCCCCACACTCATAAAAGTTGGGAATCAGAGTTCCAAACCAGTTTGCCTCTCATTTCCATTCATTTAAGATAGCCAACAAAATGGAAACCATTTTGATGGTTTCAAATAAAAAGAAAATAAAACATATTTGTTCCAGTGTTCAATTCCTCCTATTTAAATCATTCTCTTGACTTTTCTTTGAAGCTATTATCCGCCTCTTATTCTTTTTTTTAATTTTTAATTTAATTTAAACTTCATTTCTAAATTCTTTACCTCCCCTTCCTCCTCTCCCATCCTTTAAACCCATTACAAATATGTATAGTCATGCAAAAAAATAAAAGCCTCTCTTATTCTTACCAGGTGAATCAGCTAAATGTAATATTCTTCTAGATGCTGTGTGTGTATAGGTAAAAAGTTTGTTGTTGTTATTGTTGTTGTTGTTTTTTTAAATGACAGCTATGAGCAGCCATTGCATCCTATAGCATTAGGATCCATACATTATGCTGAGTAGGAGAGAAGGACTTCCGTGGAAAAATCATCCAAGAAACTCCCTCTAGAGAAAGGAATTCTCAAAGAACATGACAGCGTTTTCTGCCCAACAAAATGTATGTGGAAATTCAGGGTAAAACTATATTCTGTTTACATGGATTTTATTTTTGTTTGTCCCATAGATCTTACATTAAATAATTAGTATTGTCATTGTGATTTCTATTCCTATGGAAGCAGTGTTAACTTAAGGAGGGGAATGGTTTAAGAGTCCCCAGGTAGGATTTGTTTGAGTTTGATGATAGCACTTTTATGTTTTTCAAAGCCAAAGAACTGCTATGTTGTTGTAAATTACCTTGTAAAGGTGCTCATAGCTGAAGAACCTTCTATTGTAAAATTTATAAAGTCCTGTCATGATGCATTGGCATGCATTCAATAATGTTCTACTGGAGATAAGTGAGCATGGATGTTTAAATTTAGACTATTACAATACTGTGGTGCCTGCAAAATGGGAGCTAGATGAACATAGGGAAAGAAGATGAATGGAATAATTTAGGAGAAGAAAACTGTGGAGTGGCCAAGTGAAAGCATCTTGAATTGGAAGCTGGGAGACCTGAGCTTAAATCCAAATTCTGCATGATGACTAAGGACAAATAATATCTGGCTGTAGAAATTTGGACAAATCACTCTGGGGCTCCATTTCTTCAGCTGTGAAATTAGGAGTTTGGAATAGATCATCTCTGAGGTCTAATCTAATAGATTATTGGAGCTGGATTTGCTCCTATGATGTATGCCTATGATGTATCATCATTATATTAAAAGCAGGGATATGAAGAAAGACAAAAACATGGTCCCTGATCTCAATGAGCTCACATTCTAATGGGGAAGACAACATGCAGACATCTATGTAATTACCAGATAAACACAGTGCGATTAGGAAGTGTATTAGAGAGAAGGCATTGTTTGGATAGAGGACTAGAGAAGAATGAGGAAAGGCAGGATTTGAGCTATACCTTTAAGGAAGCCAGGGAAGTCAGGAGGAAAAGATGAAGAGGGAGAGAGTTCTGGGCATGAGGGATAGCCAGTGAAAACACTTGGTACTGGAGGAGTACTATTGATGGAGTATGGGCCCAAACCAAGACCTTTGCCCCTCACCCCAAAAAGAATTTGGATCCCATTTGTCTACAGGATTCTCTTTGAACTCTCCTACTTGATCAAGGAAGTCTCTAGCTGTTGCCTGAGTCTATAATCCTATCTGCTGAGCTTTCCTTATTGCCTAAACCCAATCTCCCAGTTCTTTGTTACCCTTAACATAGCCCGTCTCTCTATTGTCTAGTAATGCCTGATGGCCTCCTGCTGCTTCCCATCCTTGATCCTATCTAGATCCCATTCAATCTCCCAGTCATAGCCATCCAGATCCTCCCTAGACCCTCCTCTAGTCATTCCAGCTTACTGGCCACTACCATCAAGATACCCCTTCTCCCAGCCCGTCCTCCAGTCACCCCAAACTACTTGACCACTCCTAGATCCCTCCCATAGTCTTTCTGTATATAAGATCCATCTTGTCTCCATTAAGGTGGATTACTTTAGAAACTAGCCAATGCTCAGATTCTTAAAATCTAGCCAATAGCTCACAAATGTTCAGATTTCTTAAGAGTCTAGCCAATATGGTGGATCTTTAATAAACCTTGTCTTTGGCTGAAAGAAGACTTATGTCAAATTCATTCAGGCAAGACCCACGTGTCATGAGTTTGGGGTCCCAGCACCCCTAAACCTCAACATTATGTGGGAAGAACAGAAATAAGGTCAGCATTGTTGGATCATACTGTATGTAGGATATTAGCTTAATGTAAGAGGGGTGGGGATGTTCCAATGAGTAAAACTGTTTAAAAGTGAAATGGGGTCTCTTGAATAGTAGAAAGTCCCTTTCATGGATTGTCTTTGGCAAGATGATAAGCTGTCGGGTGCACTGTTTTGTTTTGCACGTGGGCCAGCTTTCAAATTCTGTGATTTTATAATTCTCTCTAGGCTTCAGTTTCCTCATTTGTAGAGCAAGGAAATCCAATCTAGGTGTAAAGTCTATTCCAAATTCAGTCTCCTGTTTTTTGTTTTTTCGTTTGTTTGTTTGTTTGTTTTCCCCACGAGTCTATAGTGCTCAGAGAGTGCTAAGAACCTAAAAAAACCTGGAAACCACCCTCCTAGAAGTTACTCCTTGGGGTGGCAGTGGTGATTTTGCTTCCTTAGGAGACAGAAGCTAAACAAAGGTTGATTGTTCTGGGCAAAGGGTGGAGTGATAAAAGAAAAGTAGGAGAAGCCTCCAGGGAATGAAAGAACATCTGGGCAAAATAACGTTGGTTTAGGAAGGAGTGACTCAAAGGAAAAGGAAATCAGATCCCAGTTTGAGCAGGTTTCATCGTGGATATTCCCTTCCTTTTGTTCAGTCTGTGACCTCATTTGGGTTTTTTTTTGGCCGAGACACTGGAGTGGTTCACCAGATCCTTCTCTAGCTCATTTTACAGATGAGGAAACTGAAGCAAACAGGGTTTAGTGACTTGCCCAGGGTCACTAAGCTATTAAGTGTCTGAGGTCAGATTTGAACTCAGGTCTTCCTGATTCCAGATGGGAAGCTCTATCCACTGGGCAACCTAGATGCCCCATTTTCTTTTTATTAGATTGCTAATACCTTGAGGGCAAGGATTTATATAACTGACAAGTAAAAGTCTTTTGGACAGTTAAGTGGTACAGTGGATAGGGTGTCCAATAGGCATCTTAAACTTAATATGTCCATTATCTTTTGCTCTAAACCCTCCCATTTCTACCTTCCCACTTACTATAGAGGGCAACTCCATCCTCTCAAGTCCCTCAGGCTCAACATCTAGGAGTCATTCTGGATTCCCCACTATTTTTCACCTTAGCACACATGTAGGCACACACACACACACACACACACACACACACACACACACACACACATCCAAGTTGTTGCCCAGGCCTGTTGATTTCATTTTTGCAAAATCTCTCAAAAATGCCCCCTTCTGTCCTCTGACACTGCTCTAGTACAGGCCCCTCTTGTTGCGTTTTAGAGGTTTAGACGCTCTAGGACCTCGAAATCACAACACACAGGTCCTGCCCGAATGAATTTGACCCAAGCCTTCTTTCAGCCAAAAACAAGGTTTATTGAAGATCTGCCATATTGGCCAGACTCTTAAGGAATCTGAATATTTGTGAGGTATTGACTAGATTATAAAAATCTGAGCCCTTGGCTCGACTCTTAAAGAGTCTGAGATCCTTAATGGAGACAGGAGGGACCGCATATACAAAAAGACTGTGGGAAGGATCTAGGGAGGATATTGATGGGAGTGGCCAGTAGGCTGAGGTGAACAGAATGCCAGGGACCTGGACCATGTGACCAATGGAGAATGGAGTCTAGGTAAGGATTAAGTGGCCTTGGGCCATAGGGAGGTAAAACAAAGGAGGTCTAGGCTAGATTAAGGGTAAGAGAAAATTGGAAGATTAGGTATAGGCAATAGGGAAAGGCCAATTGATGGGATTATAGCTTCATGAGAAACCCAGAGATTTGGCCTCGTGGGAAAGTCCAGATCCCAAAGACATGGTATTTCTTTTTAAGGGTTCAAATCCCATCCCCATCATTATCACCTCAAGCTTAGATTATTGCAATTGCCTGCTGCTAAAGATTCTCCCCACTCCAATCCATCCTCCATTCAGCCACTGAAGAGATTTTCCTAAACACAGGTCTGATCATCTCACTCACCTACCCATTAAACTCCAGTAACTTTGATGGGGTATGGGCCCAAGAGGAGCCCTAAGAAAACCCCAGCCTTGAACTCTCCTACTTGGTCAAGGAAGTCTCTAGAGTTCGGCTATAATCCTATCAACTGTCCTTTCCTTATTCCCCAAAACCTAACCTCCCAATTCTATGTTACTCTTAATTGAGCCTAGCCCCATATTGTCTGTTACCTCCCAAGGGTCCCTGGGTACTTCCACTCTTGACCCTATCTAGACCCCATTCTCCCATGACCTCCCAGTCACTCCCATCAAGATCTGTCCTAGATCCCTCCCACAGTCTTTCTGTATGTTAGGTCCATCTTGTCTCCATTAAGGGTCTCACATTCTTATAATCTAGCCAATAGCTCACAAATGTTCATATTCCTTAATAGTCTGGCCAATATGGCAGATCGTTAATAAACCTTGTCTTTGGCTGAAAGAAGACTTAGGTCAAATTCATTCAGGCAGAACCCACAGGTCGTGATTTTGGGGTCCTAGAACCCCTAAACCTCAACAGCTCCCTATTGCCTCCAGGATCAAATACAAAATATTCCTTTTAGCCTTCAAGGCCTTTCATAACCTTGCACCCTCTTACCTTTCACTTTTTTACACTTTACTCCCCAACTCATGCTCTTTGATCCAGTGACACTCTCATCCTGGCTGTTCCGTGAACAAGACACACCATCTCTCAGTTCTGAGCATTTTCTCTGTCTCCCACATCTGGAATGCTGTCCCTCCTCCACTTTGACTACTAACCTCTTTGGCTTCCTTTAAGTCCCAGCTAAATAACCACCTTCTATAGGAAGCCTTCCCTAATCTCTCTTAATTCCAGAGCTTTATCTCTTTTAATTATTTTTTTTAATTTTCCCTTATATAACTGGCTTTGTATATATTAGTTTACTTGTGGTTTCCCCCTTTAGACTGTAATTTCAAGGGCAGGGACCTTTGCCTCTTTTTGTATCCCCAATGTTTAGTACAGTGCTTGGCACATAGTAGGTCATTAGTATTTTTTTTAATATATGATATATTTCTCCCTCACATCAAGGAGCTTACATTTTATATGTGGAAATATTCTCCCAGAGAAGTTGGTTATTATTATTTATTATTATTGATTAGTATAGTCAACCTCCAGTGTAAGACAACTTCTCTAACAACACCAACCTTTACCTCCTCTGCAATTTACAGTGTTGGTGAATTGCCTGGGGCACCAGGAGTTCAATTATCTTGCAAAGGTCAGACAATCAGTATTTCCTGAAAGATTCTTGAATTCTGACCATCCTGATTAAGGGGATACTATTTGATTCCACTCTTTCATTCTACTTTTCATATGTAAAATACATACAAAAAAATGCAAGAGAATTCTGGTAGTTACAGTCACTAGAAGCGGGGGGATTAGGAAAGGCCTCATGCAATGATGATGGTGATGGTGATGATGAAGATGGTAATGATGATAATTGTGATGATGATGATGATGATGATGATGGTGGTGATGGTGAAGATGGTGATGATGATGGTGATAGTGATGGTGGTGATGATAATTGTGATAATGATGGTGGTGATGATGTGATTGCTGGAGTTTATAGTGTGATTTAAAGTTTCCAAACTGCATTATGTATGTTATCTCATTTGATCCTGTAAGTTGTGGTACCAGCCTAAATTTGAAGGAAAACAAGAATTCTAGGAGGTTGGGGTGAGGAGGAGAATGTCAAAGGCATGAAGAAGAGAGATGCAATGTTGTGTGTAAGGTCAGTTTTAGCTGGAACAATGACTACTGAAATGGAAAGGAAATGTTTGAGAAGGCTCACGTTGATATCAAAGACCAAAGAGATTTGAGTAGTTACAAAGAAATGTATATAAAAGTGCCCTCTGCACCAATGGTGACCATTTTGCCACATTTTTTGAGCCCTGCTATGCAGAGCTAACCTCAGCCTCCTTGCTGTTAGGGAAGAGATTCAGTTCAGAGGAGTTGCAATGGTTGCTCCTGTGTTTTTAAGAATATCACTTTGACAGATTGTAGAGGATGAACCGGAGAGGAGATGAGAATGGATTCAGAGAGACCAAGCAAAAGTCTCTTAGAATAATCCAGTCAAAAAGTGAGGAAAGTATTACCAAGGGTGATGGCCGAGTCACTAAAAAGAAGGAGGCAGATGCCATAGATTCAGAATTGTTGAAGAGTAGAAAGCAGCAAGATTTGGAAACTGACTGCTCATAAGGAGGAAAGGTAAAGAGTAAGGGTGAAAACCATAGATGACTTCCAGATCTGAATAGATTCTGGAAATAGGGACCAGTATTAGCCAAGACCAAAAGGAAGGCCTGTGAAAGATTAACAGACAGGTACGTACCTGTCTGTGAATCCTTCACAGGCCTGACAAGTCTTTGGTCAAAAAAAGTATGAGTCATTTAAGTTCTTGCAAGAAATATTGCAATACTAATAACATGGGCAGTTAAAAGGTATCAGTCTCTCCAACTGATAAAGGGCAAAAGATATGAACAGTCAGTTTTCAAAAAAAGAAACCCTAGCTATTAAGAACCATTAAAAAAAAGTCTCTGAATAACTAATTAAATAAATGCAAATTAAAGCAAATCTGAAGTTCTACTTCAAACCCATTAGGTTGGATAAGTTGTTAAAAAGGAAAAATAACAAAAATTCTAGAGGCTGCAGGAAAACAAGCACACTAATGCATTGTGGGTAGAGTTGTGGATTTATCCAATCAATCTGAAAAATAATTTGAACTATGTCCCAAAAGTAATTAAACTGTGCAAAGTCATTGACCCAGTGATTCCTCTAGCAGACCTATACACTAAAGAAATCAAAGAAGAGAAAAGACTCATAAATATTAAAATATTTATTGCAGATTTTTTTTTATTTTTGTGGTGGCAATGACCTGGAAACTAAAGAGGGACTCATCAATTTGATAATAGCTGAACAAATCAGGGTATATGAATGCAATGGAAAATGTTCCATAAACAATGAAGAAAGGGATGGTTTCAGTGGACCCTGGGATGGTTCATGTGAACTGATACAGAATGAAGTGAACAGAACCTAGAGAACAATTTCTAACATTTCTCACTAGGCTACACTCCTGCCAACTTTGTCATGGCCCCTATGGTGGGGATTGTCTTTTTCTATCTCCTCCCCTTTTCAGCTTCCTTTTATGTGTTGACTTCCTCATCATAATGCAAGCTTCTTTAAGGTAGGAACTGTCTTTCCTTTTTCCTTCCAATGCTTAGCACAGAAGCTGATATACAGTAAGAATTTAATATATGCTTGTTGACTGGTTGGCTGACTAAAATAACATCAATACTGGTAAAAAAACAAAAACAAAAAAACTTTGAAGGACTTCAGAACTCTGATCAGTGCAATGATCAGCCATGATTTCAGAGGACCCCTGGTAAAGTGGCTACCCACTACCTGCACGGGAAACAATAGACTTAAGGTCCAGAATGAAACATATATTATTTAGACATTGTCAATGTAGCAGTAATTTGTTTTGCCTAACTACATATTTTTCTCGAGGGTTTTATTTTTGTTTCCTTTCTGTTTTACCCCCCGCTGGTGAAGGTAAAGTAGGAGGTAGAGAAAAGAGACTTCTGTTCATTGAAAAAATATAATTTAATTAAAAAAAAATAAGTTACTTATCCCCACAGGATTTCCTGGAGGTGGAGGTGGGGGTAATGCAGCCCTCTTCCAAGGTAATTCACACAACTCTACCTCATTCTCTCTCTGTCTCTATCTTTATCTCTATCTTTCTCTGTCTCTGTTTGCCTCGGTCTCTCTGTCTCCTGGTCTCAGTCTCTCTCTGTCTCTGTGTCTATCTCTATCTCTTTGTCTCTATCTTTCTCTGTCTCTATCTCCCTCTCTCTATCTCTGTGCCTCTGTCTCTGCATTTCTCTCTATGTCTTTCTCTTTCTCTGTGTCTCTCTCTGTCTCTGTCTGCCTCTCTCTCTCTTTGTTTGTCTCTCTGTCTGTCTCTCCCTCTCTCTCTCCTCCTCTGTGCTGGCTCCAATTTAGTGTCCTAGATGTTCTCACTGATGAGCAGTCTTATTCACTGATGAATGATTAAGCTCAATAGTGCAGGCTCAGATACATGGATTTTAGCATCAAATCTATAAGACATAGCAACATCGATCTAATTGCCATTTCAGTGGACTCTCTGTCATAGTTCTAGAACAGCCTAGGACCCAACATGCAGATTCCTGGAAGCAAGGATACATCACAAATTCCTGTCTCAGAGAGAGAGAGAGAGAGAGAGAGAGAGAGAGAGAAGGGAAAGAAGCCTTAGAAGGAGCATCACTTTGACAATTGTATACAAACATTAAATGCAGTATGGATCTCCATTAAATAGCTCCCTTTTCCTGAACCAGGTACAGATGGATTCCCAAAAGCTCATCTCCAGTGAATGGCTCTAGCTATATTCTTTTGCTGTTACTGCCCACACTTACTATTCACCTTTGTCTGCTGAGTCCGTGAGCTGTCTTTCCTTATTCTGTAAATGTTAAACCTCAGAGCTCCTTCCCCTACTATGCAGTATCAGCAAGGACATGTTGCCAGTGTAAAAGGAGCTATAAACAATGGGTGCATTGAAGACCAATTGAAGAGCTCCAATCCCTGAAACTTTGATTGGATCTCACTAATTTTCAACCTGACTCTGGGACCCACATCCAGCAATGAATTCTCTTGTCTCTAGCTGATCCCCATAACATAAACAAACAACACATTATAGAGAAGCAGTGTGAGATATTCAAAAGGGCAATGGATTTCTAATCAGGAGAAGGAAAACCAAGTCTTTATTTAGGGAATTAATAGGCATGTGATCATGAGCTGGTCAGCCAACCTCCATCTGCCTCAGTTCCCTTATTCTATAGAAAGGGGATTATAATATGTGCATCATATGAGGTCTGTAAAAAGTTTTAGTAAACAATAATACATGTTTTTAATATAATGCCTGCTGCTTTCTCACAGTCACAAATTCTTTAATACTTGACTTGTCTCTGGTTTTCTGCTAGAAGACACACATTCTAGTGAAAAATGAAAAGCAGTGACATTCTCTAGGGGATTTATGTATATGTCCGGAAGTAGTTTGATAGAGTGGGAAGAATGGTATTTACAGAGCCAGAAGAACAGAGTTCAGATTTGCCTCTGATGTTTATTAACTCCATTGACTTAGGAAAATCATAAACCACCTTGAGATTCAGTTTCCCCATTCTCACCACTTATTCAATCTGCTGTCATATCTTCTCATTCTAACCTTCATGATATCTCTCCTATATAGTCCCTTCTTTAGACTTGCACTGGGATTATGCAGTTTAGAGGACTCTCATTACCCCATGCCTGGACCACTATAATAGCCTTCTAATTTGTCTTCCTGTCTAAATTCTCTCCCCACTCCAATCTTCACTCAGAGAATAATCCCTCTTCAAGGCACCATTTCTAATGGTGGGAGAAGGCAAGAGAGAAAAAGAGAAATCCCCTTCCAATGCTGTGCTGTGACAAGGACAGGTCCTACTACACAAAGTTATTCCTTACTTTGACTCTCATTCAGAGGGATGACAAGCTTAGCTTAGAGGGTATTATGGGTGTGGGTGATCTTTGGACAATTAATGGGAAACTCTTCTTCTAGGTTCACCAGAGAGAATTCCTTGCATCCTGAGGGCTAGGAGGATAAGAATTTTCAATAATCTCCTTTTTTTTTTTAGGGTAGAGAGCTTGTTATTTATTTGTTTGTTTGTTTGTTTATTTATTTATTTTGTTATTATTATTATTTATTTTATCATTCTCTTTTTTAAATTTTGAGTTCCAAATTCTCTCTCCTTCTCACCTCCCCCACCCACTGAGAAGGCAAGCAAAATGATATCAATTATACATGTGAAATCATGCGAAACTTATTTCCATTATTAGCCATATTGCAAAAAGAAGCAAGAACTTTATTTTTTTTAAGTAAGAAAATTATACTTCACTTTGCACTCTGAGTTCATTAGTTCTCTCCCTGGTGGTGAATAGCATTTTTCATCATTAGTCCTCTGGAATTGTTTTGGGTCATTGCATTGATCAAGTTGCCAAGTCTTTCGTTGTTACCATATACAATGATCTCCCATTTCTTTTCAGTTCATATCACTCTTGTCGTGTTTTTTTTATGAAGTCACTCCCTTCATCATTTCTTATAGCACAACAGTATTCCATTACCATCATGCACTACAACTTGTTCAGCCATTCACAATTGAAACATATTCCCTAAATTTCCATTTTTTGCACTAACAAAAAGAGCTGCTATAAAAAAATTTTGTATATATAGTTTTTTTTTCTCTTTGTTTGCTATCTTTGGGATATAAACCTAATAGTGGTATTGTTGAGTCAAAGGGTATGCACAGTTTTATAGCCTGTTGGGGCTAGTTCCAAATTGTTTTTTAGAATGCTTGGACTAGTTCATTACTCCACCAACAGTTCGTTATTGTACCTATTTTCCCCCATCCTCTCCAGCATTTGTCATTTCTGATAGATGTGAGGTGGTACCTCAATTTATTGTTTCAATTTGCCTTTCTCTAATCAATAGTGATTTAGACTTTTTTATATGACCATAGATAACTTTGATTTCTATATATTTCTTTTACATAGTATACATATATATTTCTTATGTCTATATCTTATATATTTCTTTTCTTATAGATTTCTTTGGTTTCTTCTGAAAACTGCCTGTTTATATCCTTTGACCATTTATTAATTGAAGAATGGTTCTTATTTTTATAAATCTGCCTTAGTTCTATACACACTATATATTTGAGAAATGAGGTCTTTATCAGAGAAACTTGCAGCAAAATTTTTTGATATTCCTTCATTGACTATTGCAATTTTTAGCAAAATGCAATTTCCTTGATTATCTTTTTTAATTAGGTCTATTTTTTTCTTTTTCTTTGTCTAAGATCATGATTGCTATCCCTGTCTTTTTTACTTCAGCTGAAGAATATTAAATTCTGCTCTAGCCCCTTATTTATACTTTTTGTGTGTCTTTCTGTTTCAAGTGTGTCTCATGTTGTTGGATTCTGGTTTCTATTTCATTATGCTATGTACTTCCTTTTTATGGGTGAGCTCATCCCATTCACATTTAAATTTATGATTACTATATATTTCTCTCTGTCTCATTTTCTTCTGTTTCTTCTTTTTTCTCTCTTTTAATCCTGTCCCTCACATAGTGAATTATTGCCAAGTGTCATATTGGAACTCAGGTCTCACTGACTCACCATTCATCACTCTATCTATTATTCCACGGAGTACAATTTCAAGTTAAGACTTTACCTTCTGTTGAAACATTTTAGAAGATAGTTGTATCCTTTAATATGAAGGGTGATCCATAATCAAGTGAGTGCAAATTAAATTTTGTTTTCAATATCTTGTGTTTAAGTAACATTTAAAACCAAAGAAATCAAACAGTTTGAGTGTATTTAAACCAGTTCATCTTGGAGTAAATCAGGGCCTGCGCTTTTCAGGTGCAAAAGATTCAATTCATTTTAATCTGACAAACATTTATTGTGCATCTACTATGTGCTACACACTGTGTTAGGCATTGAGGTTAGAAGAATAAAAACAAAACTATCCTTATCCTCAGGGACTATAGATTTCACTTGGAGGAAACATCATCTACACAGTGAAGTAAATACAAAACACAAAGTAAATCCAAAGTGATTGGGGGTGAGGAGGGCACTAAATACTGGGCTACAGTGGCAGAGGAGAGGGGTAGAGATCAGGAAAGATCTAATGTGGATAGGAGGCATCATTTGAAGAGAGCCTTGGAAGTGAGTGTCAGTAATCCAGAACTGATGTTGCACTGAATATCTATCTGCTCCCATGCTGTGAATCCCAATATTCTTTGTTTGAAAAAATCTCCATCTCTTCAACTCTTCAAATATTGAAATAAATTTAGATCTGAGTTCTATTTAAAACAGCAGGAGGTCTATTTCTAAACAGAGCCATGTTTTATTTAGATAAATCTAATAAAACTGTTCCTGTTTTGAGAAAACAAATATATTTTCCCCTTAAAACAAATACTCCCTGTATCTATTATTAAAAATGTGGTGACTCAGAATGGGGCTATCTTTGTGCCCATGGATGTAAAAACCACATTTTTTTGTAGAATGTGTACACCAGTAATATAGACCAGTGATTTTTATCAGTGTGAACAACTTTTGTCATGGAAACTCCTGCTACAGATGCAGGTCAGCTACTTCTTTGTAACGTATAGTTTTAGACAGTTTCCTGGGGCAATGGGAGGTAAAGTGACCCACCCCAAATGATCACATTGGTACTGTGTGTCAGAGACAGGAGTTGAACCCAAGGTGTCTTTGTAGATGTGTAAATTGATGAGAGATGGTAAAGTACTTCCAAGGTCACACAGAACCATGACTGGAACCCAGATTCTCTGACTTCAAATCCAGGATTTTGAGCTCACTCTTTTATTTTAACAACTAGGATTTAGATGGTACTTTAAAGCTGGCAAAGAATATTACATAGGTCCTTTTATTTGACCTTTCACAACCCTATCAGCTCTGCTTCTGAATCTTCAACACTTGCCATCTCTCCCAGGAATTTCCCTCTAACATGCCAACTCCTTTCCTTCATTGCTGAGTTTCTTTCAAGGGCCTCCGTTTTGGGGGCTGGGTCCAGGCCTAGCACACTTCCTCCAAGTCATGCCTATGCTTCTGAGTCTCAGACTTTGCCTTCCCCTACCCCCTACTTTTCCATTCCTTTTGGTGTGCTGTCTTTGCTTATCGGAATATAAGCTCCTTGAAGGCAGGAACTGTCTTATGTTTGGCTTGTATTTATATTCACAGTGCTTATCACTGTGCCTGGCACAAGGCTGTTGTCTTCTTTTGCCAGGGAGGTAGGTACCACTATTATCTACATTTTACTGATGAGGAAATTGAGGTTGAGAGAAAGTAAATGACTTTTCCAGGGTCAATCAGATAGTAAGTGTCTGAGGTGGGATTCAAAACCAGGTCTTCCTGACTCCAAGTCCAGTGTTATATAACCCTAAAAGCATGCCCCTTCTCATCCAGCTGCTTAAGAAATATCCACAATTAAGCTAGGGTCAGAGACAAATTTAAATTGCATCAAAAGGTTGAAAATAATGCAAAATAATTATCTCAAACAAGCCAGCAATCCCAACTTAATTTGGACATATTAAAAACTACAGACGAGAGTCAGTTAAACAAGTATTAAGAACCTATTCTGTGCTAGACACTGTGTTAAATGCTGGAGATACAAAGAAAGGTAAAAGACCTCTCCCTGCTCTCAAGAAGGATACAGTCTAATGAAGGAGAGAACATCTCAACAAATATGTACAGACTATCTACATATCCCTCTATACTTATAGAGGTAGAGTTCTAAGGCTGATGGGATCTTACAAGATGATGAGATTTACCCAATAATGAGCTTCCTCGAACATGGTGGAGAAGTCTGAGATGTACTAGATTAGAGCAACCAGGCGAGAAATGAGGAAGGATTTTTAATCTTTACTCATAATAAGAACAATTAGAATAGTGACAACATAATTTGGATAAGAAGAATGGTTGAATCCAGCTTGGACTTCAAAGGAAGCCAGGGAAATCAGGAAGCAGAGATGAGGAGAGAGAGCATTCCAGGCACAGGAGCCGGCCAGAGAAAGTGCCCAGAGGAGGCAGATGGAGTGCCTTGTTCCCGGAACAGCAAGAGCACCAGTGTCACTATTTTAATAGGCTCTTTGGCCTGTTTGCAAAGAAACAGTTCAAGCTAAAAGAGCAAGTTTTTCTCAGCCCTTGAGCAACCAACTCCCACCTATTTTCCACCAATAGGCTGTAAAAGATATAAATAAAACCATATGAGACATGGAAGAAAAACTCAGGGAGAAGGATTGGCCGTGACACGTCTGAAAGGAAGACTGCATGGCATACCGTGTAAAGAATTATGTTGGGGTAGGGGACAGATAGGTGGTGCAGTGGATAGAACACTGGTCCTAGAGTCAGGAGGACCTGAGTTCAAATACAGCCTCAGACACATAACACTTACTACCTGTGTGACCCTGGACAAGTCACTTAACCTCAATTGCCTCACCAAAAAAAAAGAATTATTTCTGACTTTCCACACTGTATTAAAGGACCACACTCAGAGAGGCCATAGGTTCCCCACCCCTGGTATAGATAATAGTCAAAAAGGGCTTGAAGTTCAATCCTGACTGAGGCATTCTCAGCTGTGTGACCCTGGGTATATCATTGTATAACTGAACCAGAGAATTCCCATCTTTTCAAAGGGGGGTGATGATGCTATTAATTCTGATCTGACAGAGGTATGGGGGAAATCCTTTTGTAATTATGTAGGTTTGTGAGTATATGACAAACACTGTGGTATATGTGAAGCACACTAGATTTAGAGTCAGGGCACCCATAGGGAAATTCCAGCCCTGGGAGAAACTATTGACCACTGGTCATTCAATCAGTCACCCAACATTTTGTAAGTGCCTACTTGTGCCAGGAATTGTGCTAAGTGCTGTGGGTAAAGTCCTGAGGGCACAGGGACAATCTGTTCCTTCTCTCTTCTCCCTTAACTTCTGTTATCAGGAACCCTGCCCCTTGGCCTGTTGTACCATCACCTTGGGGAAAACCACTATTTCCTTGCTCTGGTTATAAACCTGATGATTGGCTGAAACAGGAATGGGGGGAAATTTGTAACAATGCTCTTTCTCAAAGACATCTCCATGGATTATCTACAGAAAGAAAGCCAATACGTCACCAGATCAGACATTAATATTAGTGAAGAGTAAATTGAGCGGTAAATCAAGATGTCAGATAGTTGAAAATTGATCCTAAATTCTTATCTGGGGAAAGAAAAGCTTGAATTCATGTGTTCTTGGCCAACTTGGTCCTCCAAGAATGTGAGGTCTGGAAGGGACCTTATGGACCTATCTCATCTGATTCCATCCTCGTATAGAAAAAAGCAAATCTCATCAAAGAGGGCCAAAAGATGTGTCCTAGGTCACAGAGCTAGTGAGTGATAGAGCTGGAAAAGTTACCAGGTTTCCTGATTTAGGCCAGGGTGCTCTCTACGGTAACTTGCTCCTACTCCTAATCACTAAATTTCTGTAATTTACATCTACCAAATGAAAATTGAATTAGGTTTGAAAGCAGTGTCTGGGCTAGTCCTCCTGACCTCATTCATGGATTTTTACAACCTCCAAAGATGGAGAAAACCTGGCATCTAGTTTACAACCTGCCCTGCATAAATATGAGATTTACCTGAAGATATGGTCCTTTGAAAAAGTTGTGCCAATTACCTTTCTGTCCTAGTCTGCAAACTTGTTTATTTTATTATTTTTATGTATATAAGTAATTGCATTAGGCAAATTTCAGCTGCAATATTTGATCTTTGAGATAATTTATCATACAAACCTTCACCCCCAGAGGATTTTTTTTTCATAAGCAAGAAAATAAGGAGAGAACATTGGAATCTTTCCTAACAATCACATCAAAACACTCTGAACTAATGTTCACTCATGTCCTGGAATTATTGGATAAAGAAACCAGGAAAGTTGCCAACCCGAAAGATATAAGAGAACCGTCAATAAACCAGGTAACATATATTGCTCACAGCTGCAACTTGGCTGAATTGACTTCAACAATCACAATTAAGCCTATGCTGTCTTATAAAAACAATTACCCCATGCTACAGGAAGGGAACTGTTTCTAAACAAAGATATTGCTATTGATTGTTTTGTTTATGTAAAAGTCACTAATACAGAAAGGAGTTTTGGGAGTTTTCTACTTTGTGCTATAGGATTCTAACTCATTTCTCTCTGAAGTATCTTCATCAGAGTGAGGCTGCCAATAGATGCCCATTTCCAAATATGGCCAATCCTAGTCAATGTTGGAGCTAGTTTTCTTCCATTCCTGAGCCTGGTTTACTGTAGCATGATGGATTAGATACTTGAACTCAGGCACAAAGTACTGAGTTGTCTTATAAACCATTAGCCTGAAGGCTTTTATACTGGTTTCCATAGGCTATCTATTCACTAGGTCTAGAGTCCTTTACTGTCAAATATTTATTGAGCATTTATTGTGCAAGGAACTGTAGGAAATACAAAAACATGTGTCATATTTCCTGTCTGAGATACATTCAAAATAGCTTTGTTCAAAATCTAATTTCCCTTGGGAATACTGGTGTGAATTCATTCAGAGAGGAGAAAGCTAAGCAAAAGAGGGCTGCATGTGAAGGTCCCAGTGATATAATGGAAATATCATAAATATTTGTTGATTGACTTTGTAAGATACCAGAAGTCTAACCAAAAGTAGTTGCAGAGTATAACTTCCAAAGATTAACAATGAAATATGCCCTGGCCTCCTTGGCAATGAAGTAGTGAACTCTAATTGCAGAATGAAGCATCCTCTGTCAATCACCATTACACTGATTTATTTTGTCTAGTTCACAGTTTTATGTGGTTTCTTTGTTAACAGATGGCATTTCTATAATGCTAAATAAATACTTGCTAATTAATTAATTGATAATATGAAAGGACTGAAGAACCTGAGGGTTCAAGTTCTATTTCAATCTTTTCTACTTGATGGATCATGATGATGATGATGATGGTGATGATGATGATGTTGATGATGATGATGGTGATGATGATGATGATGATGGTGATGATGATGATGGTGATGATGGTGATGGTGGTGGTGATGGTGATAGTGATGATGATGATATTTCTCTCAAGAAGAAGGTTGCCTCACTCTTCCTTTCAGGTAGAGCCTAGATTTTTGGCTCCTTAGTTCACTTCTTCAGAAGCACCATGTTCTAATGACTCACCCTTTCAAAGGTAATCTAAGTGAGCCCTGAGTTAGTTTTAGAATCCCACTTAGGTGAGTGATGGTATCATTTATAAAATTAAGCTGTCACTCACTAAGCCCCCAGGAACTTTATAACCTTCCACTCTAGAACTACAGGGTTTTAGTATGGTAGATAGTGTATGGTGGAGCCTTAGGGCTGTTCCTTCATGCATACTCTGCTCTCAAGTAAACCTAACCCCCTGAAAATGTGAACAAAATAATTTGTGAAAAGTGAATCAGGATTACAGAATATCACCAGCAGTGAGGGATAGTGAAAGAGGACTGAATTGTTATTGTTGCTTTTTTTTTTCACTTAACCTAAAGAGACAGATAGAGGAGGATGGGGAAAAGAAAAAAGACACAGCTCTGCAAGGAAAGGTACAGATTTGACTACTAACTAGGCCCTCTCTCTAATCCTGCTGCTACAGTCTCCTCAACCTTCTGAGCATGAAGATGCTGACCACTCCATGGGGAGTCTCATTATTTCTCCCTCCATTAAAGATCATCTGTTCTACTTACAAGGTGACCATGTTTCTCTTTCCTCTCTCCAAATGTCCCAAATTTCTAGCTTTCCTAGATCTCCTTCCCTCTCAAACCAAACCACACAGACTATGGAAGGCAGGGATAAGAAGCTATTTCATTGGTCCATGGAAGCTTGTAGAAGGGGCTATGCAAACATTTCTAGTTTTAGGAAGAAATCTCAAGTGTGTATGAGATGAACATATTGATAGCATATGAAATTTTTTTTCCCACATTTGTCCTGAGCTTTCAAGAAATTCACTTCTTTTGTTTCCTGAAGTAATACAAATAAGCTTTGCTGGTGTGTTCTCTATACAAACCCGGCAAACAAAATCAAAATGCAGTTGTGCAATTACATCTTAGTGTCTATTAGTGCTTACAATGAATCCCATAATGTGGTTGCATTATTTGAATTCCCACCACATGCTTCTAAATTGGGCTGGAAAAAATTACCAGATTTTACAGAATGATAATTTTTTAATGCAAATACACATGACCACTTCATGGGATTCATTATTTGCACTAATTGGGACCTGTCATTTTTATGCAAGAGGAAGGTCCATAATATGCACTTAATAATGCTTGTTGAGTTGTACTGAATTGAATTGATCACAAGAGTACAAAGGAATTTGAAAAGCCCATTTGAAATGCTGCTTAAGCCAGGAAGTCCAATACTTCATCATCATTTCTACCTTGAATAACCAACCTTCTGGAGCATACGGTTTAATGGGCTGGTGCTACCAAGGATCTCTGACTTTAATTAATGTGCCAATTGTTTACTCTGTTATTAATCAAAGGATGTCAGACCATATGGCAAGAGCAAAAGAAAAGCTTAATTGCCCTTAAGTCATGATGTTAGCAAAAATCAGATAGTCTTTTACTTTCATTTTTGATAAGTGAAAATAGAATACATACATATACACATGTGGGAATATACACATATGTGAGAATACACATATGTGTATGTGTATGATATTGAGATACCACGTACACATATACTTCCCAACTATGTTTTCCTCTCTCTCTCTCTTCCTCTCTCTCTCTCTCTCTCTCTCTCTCTCTCTCTCTCTCTCTCTCTCACTCCCTGGTAAATATTTTCTTAGCAAAGATGAGATCCATAATATTGATAATATTGAGGGCTTTATTTTCAGGATATCTACTTTAGTTCTATTTGTCTCCAAACTACATAATAAGAATCTATGGGTTGATGTCATGAAGAAGCAAATTTAGGCTTACTGTCAGCAAAGATCCTTACAATTAGAGCTGTCCCAAAGTGGCAAAGACTCACTAAAGATGCAGCCAGTTCATTCTCACTGAAGATGATGAAGAAAATACTCAACGGTATGGGGCAGGCATTCTTAACCTAGGATTCATTAACTAATTTTTAAAAATATCTTTTAGGGGACAGAGCCAAGATAGCAGAGTAAAAGCAATGACTTCTTGATCCCTCCAAATACCTGTAAGGAATGTAAAAATAAATGGCTCTAAACGAATTCTAGAGAAGCAGAACCCACAAAATTTGGAACTCAAAGTTTTAAAAACAAATGTTAAAAATAATTTTCACATGCAACTGGGAAATAAGATATATGGGCAATGGGGTATAGAAATCTATCCTGCCCTACAGGAAAATAGAAGGCAAAGTGGATTGGGGGTGTGTGACAGAAGGGAGGGCAGATTAGGGGAAGGGGGATTCAGAATGCATGCTGTCTTGGGGTGGGGGGAGGGGTGAGATGAGGAGAAAGTTTGGAACTCAAAATCTTGTGGAAGTGAATGTTGAAAACTCAAAATAAATAAATTAATACATGGTTCTAAAATATATTTTAATAATTTTTTCAGTATAATTGATTTCTTTTGTAACTTTGGTTTGTTTTGTTTTTATGCATTTAAAAACATTCTGAGATAAGATCCATAGGTTTGACCAGACTGCCAAAGCAGTACATCACACACATGTGCACACACACACACACACAAACACATATACCACATACATACACTATGTACACACAGGTTAAGGATAGAAGAGTAAGGAAAAACCAAAGGGAAGACAAATGCCACTTATCCATCTGATTGCATATATTTGGATTGGTATTTGGTCCATCAGTATAATAATTACAGATGGAAATAAACTGATCCCAACAAAAACATTTCTGAGTGAATTTTGGAAAGTTTACAGTGTCTTCAACGTTCTCAAGGTGTCCTCTGGCACCAAAACCATCTTACCTTCCTAAATATCAATATTATAATTATGGTATAATATGGCGATAAATTATGGAACACTATGGTTTACAAAGGTTCAGAATTGTAGGCAACCCAAAGGCAAATGAAGCAATAATGCTGGGTTCAAGCTTGTGATGCATAGAAGACACAAACACATAGATGTGGGATCAGAAATGGAGGTGGAAAGGTCTTACAGAGGTATACAGGGATAATAGACATATAACCTGAATGCTTTACTGGAACTTTTGAAATGTTAAAAGATATGGCACACCTCCAGCATTTTCCAGAGATGCTCAGTGGGTGATTTAGCAGAAGATAGGAAGACAAATTAATTACAATGAAAAGGCATTGATAGGGTGTGAATGCACAGTAATGTGACCATGGAAGTCTTGATGAATCAGACTCATTCTTTTAGTTTCAGGCTTCAAGAAATGCTGGTGATTGCACAAGGACGCTTTCATTGTGCCATCACAGGGTCGATATAAGGAAAATATTTTAGTGCTAAAGAAATGTGAGATGTGAGGCCTGGGTAGTGGCTCTTGTGATCAATCAACATGCATTAATTAAAGGCCTATTATTTCCCAAGCAGTGTGTTTAGATCTGATAGAACTTGCTGTTGAGGGGCAGAAGATTCATTGTACTTGAAAATGTGATTTGAAGATATTTGACTTTCCATGTATTCAAAAGCATCCTGAATTTTCATGGATTAAATTGAACTGACCAGGCGGTGTAGTTTAAAGAACCCTGGGTGAAGAGGCAGAGGATATGGTTTGAAACCTTAAGTCCATCAGGTAGCACTCATGTTACCTTGGGCAATGCCCTTAACATGTGTTGGCTTGAGTTTTCTCAACTGTAAAACTTAGACTTGGGATTTAAAATTCCTTCTATCCCTAATCTGTGGTCTAATGATTTTAGAAATAGTCTATTGCTGTGTTTGTTTCTTAGTTTATTGTTATCAGGGGAGGTGGATTTTCAAGCATCCATTTGACAACTATATACAACATCCTTTACCTTTTCTCATTAACCTGGTAACATTTTCTTAACCATTTTTTTTCTCATTACCTTTATTACTTCCCTCACAATACCTACTGCTTTCTTTTCTTTGAGTCATTCTCCTCCTTATTTAGTCTTTCTCCTCTATACTTTTCCTTTTTCATATTAACACCTCTCATATAGCTTCATTTATGTTTAATTGGTTTGTGATCTGTCTAACCTCATATAAATCACTTGGAATTTCTGGACCTCAGTTTTGTCACCTAAAAATGAGAACTGAGGAGTCAAGGATGCCTCAGGGCCATTTCAGTTCTATATCTATGATCTTCTGATTGATTTCCCAGTTTTCGAAGTCATTTAACCATCTACTATTAATTAAATTGTTCTTCTTTCCGCCATTTTGATAATCTGGTTATTCTCTGTTCTCCAAGTCTTTGAACACAATCATCAATTTTCAACCCTTACACAAAGCTAAGGAGGGAAGTCTCTATATGTTTATTTGTTTTTGTGATGCAAGGTAGGAAAGGAGGATTTATGGAAATGTTCTAATTCTCTCCTTCTGCAACAGGGCTTACAGACCGCTTGAAAAACTGTTCAGCAATGAATTGAAAAGCATTCCACCCAGCCCCTGACTCCTGGAGTACATTTCAGAAAACAAATTGGAAACGGTAAAGGACAAAGCGCTCCTTGGTGTGGGGTTAGGTAGTTGAGGACATAGTTTCTTCCCTCCAGTGTCTTATATACTCTCAAACTTCTTCCACAAAGAACATATTCAAGAGCACATAATTTTCACTCAATTATATTAAAACATAAGAAACGGCAAGTAGGGAATTGGATCGACTGCACTTTAGAAAAGGCCCATAAAGGAGAATCATTTCTAACTTTAAAAGAGCAATTCTCGTCTATGGCACTAACGTTGATTCAATAATTCCCATTCTCGCCAACACAACCTTATAGAGCTGGGTCACCTTACTTGAAGAGATTAGGGAAAACGGATAATGTAATATCTGGAGAATAACTGTATCTCTTGCAACTTTGAGAATATTCACTGAGCCATAGACAGCCATCAGGCCCTAACAGAAAGCTGAAGTGTATTCTCTTTCAATTTATAAAGAAATTAACAACTCAACCATAGCAAAAATTAGACTAAGTAAATATTAAACAGGTCTGACCTGGGATGTCTCATGAACTGGGGAGAAATCTGATACTCTGGGGTTTCCAGATAGGATAATGTACATGGAATCAAGAAAACCTGAGTACTAATCTTGCCTCACAAACTTATGTGGAAACCTGGCTAAGTCATTGAACTTGCATGGGACTTAGTTTCCTCCTCTGTAAAATAAGAAGATTGGACTCAGAGGTCTCTAAGGTCATTTCTGGTTCTAGATTTATGATTTGCTGATTCATCCAACCCTGAACTGATGCTCAGTCTCCTTATTCTTTGCACCTGAACTCCTCTCCCTTCCCCCTACCCCCCCCCACTTCTATGGAATCTTCAAGGCCATCCATCAGATGTCACCTTTTCCCTGAAGTCTTCCCTGTTCTCTCAAATGAAAGTGATTTCTTCTACCTCTTTGCTTCCCTGGACCATGAATCTGTTCATTTAAAATCATACTCTATAGCAAGCTTTCTTAACAGTTTTGTGTGGGGTGGTCTCCCCAACCAGAATAATGTTTTTAAATGCATAGAACAAAAAAAAATTATATTACAAAGGAAAACAATTATATGGAAGAACAATTATTGAAATATCGTGTAGTTATAGACGTGACAGAGATATAGATGACATAGACATGGTGAGATAGAAAGACAGAGACAGAGAGACAAAGACAGAGATTCATGAATTCCATGTGAAGAACCTTGGTTATATTTGCATGGTGTATTTCTCCTTTCTCCCTCTCATCCAGTAAGATAGAAGCTGCTTGACACCAAGGATTGAGTCATTTTTTTTTACTTTTAAAAAGTAAAAAAAATTCCTAGTACACTGTCTTCCATATCAAAAGAGCCAATATATGTTTAAATAAGCATATATATGTGTGTATATATAATGCAGATATATAATATAAATAAAATTTGAATAAATGTTTTCTAAAATGTTTAGAGCTGTATAAATGTTAGCTCTTCCACATAGTAGGTGTTCAAGAATAAGTTGAATTGGTTTCATATCCTAGCTTGAGCAGCTTGTAGACTTGGCTGTTCACCTCATTTATTAAGGAATTAGAGGACCTGTGTTCAGATCCCACTTATGGCATTTGGGTGGCCTTGGGCAAGTCCTTTGACCTCTCTTGGACTCAGTTTCCACATCTGTAAAATAAGCTGGTTGGAGTCAATGACCTCTGAGGTCCCTTCTGGCTGTAGAGATATGATCCTATCATCCTAAATCACTTAACATTACTGGACCTCAGTTTTCTCACCTGTAAAATGAGGGACTTTGACCAGATGTCTTCAGAGGTTCTTTAGGGTGTAGGTCTGTGGTCCTCAATCAAATGATGATTAAATTGAAATTGTTAAATTAGTCATCTTTTTCACTAAATTAAATGAGATGATATTGGTGAAGCACTTATCACAGTGTCTGGTATACAGTAGGGGTTATATAAATGCTTACTCTCCCTCCCCAGGTCCCTTCTAAACCACTTAATCTCTCTGAGTCCCATTTTTTTATTTGTAAAATGAGCGGATTGGACTGGATAGTCTTTGTGGTCCCTCCTAGCTGGAAAGCTATAATCCTATTAACTTTTCTAAACCTCAGTTTACACACAAGTTGCTTATCTCTCAAATAGTAGGAGGGATAGTTGAGCTGCCTACTACATAAAGTTATTTGGAGATTCAAATGGTCGTGAGGAGTGAAAGATTTTGTCACTTTATTCATTACCCAATGGCCTTACAACCATTTTATGTATCCAACTCTGTCCATGGAGATGGATTGATGGATAGATGGAAGGACAGATAGATGGATGGATGAAAAAGCATTTGTTAAATACTTACTATGCTCCAGACATTGTGCTAAGCAATGAAAATATAAATAAAAAAATTATATAGCCCTTGCTCTCAAAGAGATTACATTCTAATAGAAAGAGACTGCCCACCCAGAGAAACTGGGCCTGAGGAAGCAAGTTTTGGCCTGGGGAAGACACAAGGGGGTTGATTAACATACCTTTTCCAGAGGCAACGATAATACTGATTTGATTACCGTGCTCAGAGCTAGAGGTGGAAAGTGGCCCTCAAGGTAGATGGAGAGATGGCCCTGGCAGAAATAACAGCACCAGGATGAGATTCAAACAGTTCAATGGCAGGGCAGATGCTAAGGTGGTCCAGGTAGGGAATGAGATTGAATATGAAGCATAGTGTAATCTAGGAAGAGTCAGATACCACAGTTAAATATACTGGGCAGTGCTGATGTTCCAAGTGGCCAAGATCTTACAAGAAAAACACAAAGCTTGAACCTTCTGATAACTAGCTGTGTGATTTATAGAACATCTTATTCATTCATCTGCAAGCATTTAAATTTCAGCTCTGGTATCAGACACCATGAGTGCTGGGGATACAAAGACAAAAAACAAAAATAAAAATAAATAAAATCACCTTCAAGGAGCTTACATTTCACAGGGGGAAATGCCATGTATAGAGATAAATAAAAACAAAACAGATACAGAGTAATGGGGGGAGGAATACTATAAAGCCAGGGAGGAGAATGGGGAAAGAAATGCCTTGTTGTCAGAAGCGGCACTCAGGGACAATTTTTAAAAAATATTATTTGTAGAATAATTTAAGTTTTGCAAAGCACTTTATAATATTATCTCATTTTATCCTTATAATAACCCTAGGTTGCAGGTGGTATTGGTATCTCTGTTTTACATATGGGGAAACCGAGGCAGACAGAAGTTAATTGAATTGCGCCAGGTCACACAGCTTGTAAGGGTCTTAGGCTAGATTTGAGCTCTATTCTTCCCGATGCCAGGTCCACTAGCTGCCTAGGACCTTAGTTGAAGAAGAAAACCTTTCTAGACATGGGCACCTAAGTGATGTCCTATACAAAGTCCCCTCATGGACAGATGAAATATCACCTAAAGAGAAGGCCAGCTTGGCTAGAACATTGAGTAGTAAGGAGTCATATGAAACTTCTTAGTGACAATTTGGTGTCATGCATGGAGCCAAACTTGGAAGGTCTTAGAAATGTCTCATTTTGGTGAACATTAAAGGGACATTGACTTAGTTCACTGATTTCAAGGCAATGAAGATTTCTGACATCAATTGCTACTTTCCTTAATCATCTAGATCTCATTCCACCTATTTGTAGTTCTTAGTTCTCCATGCCCTCTATGAAGATTCCATTTGCTTCATAAGGTTTCTGAAATTCCTCATGAAAGATGTTCTCAAAATTAAATGCCTTCCAACTCCATCCCTTAATTTTAGCAAACTGGCATTTGTGTGAGTTTGTCTCTCTAGAAATCTTCATTGCAGAGAAAGACAGCCTAATGCACCTAAGATAGACTATGGCTTCTGAATCTGCCCATGGTCTATTCAAGAGGATAACATAGTGAAGGAACACTTAAATATTTTGCATATTGCACAGTAATGACAACAAGCTAATTAACATCTTATAAGTCACCTTCTCCACCCCTGCAGGCCTCCTCCAATTCTTCTTTGTGGTTTAAGGTATTCCTACACTAGGGGGCCAGCAAAGCTCTGCATGGGGACAGATCCAAACTGATAAACCTCTACCTATGGTCCCAGAGATGAATTCTAGGTCTGGTTCCTTAGCACCATCGTAGAAGATGTCACTAAAAGGCTGAGCATTTGGTGATTATTTTTTTCAGACAGTAATTGATGAAGACCACTTATGAAGGCATGAGAGATATGAAGAAGAAAAGATGGGGGCAGCTAGGTGGTGCAGTAGATAGAGCACTGGCCCTGAAGTCAGGAGGACCTGAGTTCAAATCTTGCCTCAGACCAAACACTTGACACTTTCTAGCTATGTGACCCTGGGCAAGTCACTTAACCCCAATTGCCTAAAAAAAAAAGATTTGAAGAAGAAAAGATGGATGAAATGATTGCTTCTCCCAGTATTAATGTTAGCCATGTGTTGTTTTCTGCAACATACTTTGACAGGGAAGCAGGGTGTCATGCCTGCTTAGATAGCTAGCCTCAGAGTCAGGATGATCTGGGCTGAAATTCAGCCCCTAGCACATACTGACTAGGTAACCCTGGACTAATCACTTAACCTTTCAATAACCCATACAATATTCTAAAACAGGAAACTATAGATCATGAGCTGATCTGGATTGGTAGAGGGAAATTATCTATACCAATTAAATTACAAACTTCCATCTGTCATCCTCTCCATGACCCATGTTAAAAAAAACACATCTTTGTGACCATGATTCTTAATTTAATAATCAATCTTCCTACCAACTACATACACACACACACACACACACACACACATATATATAATATTGCATGCATTTAATATACCAATATCTTCCTACCATATATATATATGTATATATATATATATGTCATAGGTAGGAAGTTGCACGTCAGTACATGCATATTTATGTGTGTGTGTGTATTGCAGAGGATGTGACTTAGATCATGAAGGAAACCTGAGCTGAGGGTGGGGGTGGTCGTAAAGAGGCAGGGACTCTTTGGGCTCCAGTTCCATGTCCTTAGGTGGTAAGGCAATTGCACAGCAATTGGGGGCTTTAAACCTTTAAGCCTTTAAGCCTTTGCTTAACCTAGAACAGCTGGACAGAGGCACTTCTGGTTAATTTCAGATAGAATCTAAAAGAGAAAACAGCCATTACTATTCAGTCCACGCAATTTAACTTGGAAATATCACCACAGAAGGACTATGAGATCTAATTGTAAATTGAATTGTGGCTTGGGATTGTTTTATCAATTCAGCCTCTTTTTTTTTTCATTACTTAAATTAGATTTGTATCCTTCCTCTGTGAATCCACAACTCAGAATAATTGTAAGCTGTGTCAACATTGACAATGGGGATGGGGGAAATGCATTCATTTTTTCCATACATTAAGAAAGAGAAAAGGTTAAAATGTAATATTTTTGCACATTGATGACCCGGGTGTTTACTTTTATTTAGGAAAATAAACTTACCTAAAGGGGCCTTGAAAGAAATTTACCAAATTGAGTTCTGTGCACAATGAAGAAAGTGCCACACATTCAGTTACTGAAAGTGACATAACTTCAGGGAAGCATTTATCTGTGGTTCATTTCTATTTCACGATGAGACCAAATTGGTTAAAGCAATCTTAGACAGTAGTTCTCAAAACACCAGATGTCTATTGAAATTTTTGCCAGGCTAAAATTTCCTGCAATCTCATTTTTCAAGTCAAATGTAATCAATCAATCATCCAGTATAAATATGAAACAGTGCTCCCAGCAGATAAAATATGGGATTTGAGGGTAAGAGGGCCACAATTTAAATCCAGGCTCTCACATTTATGGCCACATAATCTGAGTTATTTATTTAATCCCCCTGAGCCTTGAGCAAGTCTCTAACAATTCTTTACCAGCTTATAGATAGGCAGTCTGCAATGGTGGTCCCTCATCAAAATTACAGGTTATTGGCACTTTTAAGTATTTATGGCAAGGCATTATGGAACATACCAGGAAGTAGGGTGGTATAATCTAATGAGAGCTATGCTTGGAATAAGATCCAGAAGCACAAGATGTATGTGACCAGACGCATACCATGCTGCTGCTGTACTGGCCCACCATCAATTCATTCTCTCCCTCACCAGCATCTTGGAGCACAGCCTTATGATTCCTGGCTCTTACAGGTGAGCTGTCTTTTTATCTTATCCAAAACCAAGTCTCTAGCCACTTCCACTCAATGTCCATATCACACATCCTTTCCCTACTCCTTTCCCAGTTCCTTTTTATATTCTTTCTTTCCCATTAGAATGTAAGCTCCTTGAGGGCAGGGGCTGTCTTGGTTGCTTGTATTTGTATTCCCAGTGCTTAGTGCTTTGTCTGTAACATAGCAACAACTTAAAAAAAAAACCTATCTTTTTTATCTGTCCATCTTTCTCTCTCTGTCTCTATCTCTTTGTCTCTGTTTCTCTGTCTCTGTCTCTGTATCTCTCTGTCTCTCTCTGTCTCTATCTCTCTCTGTCTCTGCCTGTTTCTGTGTCTCTGTGTCTCTGTCTCTGTCTTTCTCTCTGTCTCTCTCTCTTCCTTTGGGGATTACTATTAGGAAGATACTTTATACAAGATGTCCCATAAGTCCTAATGCAGTTTTTAATGCTTTAAT
>NW_020954625.1:17515991-17549377 GCF_900497805.2 Vombatus ursinus | reverse complement strand
ATACATATATACATGCATACATATATATCATTTTGCATATTGATGGATCAATAGTTTCTTCAATGGACAATCCATCAATATGCTGGCTACATGGTGCCATACAAAGAACCCTGGATTTGGAGTCAGAGAACTGGGTTTCAAAAATCTGCTCAGCTACTTCCTACCACTAAGACCTTAGGCAAGTCATTTACCTTCTCTGAGACTCAGTTTCCTCCCATATACCATGAGGGATTGGGCTAGTTGCTCCTTGAAGTCTCTTTCAGTTTGAAATCAATTATCCATTGATTTTCTTTTTTTTCTTTTTCTTCTCTCTTTTTTTTTTTTTTTTTTTTTGCTTAGGCAGTTGGGGTTAAGTGACTTGCCCAGGGTCTCACAGCTAGTAAGTGTCAAGTGTTTGGTCTGAGGCCAGTTTTGAACTCAGGTCCTTCTGACTTCAGGGCTGGTGCTCTGTCCACTGTGCCACCTAGCTGCCCCTATCCATTGATTTTCTACTGCTTTAGTTTATGGCCGTTCATGTCATCTAGCCTCAGGTGATTGTTGATCCCCTCCTCTTTGCCCTGGCTCTGTCCCATTCCTTTGATTCTCATTTCTCACTTTCTCCTCCTGGAACATATGATTTCCTTCAAAAAAAAAAAAAAAACTGCTCGTGGCCCAGCTTTTGCACACAGCCTTTTCTGACCCTCATTTTGCAGAGGAGAAAACTGAAACTCAGAAAGGTTAAGTGACTTTTCTGTAGTTAGACAGTTGTAAAGAGTCAGAGGCAACATTAACAACTCAGACCTTCCAAGATGATGCATCACTCCCCTAAATCAGCGTGTGCCTCAATGGCTGGTGTATGTCACCTAAGAGTTAAATGCATGGACGTCTCTGTGGACTGCTCAAGGGTCTCTCTTGCTGAATCTAAGCTAGATCCCAGCCATCCAGTCAGTCAAGGTGGTCAAGTTTCTCAGGTCCAGTGAGATGAGGGGTTATTGTAAACTGGATTGGCTCTGTCTGATTGGATTTTTTGCTGTTAACTATTAACAAAGAGCATTTACGTTTCTGACATTGTCCATTCGACCTCTCTTTCCAAAGTGCAGAAGTAGTGACTGACATCACTCATACTTTGTCTTCTTTTTTATGTGCACCTGTACTTTAGAATCATTATCATGATTTGTTGAATTATATTCAATATTATTCCCTGACAAAATTGAGTCTCTTCATATTACCCTGCAATATAGCTGTGATACTTTAGAAAGCTATCAAAGGATCCTTACCCTATATGCCATCTCCAATGTCCCTAATATCCAAAGCTAAATAAGAAACATGTCATCTGCTACACACAGCACCGAAATAACTTTCTTCTTTGTGTCTAGTATAAAGTTATTGGGGATTTTTTTAAAGACCCAATTATTTTGCCTTGCAGTTCTGGAAACATTTCTTTTACAAAGGAACTTACTTAACTGTAGCATGTAGGAAAAGTAGGCTGAGGTTCATTCATGAAACATTCATTCAACAAATATTTACATTAGATTCACAACAAAGATTTAATTAGATAAGGAGTATGACAAAATGAATAGGGCTGTCTTTTAAGCCAGAAAGACCAGGGCTTAAGTCCCTCCTCTGACATATACTAGTTGTGTGACCCTGGGCAAGTCATTGAAATTCTCAGTACTCTAGTCAACTCTCAAAGAGTATCAATCCCAGCAAAGGTTCTGACCATCATTGGGAAAGGGAGTTCATCACCCAGGAGTTGCATATATCAATGAAATCACAGGTCTTCTCTCTGTTCCTCTCCTTAAATGCCTCCTATGTGCAAGTTTTATTTTTAGGCCTTGAAGATTTGAAGATAAACTCAATACAGCCTTTGCTCTCATGAGGTTTATAATTATTACAATTGGGGATTTCAAGTATTTATTATGCACAAGGTGTTATGGAGAACACCAAGAAATAGAGTGTTATAATCTAATGAGAGCTAGCCTTGGAACAAGCTCCATGGAGCATAAGAACTGCATGACCATCGCCACACCATGCTGCCACCACTACAGCCATCAGCCCATAATTCCCTTCACCAGAATCATCAAACACAGGCCTGGGACTCCTGGAATAGGGAGGAAAGAGACCAAAGATTGGAGAAGGTCCAATATTCTACTACTTATTTAAAAGGGGAGAGAGTAGAGTCTTCCAACTATAGGCCAGAGAACCAGGTTTATCTCATTCTCTTTGTTGGACAGTATTATTAAACTAGTATATGAGGGTAATGCTGTGGCTATAATTTGACTAGATTTTGGTAAAGCTTTTGACAAAGTTTCTCATACTATTCTTGTGGAGAAGTTGGAGATACTGGGATTAGACAATAAGACAATAAGATGAATTGAGAACTGAATATATGATCAGACTCACAGGATATTTGTTAACGATTCATTGTCAATAAGGCAGGAGGTCTCCAGCGTAGGATCCCAGGGATCTGTAATTGACCCCGTTCTTTAACAAAAAATCAATAACTTGTGCAAAGTCTCTAATTATATTTTTAATGAACCAAAAGTGGATAAGAGAGCTAACACAGTGGATGGAGGAGCCAGAGTGCAAAACGACCTGAATGAGCAAGAGCATTGGGCTGGATCAATAAGATTAAATATAGTACAAATAAATGATGAGTTTTGCACATGGGACATCAACTTAACTGTACAGGTATACTATGGGGAAGGCACAGGCAGACCAGTTGTTCAGAACAAAACATGGGTGTTTAGTGAGTGCAGACTCAATATGAGTCAGCAGCATGATTTGGCAGCCAGAAAAGCTCATGTGATGCTGGGAAGCATTAAGCGTTGTATCTTTCAGAAAAAAGGAGATGAAAGGTCCACTGTACCCTCTTCAGACCTCATCTGGAGTGTGTGTTCAGTGGTGAGAGCAACAATTTGAGAAAGATGTTGAGACACTGAAGAACATCCAGATGACAGTTACCAGGATGGGGGAAATGGTACAGGAGAGCACCAGACCTGAAATCAAGAAGAACTGAGTTCAAATCCTGCTCATGTGACCCTGGGCAAGTCATTTAACACTGTTTGCCTCAGTTTCTCATCTGTAAAATGATCTGGAGAAAGAAATGGAAAACCACTCCAGGATCTTTGCCAAGAAAACCCCAAATGGAGGTTAAGAAGAGTTGGACATGACTGAAAAATGATGGAAGAAAAGAAACTCAACAATGGTCCCAAGGCCATGATTAATGACTTGTTTTGCTGCTTCCTATGTGATTCCTCCAATATGTTCCTTGTATCACAAACAAAGAGAAGAAATGAAAGGGTACTGGGCAGTGACATCAAAAGAAGTCAGTTCTCAAGAGAAAAAAGGTTTTGTTGTTGTTGCACAAATAGTTTCTTGTGTCAAAAAAAGGAATCATTTCTGTCAGAAAAGGAATATATTTTTAGGATAGTTAAGAGTTCCACTTTTATTTTTGGTCATGGCCTGTGATTTCATCCTTGTTTAGATCTCCAAGTAGTTTGACAATTATATTTGAATGAAGCACTTAGCAAGTAGCCTGGGGGCACTGAGACATTAAGAAAACTGCCCAGGGCTATACAACCAGGAGGAGTCAGATTCAAGTTTGGGACAGTCTTCCTGAGTTCAAGACTGGCCATCTGACCACTGATCCGTACAACCTCCTCCTGGATTTGATTATGAATAAAACTAGTAACTCTCATTTCTAGAATGCTTTAAGACTTACAATGTGATTTCTCCATAATAACACTATGAAATGGATAACTATCATAGTGGATAGTATGTTGGACACCGAGTCAGGAAAATCTGAATTCAAATCTGACCTCAGATATTTACTAGCTGTATGACCTTGCATAAGTCACATAACTTCACTCAGCCTCAGTTTCCTCATTGGTAAAATAAGGGTAATAATAGTATCGACCTCTCATAGTTGTTTTGAGGATAAAATGATATATTTGTAAAGTACTTTGAAAACTTGAAATCACTAACATAATTGTTAGTGATGATGAAGAAGAAGACGATGATGTGACTTACCTCGTTCACGCAGCTCATAAACATCAGAGTCAAGAATCCAACCCAGTTGACTCCAACTCCAGACAATTTCATCTCAATGGTTCTTCATACTAATTAGGCCTAATCAGCACATGAGCAAAGAATGGAAACCATTGAGCTGGAAAGGACCGTGGGAACCCCGTTGTCCAATCTCCTACCCTAGGTAGTAAATTGTTCCATAGCTATTTAGGCAGAGCTGGGTGATCCAGTAATTCAAGAAACAATGGAACAAGGGCAGAGAGACTGATTAGAAGTAAGGATGATGGCTGGGAAGGCAGGACTAGGTATCACACCAAATTAAGGATCTGGAAGAAGGGTTCAGGTAACATCACTGAGGGCAATGAATAGGGATAGCATTAATAATAACTAGTATTTACATAGCTTTTCAATATTTGCAAAGCACTTTACTTAAGTTATCTCATTTCATTTTTATAACAATGCTAGAGAACAGGTATTATCATCATGTCCACTTTACCGATAAGAAAATTGAGGCCAAGAGAGATGACTTCTCTGAGGTGATATTACTAATATCTGAAGGAGGATTTGAAATCAGGTCTTCTGACTACAAGTCCAATGTTCTATCTACTCACTGAGGAGGGTAGGAAGAAAATAAGGAAAAGTCAGAGAAGAAGGCTGATAGGAGAAATCACAGGGGATTAAAAACAAGTTTCCTTTTCTGTTTCATCTTGTCTAGTGCTAAGAAATCAGAAGTAGATTACAGATAAAGAAACTATTCTGAGATCTATAGGCCGGATGGGAGGAAGACAAGTGATTTAACGGAACTGGAAAACTTTTTTAAGGATTTTGCCTTTGTCCATCTCATCCTCATTGATATATTTTGTCCTGTGTGGGTTATACTTGTTTATTACCAAATATGTGGTGAAGTCTATATCGGAATTTTATTATCTTTTCATCATCATTCTGGGGCCAACAACTGACAGGAATCTACGTGCAGAAAGAAGAGAGACATAGAATAAAGTGAACCCCTGCTGCCCTTCACCCAGCCCACCCTTCTGCCAGACTGCCTAATTGATGCATTATGTAATTTCGAGTTAGAACCCTTTTTGATTTAGGGACTATTATTTCTCAAAAGAGAAGCTGTGGGGAGACAATGCAGATGATAAAGCATTCACCCACAGATGTTTCAAAACCTTCTTTGCCCATGAAGGGCTCCATTTGTCCCCTAAAGGAATCAGCAAATGGATATTTCTCCTGTCTGAGTCTGAGTTCTTTGTACTTGGGCTTTATTCACCTGATTAAATTGTGGGAGGGGGTTGCTCATTCTTTTTAAACCATTTTCTTTCCTAAAATGAATTTTTCCCCCCATATTGACTAAAGCAAGTGCCCCAGGTCTATGCTTTCTAGACATGCCCCAATACCTCACTTCTGGCAAAACCTGCTCATAGTAGGTCTCCTCTCCTCAGAAGCTAGCAGCCTGTTTTCTAAGGTGAAGGTGAGGAGACTACTGGGCAGGGTGTCAAGAATCCCAAAATCAAGGTGTGAGTCTGTTGCTAATTTTTCTTGTGATTCCGGACAAGTCACATAACATCTCTGAGCCTCAGTTTCCTCATTTGCAAACTGATAACATTGGATTAAATGACTTTTAAAGTCCTTCCCTGCTCTAAAATTCTGTGATCCTTCATCTGTCATCTACTTTCATGGATATTTTAAATGGCCGATCAATGTTCTGACTAGAAGGAAATTTTCTATTGTACATTAATTAAAATTTAAATTTAATGAGAGTAAAAAGGACATTTCAAATCTCTTTTTGAATTGGAAAAGGGAAGAAGAAAGGAGACAAAAAAACTGAAAAATATTTCAAACTTCTGGAAGGAATCAAATATTTCTGAGCCTGTATTGGCTTTTATACCTTGATATTGTTTATTCTCTATAAATTGTCAGGGAGCATTTTCCCCCTCAGAATAATAAATGTTTGTAATAACTAAAGCATAACAGGCAGAGGAAATAGGCAAGTATCTTCTCCCAAATTTAGGGCTAGAAAGCTGTGTGACCTTGGGCATATCACTTACTCTCTTTGGGCCTCAGTTTCCTTATCTACAAAATAAGATGACTGGAATCTCTAAGAATCCTTTACCCTCAAGTGGTCAATAATTTATGAGCGTGAGACTAATCTATAGGTTGTCAAATGAGAGACCTTGGATCCTCACCCATCTTAGAGCTATAGTACTCTAGCACTTAACTTAATAGCTCTGCACAATGTTAGACACATTAATGTCATTCGATGAACCATTTCGTTTGAATTATTGGTTGATTTATAAAATTTGCATTTTGTAATCCTCTGAATTATCTGAAACTACAACATATTGTTAAAAAAAAATAAAGAGCAATGAGCATTTATCCCCTTCTTAGCTGCCTACTGCATTGAATCTTTTGATTATGATAATTCAACTTCCTCCCTCAAATTTTGTAAAAGGCAGAACACTGTGCACTACATTCCCATGTGTTGGGCTGAGTGAGTCTCACTGGCTGGGGGAATTCTCAATTGACTGCATCTCCCAGGAAGTTCTCCATGAGCTCAGAGAGTAATCTTGGTTCCCAGTATACGCTGTGATTTGGTAGAGAAAACCCGGTTCAAGAAGGGAGTGGGAAGGTGTAGAAAAAAGAGTCATGATATGGTTAGGAGACGCTGGTCCAGGTCAGTGGGGGTGGGGGCAGACAGCAGAGATTTGAGGGATGGGATCCATATCAAAAGCTCTGGTATCCCCTGTGCACTCTGATGACAGTCATAGGATCATAGCATCAGAATAACAAGGGTCCTTAGAGGTCATTTAGCCCAAGGCCCTCATTTTATAGACGGGAAACTCGAGCCCAAAGAAATAAACTGGCCAGTGGTCACATGCAGCTCATGGTTACACTGGTCATCCTTTCACCATTGCAAGAAGTCAAAGCTCACAAGACTTGCTGCTATGGGAAAAGAAGGGAAGGGAAGGGAAGGAAAAAGGAGGAAAAGGAAGGCAAGGGAAGGGGCTAACCTGAGAATGCTTGAGAAAAATAAATGAATGAATAAGAAATGAATTAAAGAAAAATGATTTATTAGGCATTTACTCTGTGTGAGGCCCTGTGCTAAGCACTAGGACACTTACCTTTAAAGAGACACAGCCCCTTGCCTTGATGGAGCCCAAATTCTAAAATGGGAAGACAAAACGCAAAATGAAAGACCACCAGAAAAAGTCATTTTTGTTTCAGTGAGGTGAAAAATGGGGTTGAGTGGAGAATACATACAAAGAGAGGTGCTGAGAAGGTAGCTTAGGTGGATGGCTGGGTGAAATGTAAAGATCAAACATGATCAAGTGTCTAGGTCCAACCAGTACTTAGTAGGGTCTGAATGGGCTAGTCTGCACAGTCACCAATCAAATCTTTTAATCCCTAGAGCTAGATTTCCAAAGATGAGAGGATTACATGCCCAGGGACTGGGGCCTGGGCTCAGGGGCTGTAATTAAGAAAAAATCTTGGGTCTAGATTGGAGTATGCTGCCCCAAAGAGGGAGGGGAAGGTCAGCAGCGATAGCTGGCAGATGGTGAGATAGCTTGGAAGGCTAGCTGGCTTGCTGGATGGGATGTAATGCTAAAGTCATAACCCTAATGAATAGTCATCTCCAAATAAACTGGCATGCCCCTATCTATCTGTTTTGGACAGACAGGGGTTGATGGTGAATTAACAAGCACTACAGGGAGACAGGCAGAGGTGACAGCCATTTGGGAATAAGGGCCAAGAACTATTAATGTGTGATTCAACTCCTCATTCTGTAATTTGCTCTTTGATTTCATTTAATGTCATTTATTTTATATTTGTGACATCTGCTTTAGTCAAGCAGAAATTAGTATGATAGGGACCCCAACTTATGTATATGAATACACAAGGGACAAAAGCAGGTTCTGGATGATCCTGAATGAAAAGAGTATTTTGAAATAAGAGGCATGATGTTGTGAAAAGGGCAAAGATTTAGATGACGATGATGGTGATGATGATGATGATGATGATGATGTTGATGATGATGGCCTTTCATTTGTATTTAAGCCCTGATAGGTGACATTATGCAAGTCAGGCAACTTCATGGGTCTCTGTTTCCTCACCAATGAAATTGAGAAAATAATCCTTGTACTGTCCTTTTCACAGGGTTGTTTTGTGAGAAAACTCTTTTTCAAGCACTTTAGAAATGTGGCCTTCTATTCATTTTGCCTGTCACTTTTATCCAGTTTCCTTAAAAGCTGGATTATCTCTCTGTGTTTCCATATTTGTACTATACTTCAGCAAAACAGAACTGAAAACCTCGGGCCCAAAGATTCAGAAGCTTAGGACTGGAAAGACTTTAGGGATGAACATTTACTTTGCAGGCTACTTTATTATCATATTCCAGATCCTAATGAAAACTGAGTAATGATATATATTTGTTTAAATAACCATTTTGGCTGTAAGAACCCTACTAGAAGGGAGTATTCTTTATTCATAGTCACTGAAAAAGGAAACAATCAAGCCTTTGAACACATGTAAAGTGGGTAATGAGTTTGTGTACCATAATAGTAATAATAGAGGCAGATGAACCAGGAGATGGGGCTGACCATTAACAATGCTGTAGCTCCAGGAATGTGAAAGCAGAGAGAGACAGGCAGGACATAAGGCAAAGAAGCTGATGGCTCTGTGGCAGTGACTGTGGGCAGGAAGAAAGAGTTTAAATTGTTTCATTTGTGCCATATTCAGAGGATGACATAACGATTCACTGATTAATTTTCATCCACAATGGTATTGTAGCAAGTAATTGAATTTGGTGATAATTTTACTCATCACAAATGACTTCCCTGTGCAAAGGTATTAATAGAAGTTCTGTGATGTATCTGTGGAGTCAGATGCTGTGTATCATCTACAATCATGCATGGCAGAGCAAATTATAAAATCACACATGTATATGTACACTAAAATGTGTGTATAATATAAAATATGTATGTACTTACTTATACGTAGGCATAGCTTGTATATATGCACATTCACATAGACAGACAGACAGATAGATATATGGACAGAAAGACAAATATACACTCATATACATGTATATCTCTGTATTGGAGATGGGAACCATGCCTGTGATTTCATGGGTATAGGAAATTTCCAGGTACAAACAAATGAAGCTTCTCCCTATGAATGCAAGTGAGCACCCTCTCTACAATGGATGGTCTTAGAGACTAGCTTAGAGCAATGAGAGGATAAGTGACTTATCTTTGATCATGTAGTCTGTATGTGCCAGGGGCTGGACTTGAGCTCAGGTCTTCCTGTGCACCAGAAATTTCCTCCAATGAAGCAGATCACAATGCAATCATATCTTCCCATCCTATAGGACTTTTTTTAATGTCCTCCTAAATATTAGTCACAGTGGATCCACTCAACATGCATGAGGATAGACATCACTGTTTCTCCAACTACCAGTGCAAGGCTCTGGCTGTTTACTTGTAATCTTCAAACTAGCCACATGACCAAGGACCAGCCGCTCTTTTCTTTCTGCCAAGTATTTCCTTGATGCCCCAACTTATTCCTGTTCTTCTTCTGAGTTCCTCCTTGGTTATATATTATAGCATGCTCACATCCACCCTCTATTGTCTTTTGTGTAATAGTCATCCTTAGTTCTTCAGAGGCATGTTCAAGATCTCATGGCCATCCAACAATGTTAGCAAAATGTTTGCATTGAAAAGATGGGTCTTTGCTGTTTTGGGAAACTCAAAATCAATAGAAGCACTTAACAATTTCCCAATATCAATCCACCTGGCTTTTCAACTCTGGGCACAACTTATTGTATGCCTATATGGCCTGTCCCAGATATACATACTATTGGACAAGCCCTATAAGGTGTCTGTTAAGATATATGTTAAAATCTGGGCAATAGACATTCATTTGGTCTTTCCCGTGCATATGGACAAGCCAAAAGCCCCGTATCATGACTTATCTGATGTTTACTATCAGAGGGTTATTGACCAGGTTGGTTTTTGCTGTTATGACTACGAAGGAATCCTGAATAACCTTGATATATGGGTGGGAGATAGACTCCCAGTTGTAAAAGAGCCTGGAAGATGGACTTCAATTCTACCAAGTTAAATGTGTTTTCATTGTCAACAAACAATAACAATGGCATCTTATATTTGCTGCATCTTTCAGGAAGTTGTGAGATGGTAAAGATGAAGTCTATTGTCTAATGTTGCTTATGAAAGACTCATTACTGATATTCTCATTGAAGAATAGATTGGCCTTACAAAGATTTTTTCCACATATGGCAGCACAGGGAGAGCAATTCTACCAGGAACTTGATAAGATTCTCCAAACCAAACCACCACCCGCACTGATTCTTGGTGACTCCAATGCAAAGATGGCAGAAGGTGAGGCCGGGAGGAAACAAACGGGAACATATATATGGTTTGAGACTGAGGAGACTTAAAGCTTATAAATTATACCATAGACTCAAGCCTCTCTGTCATGAACACATTCTTCCAAAAAAAAAAAAAAACAGAATTGGTAGGCTTTGAATGTGGTTTGAACCAAATAATAGCATAATGAATAAATCTGACTAAATTGTAACAGACAGGAAAATATGCTGAGCTACTTGAGTCAGTTGTCTATGAACAGTCAGATCATTGACTTGTCCAAGCTAAGATTAGATTTTGTAATAAACAAGAATGAAAGGTTAGGGTTTCGGGGTTTTTTTTTTTGAAGCATTGGCATATGATGAAGAAGCTTTAAATATGAAGTATTTAAATAAGCTCTTCTAAGTAAAAATGGAGACTGGACCACAGAAAAGGCATCATTAATAATTGTGATGATTCTATCTAGAAGGTAAACTAAAGCCCCAAATCACTGCTGTAACACCAAGGACAAAAGCACTAGAAAACACATTTGACTTAGTTACCACATGGACAGAGATAGAAACCCCAAACAAGGCTGGATTACAATATAAACTTAGCTGTGAAGTCTTACAAAGAAAGATTGTGTATGAATCTGAACAGTATTGTTTCCTGAAGCAGGAACTGCAGGGAAGCCCCAATTTTAAAGAAAGCAGGGCAAGAGAGACAACTAAGCAAAGTCATCTCAAGGGCATTCCTAGGGGAAAATGCAGGGAAAACAAGGAGGAATATATATTTTTAAGTCAGTAAATTCTTTTTGTGGCCCCCTTTCCCCTCAAAGATAGTGGGACCATCACTCTTGGACCCTAACATCACAATCACTAAGTTGGTTCAGAGAAAGTAGAAATGGCACTAAATAGACCCAGGATAGACAAGGAGAATTAGCAATTGGATTCGATACATACAGAGAAGGCCCATGTTGGAGGCAGAACGATTGTGAGTACACTGAGGGACCCACATACGTAGTATCTGAGGAAGAAGAGGATACAACAACGTGGGAAAATCTTGACACTTGTTAATACTTGTGAAAGGTGACCAAGATCATATTCAAATTTTTTTAAATATATGTTACATAAATAACGCTACACATGGACCTATGTGCTGTGGAGTGCACCCAAAGTCTTAGTGTGACTTTACGCTATTAAAGGTTACAGACTAAGTTCACATTATCTGGTATCACTACAGTGAGCCCCTATGAGTGTTGCCTAAGGAGGGACAAACTGGCCCAGGTCAGATGCAGAGCAGGTTAAAGCTCTTATGCTGCACAGAGTGGGACCCAGCTTACAGGTAACCTCAAAACTTCCAGCCTTGATGAAATAGAAAGACCTAATTTGTAAAAAGAAAGGAAAAAAAAACACTTTTTCTGACTTATCTAATGCTAAGTGGGCTGTTTGGGGAGGCAGTGGGTGTATGATTTTATAGAGATGACCTAACAGAAGATTTCTTAATTTGCCACAAACTTAGCCCATTTCATAGACCTGACCATCACTCATCCTTGCTGATATGAGGTCTACAAGACTATTTCATCCTCCACTGACTTTAGGCTACATAAAAATATTCAGCATCTACTTTGTGGAGCCTGGTTTGGAGAAAGTTAACAGCTGACTTCTTCCCAAATTAAAAAACAACAACAACATTTTATACAGCGTACAATTAATCAGAACGTTAGTACATATGGTAAGCGTGTACTGGCCCCCTGCTGCTTGATGGCTTTTATGCCAGTCTTAGGATCCAGATGACATTTTGTGCTATTTTCTATACTTATTTATACTTCACAGTAACCTTTTCATTTTCAATATTTTGTGGGTTTCTTTTTTTTTCTTTTCCTTGCATTACAATACATTGCTTGGCAGTTTTCCAAGCTTCACAGCGCTGTGAGGAAATAAGAGCCTGATTCCTTTAAGTAGTCCTTTAGTATATTCCTTTTGAAGAAGAATTTTTCAGTTGTCTTCTTCTTTGTGGCAACATGTTGTCCTCCATGTCCTGAAGGATAAACCCAGAACTGGTCAGATTCAGTTGAGGAACCAAGCCTTCAAATAAGGTTTCTTTCCATATATTTTGGGAAATGAAAGAAAATAGCCATTTCTTGATTGAATTCTCATAATACTTTATTTAAAAGAGTAGTGTTTATTGAACCCTTCTCCATCTTTGAGTGTTTGTACCCTGGTGGGCGCTACCCCTGGCAAACCCTCCCCATAGTCTACCTTGCATCTTTGCTTTTCGCCTTCAAGAGCCAGATTGGTGCCCAAAGAAGTCATAAAACCATCCTGATTACATTTATTTTTCATCAATGGTATCTAAACAAAACAGGAACTTTACTGCTAAAAGGAAATTATTTAATTGATCTTTTATTTACCCCCTGTAATAAGTCTTATGTATCTAGATTTTGAGGTTTTCAAAGTGCTCTTCTCATAACTACCCTCAACAAGGGTTGTGTGAGTATCTTCATGCTAGAGTGTAACATCCTTAAGGCCAGGTAAATCTTGTTGGTTCATTAATTGCCCTTGTTTTACATAGAATGCTGGGAGTTTCCATGCCAACCTCAATTAATGCAATCACAAAAGGCACAGATGACATCACTAAATTCATCAAAAGAATTAAAAAGCATCATGGAATTTTCCTATCATGTCATCACAATAGGTGGATGAGCACTTTATCAATTTGATTTTATTTTTTTTTAAATTATATCTTTTCATCTCTCTAGCTTTCACTTACATCAGAACTTCTTAACCTAGGATCTATGTACTTTTTTTTAACATTTTAATAAAAGTGTTTTAATGTAATCTAGGTTCCTTTGTAATCCTATATTTTATTTTATTTATTAAAAAAAAAACCTCCTGTGATGAAGGTCCATAGGGTTCATAACACTGCCAGAGGGGTCCAGGACATTAAAAAAAGGTTAAGATCCCCTGACTTATAGGGTGATAGATATCAAACTGGAAGGGACATTGTAAGTATTAATTCTAATCCCCTCATTTTGCAGATGAGGAAATTGAGAAGTTGTTGAGGTCAGTGAAACAGAGATGACTTGCCCAGGGTTGCAGAGCTGGTAAGTGTCTAAAGCAGGATTTGAACCTATATCTACCTCTTGACTCTAAATTCAGTGCTTTATACACTGCACCACACTAACTCAGCTCTGTTGAATCTGTTCTGTGGCATATGCAGTCAAGCCTTTAATTTTTTTCCACTATTTTCTAGTGGACTCCCTCACATCCTTGGTGGATGACTTAGTTGGCCTGGAGTTGACACTATGTTCTCAAGAGGGAGGTCAATAGACATGCAATGTCCTGAAGATCCTACCAAGGATGTAGAGTTCTTCCATGGAAGGGGGAGGCTGAGAGCAGGGGGAGAGACTCTGGGTGCCCATGGCCTAAGAACCAGGCTAGATGAGTTAAGGAGGCTCCTCACCAGGGAAGAGTTTCTCTGTCCACAGCAAGTTGTGACTTCAGCTATCAAGGCAGTACAGAAAGGATCGATGCTCCCTTGATGAAGGAAGCTTCTATCATGATGAAATTATGCATCTTTTGGAGTCCTGAAGAAGGTTTTATGAAGCGGGTTTCTTCAAGCCTGGCCTTGTCTGCTTCCTGTTCCCAGGCTGGATAGAAATCATTTCTATTCTGCCGTTTCATTAAAAAAACAAGGCTTGTTCCCATCTGCTATTAGTACATCAGTATTGTAAGATGGCATTGTACTCACACTGATGAACAGAGTGCTTCATGAACAAGAATCCTTAGCTGCTTATTCTGGAGATGATGCCAACTCTCTTGATAACCTTGGGTGAGTTAATTAGCTATCCTTATGCTTCTCATCGAGCAAAAGCAGATAGTGCCCTGCCTTCCTGAGGGGAAGATTTAATGAGGTTGTGCCCATTTCTGTATGTGGCCTAAAAATGACTGGAGAAAGGCAACACTGTAGAGGATAAATCATTGGTGGTCACCTTAGCAATCAGTCCAGATCAACATGTGGTTGATTGGGAAGTGAGTCATCCAGATTAGATGGACAGGCTGCCTGGGCCAATTATGCAGGAAAATGACATATGCAGGGAAAAAAATCCTGCATTGTGCTTCCTTACATTCTTTGTTTTGTTCTCTTTCTCTACAATTTCTCATTCCTCTACCCCCCTCAGATATACAGTAGTACTTCATTTATATGAAAACAAACTGCATCAATCAACAAGAATTTGCCAAGTCCTTACTATGTTCCAAGAATTGTGTGAGGTACTGGAGTTACAAATTAAAAAAAAAAAAAACCTCCTGCCCTCCCTTCCTTCCTTTTGTTCTTCCTTTACTCCTTCCCTCCCTCCCTTTCCTTTCCTCCCTTCTTTCCCTTCTTTCCCTCCCTTCCTTCCCTTCCTTCTTTCCTTCCTTCCTTCCTTCCTTCCTTCCTTCCTTCCTTCCTTCCTTCCTTCCTTCCTTCCTCCTTCCTTTCCTTCTTCCCTCTCTCTTTCTTTTCCCTTCCTTCCTTCCTTGTTTCTTTTTCCTTTTCTCCTTTTTCCTCCTTTTCTCCTTGAGAGGGCAGGGACTGATTCCTTTACATCTCTGTTTCCCCAGTATCTAGAACAGTACCTGGGCAAATATTTAGCAGGTGCTTCATAAATGTTTATTGGTTTCTTTTTTATTCTCTCTGCATTTTACTTAAAAGCATAAGCTATGGCTATTAGAAGACTAGGGATAGGACCTCTCATTTCATTGGCACAGGAAGTCACAGATGAGACATTCCCCTACTCCAATGCAGGTTGACACTTTATCTTCAATTTCAAGAGTTAGAAAGTTGGTGGTGAGTGATTTCTTCAGGGTCACATACCCAGTAAGCATCAGAGGCAGAATTTAAATCCATGTCATCCTGGCTTCAGGGCCCCCCTCTTCAACCAGTCCATTAGTCAATAATAATTTATTAAGTGGCTATTATGTACCAGATACTCTGTGCTAAATTCTGGAGATATAAAAAGAAGCAAAAGACAGCTTGTCCCATCAAGAATCTCAGAGTCTAATGGGGGAGGAAACAAATAAACATGTGCAAACAAGCAATATATGAGATTAAAAGGAAATAATGAAAAAAAGAAATGAGCTAGAATGAAGAAGTGTTGGGAAAGACTTTCTGTAGCAGATAGAATTCTATTTGAGACTTAAAGGAAGCCAGGGAGGTCAGAAGGCAGGGAGGAGGAGGAGGGAGAGATTTCTAGGGATTGGGGACCTCCAGAGAAAATGCCTATAGCTGAGAGATGGAATGTGTTGTTCATGGAATGGCAAAGGGACTGATGTCATTGGATGGAAGAGTGTGTTCTGGAGAGTAAGGTATGAGAAGGCTGGAGAGGCAGAAGGGGGCCTGGGTTGTGAAGGGCTTTAAATGGCAACCAGAGCATTTTGTATTTGATCCTGGAGGTGACAGGGAGGTGACATGGCTAGACCTGTGCCTTAAGAAAGTTCTCACTTTGGTGGCTGAATGGAAAATTACTACTCACTACTCTGTGATTAGTCTAGAGATCTAACTTGATTATGTATATAATACCTACATACATATTATATCTATATATGTGTGTGTATGTATATGTATATAATATAAATATAGCATATCATGATGTGATGTTATGCTATGACATAATGTAATATAACAAAATGATACAATATTATATACATGTATATACATATACCTATGTATGCATGTGTGTATTTATATATGTGTATATGTATCTCTACATTTTGTTTTGTCTTTTGTTTTTAGTGAAATCTCATTTTAGGTCATGGTCTATGTTAGGGGATCTATATTTGTGAAACTATGAAGTTGAGAGGAAAACACTTTCATGAGAACTAGCATATTGCCAAGGGGTATGTGGAAGGGAGGAGGGAGGGAGAGGGAGAGGGGGAGGTGGAGGGAGGGAGGAGGGAGAAGGGGAGAGGGAGAGGGAGTTGGAGAGAGAGAGAGTTCCTTGGGAGGTGGAATTTGAATATGTATAACAGAGAAGGGTGGATTGATTGATAGAACTAGGTCAGAAATGATCAGAATAAAGAGGAGAGATGACTTGCCCTCCATTAGCCAGGAAGGTCTGCAATTTCTCTGACATTAAAAGGCAGGAAGAGAAGATGGATAAGGACATGGAGAACTGGTAAGAAGGGGAGGAAGAAGTTGCAGGAGATCAAATGATTTCCTATACCAGGTGTACTGGAATGAACCTTAGCTGTGGAGAAAAAGAGAACTGCACTGCAATCCCAGCATCCCTGATTAATAGCAGCGTCATTTCGGGCAAGCTGCTTAAACTCTCCGGATTCCTCTAACCTTGTCTGCTCTTCTTTGCCCAGGATGCTCTACCTCCTACCTCTTTCCCTTTGCACTGTCTGTCACCCGTATCAGAAATTGTCTTTGTCTTTATCTCCACCAGTTCCCCTGCCTTCTTTCAAAGCTGCTAGCTCAATGCACTTTCTGTAGGAGATCTTTCTCTGGGTCAGCTTCTGGTGCTTTCCTTCTGAGATTCCCCTCTTCTTCTTTTTAAGTAGTGTATACATATGTAGTGCTCTATTCTGATGTGAGCTTCTTGAGGACAGAGGCATGCCCTGCCACCAGATTTTTTCATATCCCCAGGACTTAGAAGAGTGCCAGGGACATAGTAGGATGTTGGTTGATTGAATAACCTGTAAAATGAGGAGGTTGGATCACGAAGCTCCCATACAACTATAAATCCTATCCTACAATCTGGATGGCAGACATCCAAATTTTGGGGGCATTGTACAAATAATTGCTTAGATTATTTTCTTTATAACATGGCATTAAAACTCTGGGTGCTTTATAGACAACACCAAGTGATTACCCTTCAGATTTTATTACCCTGGACTCAAGACCAAACTGCTGGCTGTGGATCATGGGATCACACATTTAATCCTAGAAGGGATCTTTGAAGTCATCAATTCCAACCCCCCCCATTTTAGAAATGAGGATATTGAGGCCTTTACATGCAGAACAATGTCAATATCTGCAAACATTAAGTGCTTACATCAACACAGAAACAGTGAAAAGAACCAGGGAACAACAGAAGTCACTACCAGCTTTCAGATTTCTCAGCATTTGGGGCCTATTTCCCTAGATTTACTTTTTGATATTCATAGCCCTATAAAGCTGATGAGTTGAGACTGTAATGTTATAATGTTGTTTTAGGTTGATGTTTTCTTACACGAGTTGGTATTTTTAGATCTCTGTCTTGTTTGCTTTTGAAACTTTCAGAAAACAGCTAATTTTTCCCTAAATTTCTTATTTTTAATGATTTAAAATATGTATAAATGTGTGATATATGTGCATGCACACATATAAACATACACACACACATTATATATATACATACACATTTTTATATGTATATATTTATATATAAATCAAACCTGTGGAGTGCTTATTATTTTTACTCTGAAAATGTCCTAGGTTCATAGGATTATAGATTTAAAACTAGAAGGGGCCTCAGAGCCCAAGTAGATTTGTCTCAGTCTTAGTCTCCGATTCCTGATACCCTTCCTTTTTCCTTCTACCAAGCTTTTTAAGGAGGGTGGCATAGTGGATAGAGTCCTGGGACTGCAGTCAGGAAGATTTGAGTTCGACTCCAACCTCAGACACTTCCTATCTTTGTGATTCTGGACAACTCATTAAATCTCTGTCTATCTCAGATTCCTCAAGTGTAAAATTGGGGTAATAATAGTCCTTACTCCCCAGGATTGTAGTAAGGATCAAATAAGTTAATACTTGAAAAGTGCTTAGCACAGAACTTGGCATGTAGTAGTTACTTAATAAATGCTTCTTCCTTCCTTCCTTCTTTTCTTCCTTCTTTCTTTTCTTCTTTCCCTCTTTCCTTCCTTTCTTCCTTTCTTCCTTCCTTCTTTCCTTCCTTCTTTCTTTTCTTCTTTCCCTCCTTCCTTTTTTCCTTCCTTCCTCCCTTTTTTCTTCTTTCCTTTTTTTCCTTCCTTCCTTCCTTCCTTTCCTCTTTTCTTCCTTCCCTCTTTCTTTCATTCCTCTTTTCCCATCATTATCAGCACAGTCAAATGGAGACTTGAAGAATAACTTACTGAAAATGATCAGTGTTGCTGAACGTTCTAAGTGCATAGCATAATGGATAAATTTCTAGCCTTGAAGTCAGGAACATATTGAAATATAGGGGAAATTGAACTGTTTCTAGAGTGAGCAGGACCAGAGCTTTCATCCTACTACCTTCCCTAAATGTTGTGTGACCTTGGGCAGGTCAATGAACTCTCCTGAGTCTTGATTTCTTCATCTGTAAGACAAAAGCGGTTCTAAGTTCTTCCTGCTTTAGATCTATGATATAATTTTGGCAACCTGGGTTCAAATCCTACCTCTGACAGTTACCAACTGTTTGGTTCTGGGTGCGTCTCTTCATCTGAGCCTCAGCTTCTTCATCTATAAAATGGGGATAATAATATATATAGGACTCAACTCTATGGCCTATTGAAAGGCTCAAATGAGACAATGTATATAAACTGGTTTGCAAGTTTTAAATGGTTATATAAACATTTTGCAAACTTGAGAGCATTATTGATATGGGAAATGCAGTTACTAGCCTTGGTATCAGAAGAACATAGCTTTAAGAATTGGCTTCAGCTCTTTTTAACAATGTTCTCCAAGGCAAGTGACCTAATCTTTGTGAGCCTCAGTTTCCATAACTACAAAATGGGCATAATGATGCTTGTACTACCTACCTCCAGAGGGAAAATACACATTGCTGTGAAAATGTGAGTTGTTGTTATCGTGAAGGTAATTGGTGTTTTATAATAATGTTGATGATGACTGATCTTTTATATAGCCCTTTTACACATTTATGAACCATTATCCCATTTGGGACACCATTAGACCCTTTGAGGCAGTTGTTTTTATTGTCCACAAATGAGGAGACTGATGCTCAGAAAGTCAAATGACTTTTCCAGGGTCACACACCTAGTATCTGAAGCATCTTTATGGGTCCTAAACCAGCACCCTATGAAGTCAATTGTTTCCATGCTACTGATTTGTGGTGTGATGTTCAACTTTATCACAATTATTGCTTAGATTATTTTCTTTATAATATGATATTAAAACTCTTGGTGCTTTATAAACAGAACCGAGTACAAAATTCAGATTTTATAACCATAAATTAAGGCACAAAGTACAGCAAGATGGTTAAGCTGTCACCAGAGTTGGACTTGTACCATACCTTTCCATGGAAGAAATATATCCCACCTGATCCGCAGGCTTGAACATCTGGTTTGCTGCCACATGTCATAACAAATGAGTTGTAGCTACCCTTTCTCCAAAGTGGCATTGAAGACAGCCATCACAAAGGTGATTTTCCATCCTTATTGCTTGATTAGTCCTTATTCAGAAACTTCTGAAACAGCCACTCCACCTGGGCTCTGAGCCACACAATCTGTGAGCAGGGAAATTTCCCAGAGTGGCGGCTATAGACAAAGCATCCTTTGCTGCTCGTCCTATCCCCTTTGGGTCTCCCTTTGCTCCTTGTTTTTTGTGCCATCTGCTTGCTGCCTGTCTCCATTTCCCCCTGTATCTGTTTGTGACATGACCCTCCATGCATGTCCTCCGGTAAGCTTTCTAATCAGTGACTTGATTTCCTACTGCCTCCCACTTAATCAGAGAAGAAAAAAGTCAAACCCAATAAGATTTGGCAATGGAGAAGATATTTTGAAAGTGATGCTGAGAAGGAAGATCTCCCCAAGGGGCTCATAGGTTTTGAAAAGGCTTTCTCCATGGTCTTCACATTTGTCTTTCTCTATCCTTTGAGGACACAGTGGATTACCTCAGTTCCTGCCTTTGAGAGATGCAATGAGCTGAATCTGAGAACTTTCAAAAGCAAAAAGGGAGATAACGAAAGAGGAATGGAAGACAAAGGAAGGTTAAGTCGTGTTGGTGAGGCCATGCTCACTTCTCTGGTCTGTCTCCACCCTTTCTCTAGCCAGTGTCCTTTCATCCTTCCTTCTCTGTTATCATTGCCACATGGCCTGAAGCATCTCATGTTCTCATTTTCTCAGGGAGCCTTTTTGAATAGGAAACTTCCAACTCCTTCTATCCTATATCTCATGTTGTTACTCTGAAGAAGTGAGGAAGATTGTGGTCTCTTTAGGACAGGCTGCTCAGGCTTTGGAAGACTTTGAAGAGCTTTCAGGGTTGTGTCCTCCTAGAAGAGTTTGTTTGTTTTTCTAAGACTGGCCTTCCTGGTTCATCAACTTTTAAGAAAATTTCTAGTAGGTTCTACTTCTTCAGGGAGCTGCTAATGGGACTAGGGATTGGAATCAATCAATCAACATGTGTTCATTAAATGTCTATGTTTAAGATACTTTTAGGTGCTAAGAGTCTGCACCCAGCTCTACTCCTCTGGATTCTCCATCATTCCCTCAGAACATCATCATCCTACAATATCACTTGGGCCCTGGAACTCAAAACCATATAAGTACCTTTTCCCATGAGGCCCCTCTTGAATGGAAGGTGGAGAGCTCCTCTCAGAATGGCCATTTAGGGAAGGTACCCACTTGAGCCATTTTTTCATTTCCCAACTTGCTGCTCTCATGGATTTTTCCATCATCATCTGGCTCTGGATACCTTTCTTTCCCCCCCTCACTTTTCAGCTCCTTTTTAATGATGCATCCTCCCATTAGGCAGTAAGCTCCTTGCAGGCTCTCGCTCTCTCTCTCTCTCTCTCTCTCTCTGTGTGTGTGTGTGTGTGTCTATATATAATATATATATTTATATATATATATTTATATACATATATATGCATGCGTGCATATGGGTAAATGCACACATATACTTGTGACATACATATAAAAATATAAGCATAGGTATATATAAACATATGTATATAAACATGTATATGGGTATATATGCAAAATAAATACAAAATAATCTGTAAATTCAACCCAAGATAGAGAGGGAGGGCACTAGCAGTAGGGAGGATTTAAAAGATTACTATGTAGAAGGTGGTTCTTAAAGGGAGAGATATAGGGATGAGTAGAGAATGTCAAAGTACATTCTAGTCATTAAAAACAGCCAATAGTAATGAATGGAGATGAGAGATGAGTACCGTGTGTTAAAGAGAGAAAGAAGTCCAGTTTGGATGGACAATAAAGTAAAGGAAAGGGAGTAATATATGAGAATGGAAAGATCATTCAGGGCCAAATTGTGAAGGACTTTAAAAGTCATACAGAGGATGTGTGTACATACATTATAAATACATGCAAAGTAGAGATGTGTTTGTGTATACATATGTAAGGTACAGATGTGCATACACATACATATATAATTTTATGTACACATGCATTTTTAGAGGTAATAGGCAACCACTGGAATTTCTTGAATAGGAAAGTAGAATGGTCAAGGTAGTGCCTAGGGAAAATTGTGTGTGTGTGTGTGTGTGTGTGTGTGTGTGTGTGTGTGTGTGTCTGTCTGTCTGTCTGTCTGTCTGTCTGTCTGTGAAGAATGGACTGGAATGAGAACAAATTTGAGGCAGGGATACAAATTCATAGGCCATTACAGTTTTCCAAGTGAGTAATGATGAACGTTTCAATTAGGTTGATAGTTGTTTAAGTAGAGAAGAAGATTTATAGGGGAGATGTTATGGAGATAGATGCATGACAATTTCACAATTGATTGAATATATGGGGTATTAGAGAACAAATGTATGTATATATGTATGCATGCATGCATGTATGTAAATACAGGATACTCTAAAAGTTTTAGTAAAGAGACATTCTTTGAGATTTAGCTGAATCAGGGGATTAAGGGCTCAGGTGACTGATATGACTTCCTCATAGCCTGAGGATGAGGAGGTCATTCAGATGGTTACCCTTCTTGGAGGTTTGGCTGGAGCTTTCAACTTTGCTCAGATGAATGTACTTGAGGTGTCCTAAAAATATATCCTTATTGAATACCCTCCCCGTATTGTTGCTAAGTTGTGGCTAACAAATATTTCATTGACCATTAATGACCAAGAGCACCTCATTTTATTCCAGGATCAAACTGAAACTACCAGGGAACTAGAGTTAATCCAGCCCAACTCAGAATACCAGGGGAAGTGACCATTTGATACACACACACACACACACACACACACACACACACAGACATGCACATGCACATGTACTCACATGCACTCGCATGCACTCACACATAGAACACATGTACAGTGAGGGAGAGTGTTCTAGTTGATGATCCAGCAAAGGAGACTGAGAAGGGGTGGTCAGAGAACTAGAAGGAAAACCAAAAATGAGCCCAAAGGCACAAAAACCCAAAGAGGAGAGTGTCTATGAGGTGATCGGGTGAAATGTTGAAGAGAGCACAAGAGAAAACCTGAGTTTTACCAATTCAGGAATTATTGCAGCTTTGGAAAACTGTTTTAGTTATGCAGTGAAGTCAGAAGCCAGATTGCAATGGTTTCAGAGGCAAATGAGAAATGAGGAATTTGAACCAAGCTTCCTCTATGAGTTTTGCTGAAAGGGGGATGAGGCATGTTGGACAATAGAGGGTCTAGTGAAGGGGTCTTGGTTGTGGTGGTGGTGGTGGTTTATTTCAGGATGGAGGAGACTTGGTCATGTTTGAAAGCAGTAGGGAAGAACCTAGAGAGAGAAGGAAAGGACAACGGAATCTGCTAGAAAAGACAGGACTTGAATGGGATCAAGAGTTCATGTAATGGCATTAGTTTATGGTAGTAAGGATCTGCTTACAGCTAGATGGTTTCTGAAGAAGTCACCAAATATTGCTCCTTCTTTCAAGCTGCCAAATATCGTCTTCATAGTAAGTAACCCAGAGAATAGTACAGTACTATGCAAAGAGCACTGAATTTGTCATCAGAAGACATGGGTTCAAATCCTGCATTTGTTTCTTGTTGTCTTTGTGATCACACACAAATCTGACCCCCAAAGAACAAATGAGCTGCCATGTTTGTTTGTTTTCAAATTCTCATTTCCAAGACCAAATGTCAGAAACTAGAATTTACCATTTATCCACAAATTCATTAACATTCATTGAGTAGGACAGAGTTCCACTCTAAATTAAAAGGATGTTGCTTCTCAAGATCTGTAGCCAAACATAGTTAATGCCATTAACCTGTGGCTTTAATGGACAAAATCATGGATTCAAAAATAACAAGAGAGAACAAGCCAAGATTTCTGCATGGGAAAGCTTTGTTGAAGAGCCCTTTATGAGCTATTCCAGGGTGAGATCTCATTGCTTGCTGGCCAACTTTAGGAGACCTTCTATTGTGAACACACAGCCCTGATGATTCAACACATAAAACAGCCAATGAAATCCTTTCAGATACAAACTTTCCCTTTGAAATTCACAGCTGAAGTGTGCTTGCTTCAGGCAGACTTTCCAGAGACAGAAAATAACAATTCTTCAAGGAAAAAATGCCTCATTTTATAAAAATAACAATTAACCAACCTCTGAAAATCCCTTTTTAAATGAAGTTTTGCCATCATCTCTGCTGTTTCATGTGTTATGGAAATTAACAAGTTGAAAGTCAGGTCCATGAAGATCAAAGGCTGTACACAAAGTGTGCACCCACCAGAAATCATTAACTATCATTAGCTTTTTAAATTGTCTGAGCCCAAAATGTGCTGAATCACAATGTCCTTTTTTTTTTTTACATTTTGAAGCTTTTATGTATATTGTTTCTACTGTGCCTAGTGAGGGAAAAATAAAATTTTCTGGAAATTAGCTATAGGCCAAATGAATAAGCATTTATTCTTAGATTCTCTATAATCTGGCATATTATTTCCACTTAAATAATATTATATCTGCTACCTCCATACCCAGTTGACCCCTGCTTAGCCCCTGAATTTGCGCCTTCCTCATTTCCATCTTGAGGCATTGCTACTTTCAGAGAACATCTCAAAGACTATCTCTTACAGAAGACTATGAATGATATTGTTGGCAGGGTTTTGAGACAAAGTTCAGTAAAGTTCATTTTCCTGGACAAGATCCTCTATCAGAAACAGGAGACAGAGGACACTTCTAACTAACACTTCCCTTCCCTTCCCTCAATTCTTTCCCTTTCCCTTCCTTTTTCTTTTTTCTTTCTTCTCTTTTTTTTTCATTTTTGAGTTAATAATGTTTATTTGCTTACTTGTTCATTTGCTTTTTTTAATTGAAGACTTAACTTCCCCATCTCACCTAGGCTTTAGTTTCCATGGCTACTCATGGCCCATTCTCACCTTAGATGAGGGGGTGGGGTGGGGTTGACCAGCTCTGTTTCTTCCCTGGGCCAGCTTGACCCTCTCTAGGCACCTTGATGGCCCAATCCTTTGAGGGGCTTACCACACTGATGCCACACAGTGCAAGTGCCCAAAGGACATAGTCCACTCCAGCTCAAAAGTCCTGAACTCAAGAGATCCTCTAGCTTTAGGCTCCCAGGCAGCAAGAATTCTAAGTATGTAAACCCATGACCAGCTGACACTACCTTTATCAAAGATGCTTTAAGAATATCCTGGCAAGATTTTCAGGGGGTAGAGACAAGATGGCAGAGGAAAAGCAGTGACTTGCTTGAGTTCTCCCCTAAACCCCTCCAAATACCTGTAAAAAATAGCTCTAGATTAACCCCTGAAAGTCCAGAAAATATCACCCTAGGAAAAACTCTGGACAGTTGAACCAGAAGAAAGATGGGGTGCAGTAGTCCAGGAGCCCAGGTAGTTTGAGGGAATAACTGGAAAGGCCCCTCTTACCCTAGGGGATGGGGAGCAGTACAGAACAAGCTAGTGGAAAGCTCCACCTCAGCATACCAGGAGGAGATCTTGAAGCCCAGGTAGTGGAGCAGGCAAACACCAACACCTGGACACCAAGTGACTCATTGAGGGCTGGGGAACTGGTGGAAACCAGCTCAGAAAACCACCAGGTGCCTCAGCATTCTATAGCAACCAGCTCTCCCAGTGCCTCAGCAAAACTAAGGGAAGCAGTGCTCCAAGGGGCCCCAGGTGGATAAACACCTTACAACATCCATTTGAAAAGAGCTGAAGAAAGTGAAAGGAAGGAAAGGCCTGGGTAAGCAGGAAATCTCCAGGAGCCACACTACCCAGTCCTAGAGTTCCAGTATTGCTGTTTCCAACCCAACACCAGGTAAGCTGCCAGAATCCTACAGCCTCCAACTGCCAACATTGGGAGCCCCAGGACACACAGCCATCGACCAGGCCCTAGGCTCCCAACACAAGAAGCTTGGGTCAGTGCCCTCTGCTCCCCAGCAGGAGAGCCCAATCTTTTTACAGGCCAGAACATAAGCAAACACCATGAACAAAAAGAAAGGTATAATAAATTATTGTTATGGGAAGAGGGAAGATCAAGGCAGAAATTCTGAAGAGGACAACATTGTCAACAAACCCACATCTGGAACCTCAAAAGGGAATATGAACTGGTCTGAAGTCCAAAAAGTCTTCTTAGAAGAGTTCAAGAAGGATTTTAAGTCAAATGAGAGAGGTAGAAGAAAAAATGGAAAAAGAAATGAGAGGTATGCAAGAGAGGGCCAATAGTTTGGAAAAGGAAGGACAAAAATTAACTGTAGAAAACAAGTCCTTAAAAAATACAACTGGCCAACTGGAAAAAAAGTACACTGAAGATAACAAGTCCCTAAACAATACAATTGGCCAAATGAGGAAGGAGGTACAAAATCTAATAGAAGAAAACAATTTATTAAAAATTAGAATTGAACAAATAGAAGCTAATAACTCCATGAGAGAGCAAGAATCAGTCAAACAAAAGCAAAGGAATGAAAAAATAGATGAAAATGTAAAATATCTCATTGGTAAAACAACTGACCTGGAAAATCAATACAGCAAAGACAATTTAAAAATTATTGGTCTACCTGAAAATAACAATGAAAAAAAGAGCCTGGACAGTATCTTTCAGGAAATCATAAAGGAAAACTGCCCTGAGGTCCTAGAACCAGAAGGTAAAATAGTCATAGAAAGAATCCACCAATCACCTCCTGAAAGAGATCTCAAATCGAAAACACCAAGGAATATAGTAACCAAATTCCAAAATTACCAGATTGAAGAGAAAATACTGCAAGCAGCCAGAAAGAAACAATTTAAACATCATGGAATCACAGTCAGGATTGCACAGGACCTTGCAGCTTCTACATTAAAAGACCATAGGGCATGGAATATGATATTGTATAAGGCAAAGGAGTTTGGATTACAACCCAGGATCAACTACCCAGTGAAAATGAGCATGATCTTTCAGGGGAGCAGATGGATATTCAATGAAATAGGGGATTTCCATACCTTCCTGATAAAAAGACCAGAGCTCAACAGAAAATTTGATCTTCAAATACAAGACTCAAGAGAGACATAAAAAGGTAAACGGGCCAGAAAGAAACAACATGTTATTAATAATGGCAAACTCTTTACATCCCTATAAGGGAAGATGACACTTGTAACTCTTGAGAACTGTATTGTTATTACACCATGTTAAAGGGGTATACACAAAGGGGGTAGGTATAAATTGACTTTGATGTAACGAGGTCCTTGGAGATGACTTCCATCCTTGTATTGCTGAGAGGGGTTAAGTCTATCAAAGTCAATCATCACTCAATGTGGCTGTTACTGTGTACAACATTCTCCTAGTTCTGCTCATCCCACTTAGCATCAAACCATACAAGTCTTTCCAGGTTTATCTGAAGTCTGCCTGTGCATCATTTTTTATAGTATAATAGTATTCCATTACATTCATATGTCACATTCACAATTATGATAGCTATCTGTCTTTCTCTCCATCCTCCCCCCTCCCCACTTATGCTTTTCTTTCTCCTTTCTCCTTTTCCCTCCTCACTAATGTTTTGTTTTTGACCACCGCCTCCCTCAGTCCCACCTCCCTTCTATTAGTCCCCTCCCTTTTCTTTCCCCTTTTCCCTCCAACTGCCTATAGGGCTTGTCAGATTTCTATACCTAACTGATTATGTTATTCCCTTCTTAAGCCAAATCTGATGAGAGTAAGGTTCAAACAATGCTCATCTCTCTCCCTTCTTTCCCTCTGCTGTAATAGGTTTTTGTGCCTTTTCCTGTGATGTAATTTACCCTTGTCTGCCTCCTCCTTTCCTTTTCTCTCAGTACATTTTCTTAGATCAGATTAATTCACTTACTTGGATCCATTTGACCCACTTAATTATATTTTTTTTATCATTACATCAAAGTCAATTTATACCCACCCCGTTTATGTATACCCCTTTAACATGGTGTAATAACAATACAGTTCTCAAGAGTTACAAGTGTCATCTTCCCTTATAGGGATGTAAAGAGTTTGCCCTTATTAATAACATGTTTTTTCTTTCTGACCTGTTTACCTTTTTATGTCTCTCTTGAGTCTTGTATTTGAAGATCAAATTTTCTGTTGAGCTCTGGTCTTTTTATCATGAAGGTATGGAAGTCCCCTATTTCATTGAATATCCATCTGCTCTCCTGAAAGATCATGCTCATTTTCACTGGGTAGTCGATGCTGGGTCATAATCCAAACTCCTTTGCCTTACATAATATCATATTCCATGCCCTATGGTCTTTTAATGTAGAAGCTGCAAGGTCCTGTGCAATCCTGACTGTGATTCCATGATATTTAAATTGTTTCTTTCTGGCTACTTGCAGTATTTTCTCTTCGATCTGGTAATTTTGGAATTTGGTTACTATATTCCTTGGTGTTTTCAATTTGGGATCTCTTTCAGGAGGTGATTGGTGGATTCTTTCTATGACCATTTTACCCTCTGGTTCTAGGACCTTAGGGCAGTTTTCCTTTATGATTTCCTGAAAGATACTGTCCAGGCTCTTTTTTTCATTGTTATTTTCAGGTAGACCAATAATTTTTAAATTGTCTTTGCTGTATTGATTTTCCAGGTCAGTTGTTTTACCAATGAGATATTTTACATTTTCATCTATTTTTTTTATTCCTTTGTTTTTGTTTGACTGATTCTTGCTCTCTCATAGAATTATTGGCTTCTGTTTGCTCAATTCTAATTTTTAACAAATTGTTTTCTTCTATTAGATTTTGTACCTCCTTCCTCATTTGGCCAATTGTATTTTTTCACCACATCCAGGGAAGGAACTGTGGAGTTCAAAGCATACTATTTGCTATTTTTTTCTTCTGTTATGTTTTGTTTCCTCTTTCTGGTGGTTCCTCCTATTACTTCTAATTCTTACTTACAACATCACTAATGTGAAAATATGTTTAATAAGAATGTATATGTATAGCCTATATTAGATTGTGTGCCATCTTGGGGAGGGAAGTAGGGAGGGAGGGGGAGAAAAATTTAAAACTCAGAAGTTTATGGATGTAATTGTTGATAAGTCAAAAGAAATTAATAAAAGAAAGAAAAAAAGAAAATGGCTCTAAAATTCTAGAGCAGCAGAACCCACAAAAAGACAGAGTGAAACAAATTTCCAGGCCAAGACAACCTGGATGGTTGATTAGAAAGGTCTAATGTGCTGGGAGGGGAGAGAAACACAGTTCAGCATGGGTGTGCAGGCAAAGACTAGGGTGATATCTGAAGAATAAAATTAAGGGGTGAAAGGGGATTATAGTGGGAGAAGGAGAAAGGGAGAGGTAGAATGGGGTAAATTATCTCACATAAAACAGAGAAGAAAAGGCTTTCACAGTGGAGGGGAAGTGGGGAAAGGTGAGAGGGAATGAGTGAATCTCACTTTCATTACATTTGGCTTAAGGAGGGAATAACATACACACTCAATTGGGTATGGAAATCTATCTTATCCTACAGGAAAATAAGGAGGGAAGGGGACAAGAGAGCAGGAGGATGATAGAGGGGAGGGCAGATTGGGGGAGGGGGTAATCAGAAGCAAACACTTCTGAGGAGGGACAGGGTCCAAAGAGAAAATAGAATAAATGGGGGCCAGGATAGAATGAAGGGAAATATAGTTAGTTTTCCACAATATGACTACCATGGAAGTGTTTGGTATGACTACACATGTATAACCTGTAAACAGTTCCTTGCTTTTCAATGAAGGTGGGTGGGGAGAGAGGAAGGGAGAAAATTTGGAACTCAAAGTTTCAAAAACAAATGTGAAAAAAATTATTTTCACATGCAACTGGGAAATAAACTATACAGGCAATGGGGTATAGAAATCTATTCTGCCCTACAGCAAAATAGAAAAGGAAGGGGATAAGAGAAGTGTGGGGGGGGGAGAAAGAAGGAAGGGCAGATTAGGAGAAGGGGTATTCAGAATGCATGCTGTCTTGGGGTTGGGGAGGGATGAGATGGAGAGAAAATTTGGAACTCAAAATCTTGTGGAAGTGAATGTTGAAAATTAAAAATAATTAATAATAAAAAAAAATATCCTGGCAAAAATCAACTCAGAGAAAGTGCTGGAATTCATTTTAGACTTGATAAAGACCCTAGACACCATCTAGCACAGTCTCTTAATTTTATTAATGAAGAAATTGAGGCCTAGCAAGGATGAGTCACTTCCTCAAGGTTAGATAGCTAGTAAGTATCAGAGTCTGGACTTGAAACCAGGTTGTTGTTATTATTTTTGGTCAGTCTCTCTGGCTCTTGGTGATCGCATTTGAGGTCTTGGCAAAGATGCTGCCATTTTCTTCTTCAGCTCATTTTACAGATATGGAAATTGAGGCAAATAAAGTTAAGTGACTTGCTTAGCATCACACAGCTAGTAAGTGTCTCAGGCCAGATTTGAGCTCAGGTCTTCCTGACTCCAGGCCCAGCTCTCTATCCACTGTGTCACCTAACTGTCTACTGAGCCCACGTTATCTAACTCCAAATCTTGTGGTCTATAGAAAGGCAATATGGCATGGTAGATACAATTTTGGACTTGAGTACAGGAAACCCTGAATTCAAATCCTTCCTCTGACACTTCCTAGCCGTATAAGCACTGGATCAGTCACTTAGACAAACTGATTTCCTTATTTATAAAATAAAGATGACACCTTTCTCCCAGGGTTGTTGTGAAGTTCAAGTGAAATAAACACATAAAGTTACTTGTAAACTGACAAGTGATAGAAAAATATAAGTCATTATTTATACCATATTATACTTTGTATGGTCCTATGGCATGAATGTAAATTGAATAGAGTTTTTTTTAACTTGACTCCTTATTGAAGACATGATGATAAATGTCCTTTTAATGAATGTCAAGATCCCTTTCACTCTTCTCCTGTCCTAAACTATCAGATTCCCAATGCAATAGTGTGGCCATGCTTTTTAGGACACTAAGCTGCAGATTATGTCTTGTAGTTGAGTCACAGAAAGATGCTGTTGAATTGACCTTGGATTTGGTATCAGAGAAACTGGATTTGAATCCCATTTCTTCCATGTATTACATGTTGCTTTGAACAAGCTGCTTCCTCTTTCTAGACCTTACAATCTGTAAAGTGATGGATTAGACTGGATCATCTTTAAGAATCCTTCCAACTATAAATCTTGGATTCAATGTAGGGGGTATTTTGGTACACATGGGGTTTGATATTAGAAGACCCGGGTTTGAATTCTAATACTTTTTATTAATGTTTTTTTACCCTAGGCAAACCAGTACCCTTCCCTGAGCCATAGCTGGCATGTCTATAAAATTAGGGGTTTGGACTAGATGGTTTTTTTCCCACTTTGGTGAGGCAATCAGGGTTAAGTGACTTGCCCAGGGTCACACAGCCAGTAAGTTTCAAGTGTCTGAGGTTGAATTTGAACTCAGGTCCTCCTGACTTCAAGGCCTGAGCTCTATCTACTGCACTACCTAGCCACCCCCTGGACTAGATGATTTTTAAGATTACTCTTAGCTTGAAATCTTCATAAATACGCAAAATTTTCTCCATTTTGAGAATGGGTAAACCTTTGGGTTTAGGTAATTTTTATTTAATTATTTAATTATGAACACAAATTATTTTCATTTAAAGACATTTTAGAGTCTTTTGAATATCCATATTTTCTGCTATAGCCTGTCTTATAAAAAAACAATCAGGTGATGTTTGTTTGCTTCTTACCAACTTACTCAATTATAAACTGTTGTAAAGCTATCATTATGACCCATAATCATTCAGTGAATATAATTGCACAACCTTCCATGCAGTTATATGTGAGGTTTATGTAAGGTTTTAAAATTTGCCAAATGTTTTATACACATCTCATTATGTTACAGTTATATTTTTCTTTACAAGGAGATTGATCAATTGATGCCTTTCCATCCTCCTACAGAGTATAATTATGTGAATTCTTCAGACATTTGATAATTCCTGATGGATTTCCAATGACTGAAACTGACCCCAGGTTATTGACCAAAGCACATAGGGAAGAAATGGAAATACAGAGTTGGGATTATACCAGGCACCTTCCATAAGGCTTACTTTGGTAGGGTATAAATATACAACTCAAATGTTATCTCTAAATCACAGCACTAACAACGGCATTCCACTGCTCAAGAATCTTCACTGACTCCCACCCCCCCCCCATTGCTCCTAGGACAAAATATGAATGCTGTTTATCATACACACACAATTATCATGTACAACACCTAACTTTCTAAATTGATTACATATTATTGCCCTAATGTACCCCATGTTTTGGCCAAATTTACCAATTTATCATTCCTGATACACATTTGATGCCCCTCTCTATGTTCCATGCCTTTGCATAGGTGGTACCCTGTGCCTAGAAGACTCTCCTATCTCACCTCCACTTCTCAGACTCTGGCTTCAGCTTGGCTTAACTCAAGCATCACCTCCTAAATGAGAGATTTTCCAGTCCCCCTTTTCCCAATTGTTGGCATTCCCCACCCACCCTGAAATGACTGTCACCCTTAACTTGGAAATTGACTTACCTGTGGAAATTTATTGTTGTTGTTGTTGTTTCTAGCAAATTTAAACTGCTTTAAAGGCAAAGCCTTGTTTCCATTCTTATTTTGGCACACCCAGTCTTTATCTCATTTCTGGACACTGAGTGAGCACTTTCTAAATGCTTATTGGATTTGATTTCTCATGGAGATAATGTGGTTCAGTGGAAAGAACATCCAGGCTAAAGTAGAGTCAGAAGACTCTATTCCCATCCTGGCTACATTGCTCATTACCCAAATAGCCCTCACAAGTCACTTCCTTTCCATAGGTCTCAATTTCCTCATCTATACAATAAGGAACTTGTTTTGAATTATTCCAAAGGACCCACTGAGCTAGAAATATTACCATCCTGTAAATGATAAGTTCAAGCAGCTTTTTCCCCAAATCATATAGAAAGCTGATGACAAGCTCTGATAGATTTCTCCCAATTTCCTATTTACTATCTTTCTATGTATGCTCAACGTCATAGGATTTAGGTCTGGCAATCCAGGCATAGTGTCACTCACCCCAGCATTTTTTCTATGGGAAGCATAGAAGGAGAAGGCCAAGAATTCATTTTGGTGACAGGGAGCCATCAGAAGCAGCATCAGACATTGTGACCTGCCAAACACAGAAGACCTTTTCTTTCTCTCTTGGAATATTTTCATAAAAGCTATTTCCCTGGAGGAAAAAATAAAGATAGAAGAAATAATATAATATGTGATACTAACCTGAAAACATTATGCTTGATTGACTTCACTCATTGAGTGAACCCAAGAAATTGATCTAAAAGAGATGGGACTCTTCTGTCTTTTTTATCAAGGAACCATCAAATGAGAGATTATGATCTAATAGGACCTTACAGACCTCTAATTCCAACTCCCTCATTTTACAGGTGAGGAAGCTTGAGAAATAGAATGGTGAAGAGACTCACCCACAGTCATGCAGGCAGTGATTGGGTGGAATTCAGACCCATGTCCTCTGAATAGAGATCTAGAACCCTGTAGCATCAGAATCCAAGGACTCATGGATATTCTTTTTTAAAATATGAAATATCTTTTCCAGACAATAGTAGTCCAGATTCTTGAGCAAAAATTGAGATATGATTGAGAGACATATAAGTTAAATATATGGGGGAGAGAGAGAGAGAGAGAGAGAGAGAGAGAGAGAGAG
>NW_020954625.1:17480666-17515891 GCF_900497805.2 Vombatus ursinus | reverse complement strand
AGAGAGAGAGAGAGAGAGAGAGAGAGAGAGAGAGAGAGAGAATGACTGAGTTTGAGAATCATCAAAAAGGTAAAGGAGTAGCACATGGTGCACATGGGCAGACACAATTTAAAAAAAGGAGGGAGGAAACCACTCTCAGGGGTGGGAAAAGAAGGAAGGAAATAAGCACCCACTATGTGTCAGGCATTTTTACCAGTATTTCATATGATTCTCCCAACAATGCTGTGACATAGGTACTATTGTGATTCCTATTTTACATTTGGGGAAACTGAGGAATAAAGAGGCTAAGTAATTCACCTGAGCTTATGGAACTAGTAAGTGTCTGAGACTAGATTTGAACTCAGGTCTGATTGTGACTCCGGATCCAGTTCTCTATCTACTGTGCCTCTAAGCACCCAGTAGTCGCTTAAGGGAGTTTCATCATGTTGTATCTGTGTCCCCAGAACCTTACTGTTGCCTGACATAAAACAGATGCATTATAAGTGCTTGTTGGACCGAATGGCAAACATTGGAAATAAAATCAAGCAGAGTAATAAGGGAGCTAAGGCTGGAAATTTCTAAGAAATGTAACATTTTACTTTCATGAAATTACCTTTTCTTGTGTTTGGCTTCCAAATCCACTTCTCCAAAGTTATTGAAGGAATTATCAAACTAGCCAATTGCTTGAAGGAATTACACAATTTTCTCAATTCTGTCTACAAAATACCTAGAAAACCAGCAGGAGGTAGTTGGCTTCTAACTATCAAAATCACATGCCCATTTCTTTTCTTTTCCTACCTTTATGGGACCATCACTTTGCATAAACTGAAGACTTTTTACTAAGCATCCTAAACACAGTAAAGCTATTGCATTAAAACAAGTATAATTATTGGGCAATTCCTATGTGGGTAATTTATAGCTTTAAAAAGAAAAATATATCAGATTTGAGTAAATCACAGGCTAATTAGTCATTAATCTCTTATCTGTATTATTTTATTGGTAGACTGAAAACTAAGATTCCAATATAATAAAAAAAAGAATTTTAACATAAGGAAATATTGAATACAGGAATGGAAAATATTATATAGCAAGGATCCAATTATTTTGTGCAGGCCAATTTCAAAAACTTCATGCCTAAATACCTTTACAATAAATGAAGATAAATCATTTTAAAAGTCATGTTGAAGGAATAGTTCCACTTTGACAGTGCCCTGATGATTCTGAATTTCTTTATTGTCAAAAACAATACAATTGTTGCCATGTGGAAAAGCAAACAAAGTACTTTATTTTTCATTGTGTAGAAGTTGTTCAGGGGCAGCTAGGTGGTACAATAGATGGAGTGCTGGACCTGGAGTCAGGACAACTCCTTTTTGTGAATTCAAATATGGCTTCAGATACTCACTAGCTGTGTGACCCTGGACAAGTCACTTAACCTTTGTCTGCCTCAGTTTCCTCAATCTGTAAAGTGAGTTGGAAAAGGAAATGTCAAACCACTCCAGCATCTTTGCCAAGAAAAGCCCAAATGGGATCACAAAGAGTTGGGCATGACTGTAAAATGACTTAACCAACCAACTACCTAAGAAACTGTTCTAGCTTATCTCTGTGTGGGGCTGGCAGAAATTATGCCACCAGTGAATGCATCTTCATTTAGGCACCAAGATAGGTGAGTCAATCACTAAGCAGTTATTAAGCACCTCTTATATGCTTAACCGGCACTGTGCTAAGTGCTACAGATGTGATGAAAAATAAAAACATAGTCCCTGCTTTCAAGGAGCTTATAGTCTGTTGAGGTGGACAACTTACAAATAACTAGTAAATCAAAATATATACAAGGTAAATTAAGGCTAACCTCAGAGGAAAGGCACAAAATTGAAAGAGACCTGGGAAAGTCTTCACACAGAAAGAAGGAGTTTAGCAGAAATTTGAAGCATAGAAGCAAGGAGGCAAGGATTAGGAAGGGGAGAGTCTCCTGCATGGGGACAAACATATCTGTTCTTCATTTTATTCATGGCAGAAAGGAAGAGAAGGGATAGAGATGGATTCTAACAGCAATGCTTGGTATCTTCATGTGATTCCTGATCTTGATTGATTCACAAAGGGGGAAGAAGAGGATCTTCCATACTAGAACTGTTCTGTACCATGAATATTTCTTGCATTGAGTTGACATTAAGTACATGTTGAGACAAAAGCCCCATGCTGTTTGATATAAAATACACACAAAAACAAGCATACACACACACACACACACATACACACAAATAAAGAGGAATGTATTATATGTAAAGAGAAACTATTTCAAATGAATCATGAAAAAATAAAAGGCCTAAAGCAAGTCAAGTCAACCCACATTTATTAAGAGCATAAGAGCTTCTTATGTGCCAGACATTGGGCTCAAGATCCTGGGGATGTATGGGATATACATGTATATGTATATGTACACATATACACATATATGTATCTACATATATGAAAGAGACATCCCCTGCCCTCAAGCTGCTTAGATTGTACTCCAGAAAGAGAAAGCTAAGATAAAGTTGAGGTTGGGTGAGAGTAGAAGGTACTAGCCAGGGACATAATGGAGAAAATCTGGAAGCTCATGAGTGGAGGTGGGAGACGCATGAAGACAGATGACCTGTTCACTTTTCTTGAAATGGTGGTTCTTGGAGGAAATGATCAAGCAGAAGAAGGTTGCACAGGGGCAGGGTGAACTTCTGGGGTGACAATACTGCTATAGCGTGGTGGAGAAAGTCCACAGAGGCAGAAGTAGAGTCTAGAGAGAAAGGAAGTAGATTCAGTTCATCACTAGCACCACTCCTGTCCACTTTAAAGCATTTCTTCCACCTACTTTTTCAGTCTTGCCTTCCAAGAGCCCACATGGTGCCCTCATATCAATCCTTGGCATACACTGAACCCCACTGAATTATCAGCCCAAGTCGTGGGCAATTCTCTATCTAGCAATTTCCCTGCCTTTCATCCCTTGTCCCAATCAAAATTCAACGAAGCATTTTAAGATGATGGATTAATATGAAAACAAGTGAAATTCAATTCAACAACCAGAATCCATTAGACAACATTTCTCTAAAGGGCATTATATTAACAGCTGGGGACAAAATAGTCCCTGTCCTGAATGAGCTCATGTTATTCTGGAGAAAACAGCATGCACACACATTAAGTAAATACAAAATGCTGACAACATAAATACAATTATTTTGTTGTTTTATTTTGTTTTTGTTTTTTTTTTCTCTCAGGATTTCAGGAGAGCTGGTCATAAGCGCTGAATCTTTTACAGATCTAGGAATTCCAAGAAGCATTGCTAAGAAGAGAAAGCATTCCAGGCATGGAGAATTGCTCATGTAAAAGTGCAGAGGTCAGACATTAAGTATTATATTTATAAGAGGAAGGGAAGAAATAAGGAAAGAAACAAGCATTTATTATTATGTGACAGGCGTTGTTTAAAGCACTAGGTACAAAAATACAATAAAAGAGACAGTCTCTGCCCTCATGGAGCTTACACTGAAATGGGAGAAGACAGTAAACAAAAAAGAACTGGAAAGGTGAGCGTAAAGGGTGGTGAAGGAACCTGGAAGCATGGTTTTAAAATCTGGAAGCCTGGAACAGGGCCAGAAGGGGAATGAAATCTGGCCTGGGTCTTTCTACAAAATGGAGGCAACAAGAGAAACTCACGAGTGGGAGAAGGGGGTTGGCCTTCCCGAAGATTCTTCATGTAGAAAAGAGCACAGTCTTATTTGGATGTTCCAGGGTGAAGAAGCCCCCAATGCTGAGGCAATTCCAGGATGAGACAACGTGATTTGGAAGCTCCAGAGCCAGGAACGAGTCCAGGAAGGGAATGGATGATAAGAGTAAGCATTTACATAGGACTTGTAGATTTATAAAACCCTTTATAAATATTATTTCATTTGAATTTCACAACAACCCTGGAAGGTAGGTACTATGATTATGATATAATAACATATATGAGAAAATTGAGGCAAATAAGAGTTTAAGTGACTTGCCCTAGGGTAACACAGAGAGTAAGTGTATGAGTCTGAACTCAGGTTGGAACTCAGGTTTTCTTGAATCTAGGGCCAGTGCTCTATCAACTTTGCCACCCAGCTTCCAGTTTGGTCAAAAACAAAGTGTCTTAGGGAGATTAATGAGAAATTATTTGTTAAAAATCAAAAAACTAGTCTGTGACAGATAATAAAAACAGTTCCCTATATACTTAGTACATCATATTTTACTGTGAAGACAAATGTGGAAAGTAGAGGGTGGGAGAGAGGGAAATATGATGCCTTGATCTAACTTTCTATGGCTTTATGGGGACAAAGACACTAACTCCTCCTCCAGGAGACCAGTGGTTGTTTTCCTTCATTCTCGAAGAGGGCCAAATGGCATCACTATGCTAAAGTCAAGTTTTAGTGTGTCTGAATGTGGCTGACCAAACCAATATGAGCTCAGAATGTTTGACCACAGGTTGGGCACAAATAGTCCATGTGCACATTTGGGGTGGATTCTCTAAGTTTGCACATCTTGTGTTTCTCTTGAACTATTTCAGTTCTGCTTTGCTCATAGAGCATAGCACCATCTCTGATGAGGGCATGCCATGCTGAGCGGTCCTGTGCCAGTGTCTCCCATGTCATGTAATCAACTCCAAAGTTCTTAAGAGAGACCTTGAAAGTGTCCTTATATCTCTTCTTCTGACCACCATGTGAATGCTTGCCCTGTGTAAGTTCTCTGTAAAAGTCATTTTGGCAAGCATACATTTGGCATTCAAACAACATAGCCAGCCCATCGGAGCTGTGCTCTCTGAAGCAGAGTTTGAATGCTTGGCAGTTTAACTCGAGGAAGGACCTCAGTGTCTGGTATCTCATCCTGCCAGATGTTCTTCAGAATCTTCCTAAGACAATTTAAATGGAAGCAATTCCGTTTCCCGGCATGACACTGATATGCTGTCCAGGTTTCATAGGCATGCAACAATGAGGTCAGCACAATGGCTCTGTAGGCCTTCAGTTTGGTGGTCAGTCTAATACCTCTTCTCTCCCATACTTTCCTTCAGAGTCTCCCAAACACGGAGCTAACTCTGGCAATGCAGGCATCAACATCATTATCAATGTGTACATTCCTGGAAAGTATATTACGAAGGTGAGTGAACTTACCCACAGCATTCAAAACTTCTCCATTTGCTATAACTGGTGGTGTGGTGGTGGCTGATGAATCACCTGTTTTCTTGGTGTTAATTTTTAGGCCCAAATTAGCATAAGCAGCAGAGAATCAATCCATACTTTGTTGCATCTCAGTTTCAGAGGTTGCATTGAGAGCACAAACATCTGCAAACATAAAATCATGCACCAACACTCCCTCCACTTTGGTCTTGGCTTATAGTCTTTTCAAGTTGAAGAATTTACCATCAGTGCAGTAGCAGACCTTGATACCATGTTCATCTTCATTGAAAGCATTTGACAATATGACTGAAAACATCATGCTAAAAAGCACGGGAACAAACACACAGCCTTGTTTCACTCCATTGGTGGCTGGGAAAGCATGAGAGCATTGTCTATTATCCAGAACCCAGGCAAACATGCCATCATGAAATTGATGTAAAACGCTGATGAACTCCAGGCAACCAAATTTTGACATAATTTTCTTTCTTTTTTTGAATTTATTTATTTATTTTTAGTTTTCAACATTCACTTCCACAAGATTGAGTTCCAAATATTCTCCCCATCTTGTCCCACCCCCACCCCAAGATTGCATGCATTCTGAGTATCCCTTCTCCTAGTCTGACCTCATTTCTATCCCCCCCCCACACTTCTCTTATCCCCTTCCTCTTCTATTTTCCTGTAGGGCAGGATAGATTTCTATACCCCATTGCCTGTATATCTTATTTCCCAGTTGCATGTGAAAACAATTTTTTTTAACTTTTGTTTTTAAAATTTTGTGTTACAAATTTTCTTCTTTTCTCCCTCCTGACCCACCCTCACTGAGAAGGCAAGCAACTCAATACAGGTTACACACGTGTAGTCATGCAAAACACTTCCACAGTAGTCATGTTGTGAAAAACTAAGTATATTTCCCTTCATCCTATCCCACTCCCCCATTTATTCTATTCTCTCTTTTGACCCTGTCCCTCTTTAGAAGTGTTTGCTTCTAATTACCTTCTTCCCCAATCTTCCCTCTTCTCTATCATCCTCCTGCTCTCTTGTCCCCTTCCCCTGCTATTTTCCTGTAGGGTAAGATAGATTTCCATGCCCAACTGAGTGTGTATGTTATTCCCTCCTTAAGCCAAATCTGATGAGAATAAGATTCACTCATTACCTCTCACCTTGCCCCATTTCCCCTCCACTGTAAAAGCCTTTTCTTGTCCATTTCATGTGAGATAATTTACTCCATTCTACCTCTCCCTTTCTCCTTCTCCTAGTATAATCCTCTCTCACCCCTTAATTTTATTCTCCAGATATGACCCCTTCATCTTTAACTTACCGTGTGCCCTCTATCTATCTACCTATCTATCCACATACATATAAATTTTTTCCCCTCCAACTACTCTAATACTGACAAAGAACTTGTGAGTTACAAATATCATCTTTCCATGCAGAATGTATACAGTTCAACCTTAATAAGTCTCTTATGATTTCTCTTTCCTGTTTACCTCTTCATGTTTCTCTTGAGTCCTGTATCTGAAAGTTAAATTTTGTATTTAGCTCTGGTCCTTTCATCAAGAATGCTTGAAAGTCCTCTATTTCACTGAATATCCATTTTTAACCCTGAAGGATTATACTCAGCTTTGCTGGGTAGGTGATTCTTGGTTGTAATCCTATCTCCTTTGCCGTCCAGAATATTCTATTCCATGCCCTGTGGTCCCTTAATGTGGAAGCTGCCAAATCTTGTGTTATCCTGATTGTGTTTCCGCAATACTTGAATGGTTTCTTTCTGGATGCTTGCAATATTTTCTCCTTGATCTGGGAACTCTGGAATTTGCCTGCAATATTCCTAAGAGTTTTCCTTTGAGGATCTCTTTCAGGAGGTGATCGGTGGATTCTTTCCATTTCTATTTTGTCCTCTGGGTGTAACGTATCAGGGCAGTTTTCCTTGATAATTTCTTGAAAGATGATGTCTAGGCTCTTTTTCTGATCATAGTTTTCAGATAGTCCAAAAATTTTTTAATTCTCTTTTGTGGATCTATTTTCCAGGTCAGTTGTTTTTCCAAGGAGGTATTTCACATTGTTTTCTATTTTTTTTCATTCTTTTGAATTTGTTTTACAGTGTCTTGATTTCTCATACAATCACTAGCTTCCAATTGTTCCATTCTAATTTTTAAGGAAGTATTTTCTTCAGTAAGCTTTTGGACTTCCTTTTCCATTTGGCCAATTCTGCTTTTGAAGGCATCCTTCTCTTCATTGGCTTTTTGAACCTCTTTTGCCATTTGGGTTAGGCTATTTTTTAAGGTGCTATTTTCTTCAGTAATTTTTTAGGTCTCCTTTAGCAATCTGTTGACTTGTTTTTCATGATTTTCTTGCATCACTCTCAGTTTTTCCTCTACTTCTCTTACTTGCTTCTCAAAATCCTTTTTGAGCTCTTCCATGGCCTGGGACCAATTCAAGTTTTTTAGGAAGCTTTGGATGTAGGAGCTTTGACTTTGTCATCTTCTTCTGGTTGTACCCTTTGATCTTCTTTGTTGCCAAAGTAAGATTCTATGGTTTGACTCTTTTAGTGCTGCTTGCTCATGATCCCAGCCAATTACTTGAGTTATAAACTCTTTGTTAAGGTAGGGGTGTGCTTCCAGTGTGGAGAATGTACTGTCCCAAGTTTCAGGGCTTTTGTGCAACTGTTTTCAGAGATACTTCTAGGGACCTGTAAATTTTCAGTTCTTCTAAGGTGCTATGATCAAGGGCGAGGTGCTTACTCCTTTCCTGGCCTGTGCTCTGGTCTATGAGTGACCAGAAGCACTCTTTTCTGTCTTGGAACTGTGAGGAGGATTCTCTCTCCACAGTCACTACAAGCTCCACTACTCCAGTGCTCTTCCTAGCCCCAGGACCTCCACCCAGAACTGTGACCCAGATCCAAGCACTGGCAAAGCAACAGAATCCTGCACCAGCAAACAGATCCCTGCAATCCCCCTCTGATCAGCCACTCAGTTCCCCCTCAGTCTGTGGGCCAGAAGTTCTGGAGGCAGCCACTGCCCCAGGGCTGGGCTCAGGACCCCGCACTTCTCTCTCACCACAGACACAGACTTTTCCTAATGACCTTCTAAGTTGGCGTTCATGGGTTGAGAAGACTGGAAACCACCACAGCTGCCCATGATTCAGTCCTCTGAGGCCTGCTCCAGATTTGCTGAGGCCTGCATGCCCATGCTGAGCTGTGCTCCTCTCCCAGACTAGCACAATATACCTTTCAGATCAACCATCCAGGTTGTCTTGGACTGGAAATTTTTTTCCCTCTGTCTTTTTGTGAGTTCTGCTGCTTTAGAATTTGTTCAGAGCCATTTTTTACAGGTATTTGGAGGGGTTTGTGGGAGAGCTCAAGTAAGTCACTGCTTTTACTCCACCATCTTGGCTCCACCCCTCCATGCCCATAATTTTCTATAAACCCTCATGACTGACAGTATCAAAGGCCTTTGTCAGATCTACAAACATTGTGTATAGGCCTCTGTTCTGTTCCTGGCATTTCTCCTGGAGTTGTCAGGCAGCAAATACCATATTGACATTCCTTGGCCCTTTCTGAAGTCACAGTGGCTCTCAGGTAAGTGACTATCTTCCAGGGAAGGATCAGTCTATTAAGGAGGACTCTGGCTAGAAATCCAAGCGACCCTATAGAAGTGAGCTAACTCAATTTAAACAGAAAATTCTACTGGGTTTAAAAGAGCAGAAGAAGGGGTTCAATTAGATGTTTTCTAAGTCTCTGATCAATATTCTATGATTCTGGGAAATTCATAAGACTATGTTTTTGCATTCTCTGATTTATTTCAAGAAATCACTGAAAGGAGTACAGAATTGCCTAATTGTTATTAAACAAAGTTCATGAGGGATACTGGAAGCAAGCATACATAAAATATTCTCCCTCTTTCACCCCTCTTTCCTTCCCTACTCTACGTCTGACCCTAAATCTATTATTTAATCAGTTTATGTAACTCCTAGTAAGGAAAAGAATGGAGATTGACATCAACTCTGTAATATAACATCTTAGAGAGTCGTCTCAGGACATTGAGAGTTTAGGTGATTTTCCCAGTGTCACACAGTCAGTATATGTCGGAGGCAGGAACTCAATCCAGGCCTTCCTGGCTAAAGCCAGTTTCCTTTTCATTCCATTTTGCTCCCCCAGAAGAATCTCTGCAAATGAGACACTGATCCATTATGACTAGATTATTAGAGTAATGAATTGGGTCTGTATCTGAATGGCCTGGTGCAGTGAAGCATGAATTAGACATGTGACTACAGAGAGTCCAAGATCCTGTTTTCCAGTCTGACCTCTGAAACTGATATACTGTATGACTTTGAACAAATCATTTAATGTTACTATTCCTTAATTTTCCCATCTATAAAATAGGGAAGGGTTGGGCAAATGGGCTTCTGAGGTCATTTCTAATTCTACATGTATGATTCTATAATCAAAAATTATGAGACCTGGAATTTGAGCAAAAGACCTTGGTTTAGTTATAAACTACCACACTTTAGGAAGGATATCAACAAGCTGTACCCATATAGAGAAGGGCTACCAACATTATAAGAAGACTAGATGCCACACCATGACTTAAAATCAACCAATCAACAAGCATTGATTAAGCAACTGTTATGTGCCAGACCCTGCTCTAGGCACAGAATTAAAAAGAAATGTTGACTTGGATAAGAGAAGACTTAGGTGGAACATGATATTGAAGGTCGATTATGTTGAATGGGTAAAACATTTGTTTTACTTGACTCCAACAGGCAGAACTAGAAGCAAGGGGAGGGAGTTGAAGGATGAATTTCAGATGGACAACAGGGGGAAGAAATGGCCTGACAAGGAAAGTTGTCCCAAGTGGAATTGCTTGCCTTAGGGGGTAATGATATTACCCTCACTAGGGGTCTTCCAATTAAGACTGCAATGCCATTTGCTGGTGATGCTCTAAAAGGATTTTTGCTTGGGTGGGAACTAGACAAGATGGTGCCTGAGGTCTCTTCCAACTCCATTTTTTTAGTTCTAGTTGAAATCCTTCCTCTGTTACTTATTCTGATGATGCTGAATGTCAGTTATTGCCCCGGAGGTTTCATTTCTTCATCTGTAAAATAGGGAACAAGGTTGGGCTAGATAGTCTGTAGGTTCCCTTCTAAGTCCAAAATCCTATTATCTAAGGAATATTGAAGAGAATCAATTGTTCACAAGAGCCTACTTGAGCTGACTCCAAACTCCAGCCTTGTATCATTGGGATAATTTTAGTCTCCATTTCCATGGTAATGATCTTTCCTGTCCGAGGTAAAGTCATAGATCACATTAAAAAAAAAATCCGACAGCAGAGTCTGTTCTTATGAAATGATCATTTAACTGAATTGACCAAGTTCCTTGAATATGATCTTATTATTTTTGCTATCAGTTTGATTACTTCCATAACACATGGCCCTGGAAAATTTTGAGAATGTTGAGTCTAAGATTCCTTGCAAGTTTTCTCAGATTCAGTGTGGGCTGCTTAGTATATTAATGCTATTAATTGCAACACAAGCCCCCACCAATGCAATATTCTCAAATTGTAGACCATGCTAGAAATCAATTGAATAGCAAAAGCATTTAGTTAAGACAAATACAATTTAAGTAGCAAGAGGAAAACAAGCATCAAGTTTTGTTTTGTTTTGTTTTGGTTTGATTTTGTTTGGTTGTTTATTTGTTTGTTTGTTTGTTTTTTAACCCTCCACACTAGACTATGAATAATTTCAAGACTGTGCACAGCAGAGGACAAAAGAAAACATGCAAGGAAGCAAAGAAAAAATGGACAGTTTTGAAAAGCTATAGTATTCATTATATAGGTTTTCCTGAAATGGAAATTTATTGCTTTATATTGAATCCTCTCTTACGTTCTACTGCGTACATGGCAATATTTTTTTTCTTTTCTTATTTTGCATTTAAGTTTAAAATAAATTTAAAAACTAAAAAAAAATTGACATAAAATCATGCCTTTTAAAATATTTTTAGGTCAATATAGTTCTTTTTACCTGATATTACATTAAAATTTAGAGTACCAAAGAAAAAGAAATATTAATGTTTCAGGGTGGAAATTAAATGTTTTCCAAGTACTGATAATTCACTGGGAAAATAGGCACAATAAAGAGAGGACTTGTCTTTGTGGCACAATGTACCCCTGCATTTCTTGGCTTCCTTCAGGAATGATCTAGGAAACTCTCAGAATGGGCATACCTCTCCATTGTTACATCAATTACCACAATCAAATGAGAAAAGATAAGCAAAATGCTTTGTAAGTCTTAAAGTATCTATTTATCTATCTGAAGGTAAATATATCTGTGTATATCAACCATCCATAGATCATTATCTACTATATCTATATGTATGAATGTGTATTTATGTATGTATGTACATATGCACATATGTGTATATATATGCATATATGTATGTGTATACATATTTATAAAAGCTATTCCCAAAATTATACTGTTTAGACATGCATGCACACACATACCACAACACCTATTATTGACAATTAAAGCTCTTTACAACCTGACTCCTTCCTAACTGTCTAATATTCTTACAAACTGCTAACCTACACTGCACGGTCTAGTTAACCTGGCCTACTTAGCACTCCCTACACAGGGTGTTCTATCTCCCAACTTTGTGCCTTTGTGCTTACATCTACCTCTTATAATCCCTGGCAACATTCAAGACATCCACTTGATCCAAGTGGACATCCAGCATTTTCTAGTCACCCAGGCTGCTACTCCCTTACCCTCCAAGTTTATCTTTTATCTACTCTGCAAGTATCTTGTATGTGCCTATCATGTCTGTGTGCATGTATTCTTTCCCATTAGAATGTGAGTTATTTGAGGAGAAAGATTGTTCTTGCATCTACTTATCCATTAATCCATCCATCCATCTAGTTATCTATCATCTGTCTATTTATCTACCTGTGTATCTATCTATTTATCATCCACCCATCTCTTTTTAACCCAGTTGCTTAGCATAATGTCTGGCATATAGCACATGCTCATTATATTCAACTGATTGTTCTTATGTCAAAAACCTCTGATTTTATCAGTGTGAAAAACATTGGAATGAGCTGAAATATACAGCTACCCAACATATGATTTTAAAGATCTCTGATTCTCAGAAAGGTTAAGGGTCTTACCTGTGGTCATATACCTAGAAAGCTCAGAGAAGGGATCAGAACTAAGGTCTATCCCACTCTGTTATGACTTTTATTATGATTTTTATTTTATCCTATGACTCATTACATCACAGTGATGTTTCTGTTAAATCTATTGGTTAATATTTAAAATCCTTTTGGATTCCTTTGATGATAAGCATCCCAGTCTCAAGTTAATTGTAGTTAATTAACATAATCTTCCAGGGACCCCAATTTTTATGTCTTTCCTTTGGGGTTAGAATGAGGAGAAAACACACTTAATACCTCCCACTTTAAAGAAAGATTCAGTCATTCAAAAGGAAGGAGGGCAGAGACAGGGTGCAGGCTATGACATAGTCTTTCGTTCCATGACAGACAGAATTTCCTCTTTCACCAAGAATCAGATAATATTCTTTACAAAAAAGCTTTAGTCAGAAGAATATCTACTCAATCCCATCTGTGAGAGAGCATGAATTAGTGTTCTTTTCAAATGCTTTTTCTGGCTAAGTAGGAAACTTTTTCGTAAGCCACATTTCCTGGACTACAAAAGATAGGCTTCCATCATTTCCTCTTCTCTTTGGTTTTCAGTCTTACAACCTAAGCTGAGGGATTCTTTATCCTGCTGAATTATGAGAGGGGAATAGAAAATATTTTTCAAACCAAGAATTTCCATAGTCTAGGCCTCATAATAAGGTCTTAGTTTATCACAATGGCATTATAGTAGAAAGACTAGAGCACTTTTCAAGCTACTATCATAGGAAAAGAAAGCTGGATTTGGACTTTTCAGACCTGGGTAGCAACTATACCTCTGACACTTTGTAGCTATGGGAACTTGGATTAGGCACTGATACTCATCTGCATCAGTATCCTCACCTGCAAAATGATTAGTAGCCATTGGTGGGCAGAGATAATATTTGAAGCAAAGTGTCAGGGAAAGTTCACTGTGCTTAGAGGCAAAAGACTGGTGTATGAGTCCTGAATCTAATCTAACACTCCTTAGCTATATGACTTTGAAAAAGTCCCATAAGCTTTCCTGAGCCTATATTTCCTCTGTTGTAAAATGGAGATAATGATATTTCCATTAACCAAGAAGTTTTTAACCCTTATCCTTGAACTTATTTTTGGTTAATATTTCTAATACCTCTATTTCAACATACCAAGTTTCCTTTTTTAATAGTATGTATTTTATTTTATTTAAAAACCTTATACTAAGGAGGGGTCCATGGACTGCCAAAGGGTCCAACAGCATGCAAAAAACAGCCTGTGGATGAAAGGTAAGCTCTGACATGTTTTCTAGTGATTGTTAAGTTTTCAGTGTGAGCATTTACACCTCAGACATCAGTAATCATATACAAATCAGGGCTTGATTTATGTTTTTGTATATTTTCTAGACTTAATAAAGTGTTATTAATGAGGATTGAATTTAAAAGTATATTGCATATGTACCTCCCGAGTTGTTATACATTTGCCAGCACATTTCTGTCCTGGACTAACTTTAATTTAGGAGAAGAGTAGGGGGGGATTATTTAGGAAAAGGCAAATTATGAACCAGAAATTACTATATGAATGTGAGCTTTTATGATTCACATTGCAATTCTGCTTTCTCTTCCTTAACTGAGTGTTGTGAGTGTCAAAAGGGAATGTATTCATGAATTGGGCAATAACTATAAATTTTTCTGCCAATCTGAGTTATTTAACCAATCAGGTAAGTAAGTAATCCAACAGGCTGCCCGCTGCTACATGGGTTCATATGGATATAGAGAGTGCACCACATTTGTGGTACCCAGAATGAGACACAAAAGTCAGAGATTTTGTTGCTAGTAGGCATACTCTAAAACAGGACTCTAAAACCTGGGCAGATGCCAATAACGTTGTTGGATTCTCGTAGCTTTTTTGTTCTTGCCCCTAACTTTATTTGCAGACCAAATGTAGGGATTCTTAGGAACAAAAGGAGCCTTGCTTCCCTAGTTTCCAAACAGGACCTGGTTGGAAGTGATGAGAGAAACCTCTAAAATGGGTTTTGAGGATATATGCTCACTCTTGGGTATTTAGAAGGAGTTAAAAGGAATTTTCTAACTCCAATTAAGGTACTTATCTGGGGCCAGTGGATTTGAGTCTGCACTAGGAGAATGCTGTCAAAATAATCTTAGCCAGGGGGCATCCTCCTGGCTCTTATTGACTGCTCCCAAAGTGAGGGTGTTTTTTATCCTTCCAAAGCACTAAAATGGATATTCTTAGCCAGGGAGTGTTAGATGCAGCATCATAGCAGAATGTTAAAGAGAATAGAACATGGCCCTGAACTGGCAGACCACTAGAAAGTACTAGCAGACATAGAGAGTCACACAATTATAGCACTAGTGGACAATGACCACTTGTGGCACTAGAAATGGGAGTCGTCCATCCCATATATAACTGCTGATCACACATGTTTCCAGTTCTGAGCCCTCCACTCATGGCCACATAGGCTCCTATTATGTACCCTTTCACATATAATCCCTAGGCATATGTCCTTTTTTGTGCCCTCTGATTGGCTGGTGTCAGTCAAACCATAAGTGGGGGTCATGAACTTTGTTTTAATGGTACCACAAGGACAGTTATTATTATACAACCCATTTTACCAATGTTGAAACTCAGGATCATAGGTGAAAAGGGTTATGCAACTGATAAATATCAACATGAGAGTCCAAACTCAGATTTTTCTGGACTTAGCTCTATCCACAGCACAATGTCCTACTGATCTTTTGGAACAGGTTTGTTTCAAGCTTAGGCAAGAATCATAGAATGGAAGGTGAGAAGTAGTTGTTCAGTACTCCTCAGGTGTCAAACTAATGGCCCACCACAAAACTCCAGAGTGCCATCTGAACCAGACTAAAATGTAACTGGGAAATGTTTAAAATAAATAAAACCCAACATAGACAATTTTAATTTGTGGTTTTCTAAGTCAAAATACTGCCATAGGGATCTGTTTTTATTACTACCCTACATCTAGAGAAGTAAGGTACCTAATACATAATATTTTCCTATAAATTATAACTTTTTGGGGGAAACTATTATTAATATACATCAACTTAAACATGTCTTGAAAATGAAACAAACAAAGGAATTTAGTGGCCTCATTATACTGAAGGTGAATGTTTGTGTCAAAGGTAAAAGATTGACATTTGAAATATATTCCCTTCCTTTTGATTTTTTTCATCACAATCATCTATGTTTATGCGGAGTGTGAACTCCTGGAAGGCAGAACATGTTTCATTTTTGCCTTTTTATCCCCAGTGTAGACAGTGGTGGGCCCATAGTAGGTGATTAATAAATGCTTGTTGAATGAAAAAATAAGTGAACAACTGAGTATTATTTTAACAGTCACATTCACCTGTTTTGTTTCGGTTTTTTGGTTGTTGTTTTGCTTTGTTTTGTTTTGTTTTCTTTTTTGTTTTTTTGGGTTTTTTTTTAGTTTTTCTTTGGATTATCTAACAGCTAGAAATGATTGATGAGATGACAAGGTATACTTTACTGGTTCTTTTCAAAAAGAATTGGTGCTTCTAGGAATACAGTCCATGTACTAAATACTAAATACTTAAACTTAAGCTTGAAGTCCTAAAGTTTACACACCATCAACATTCTGGGTCATTGATACAGAGTGAACCTAACACTCACCTGCCTCAACCTTCTCATTTTACAGGAAAGGAAACTAAGACCAGAAAGGTTAATTAACTTATCCAAAGTCACACAAAAAGATTGGTTATTCAAACATTAATCCTATAACTCCAAATCTGGGTCTCTTTCCATTGGAAAGAAACTGAATCAGCTGTCTTCAGTGTGTAGAACAGACCATTTTCCAATGTCAGTGATAGCAGATGCAAAGTAGATGTGGTTTTATCCAGATAATTTGATTTAAAGTTCTTTTGTAGATGCCTAACCACAATCATTATTAATTGACTGTTATATGCCAAGCACTGGGGAAATGAAGTCAAAATAGCTATGGGTGTGAAGGGGAAGGTTCCAATTTGCCCTCTAGGAATTTACATTCAATAACAATCTTAATTAAGAAGCATGGCTTTAATGACTACTGTACAACAGTTGATGGGAATACAAACACAAAAACAAACAAACAAACAAACAAAACAAATGGGCCACCCCTTTAGGGAGCTTGTCTAGTACCACAGGACTTGGGGGCTATAAATCTCAGGGCCCCTCCTACTCAGTCTCCATTTGGACCCCATTGGTCAAAATCCAGACTCCCTCATTGGCAAAGCACCAACCTTGAAATAAATACCACCTTAAGGGGCAGCTAGGTGGCACAGTGGATAGAGCACCTGAAGTCAGGAGGACCTGAGTTCAAATTTGGCCTCAGAACAAACACTTGACACTTACTAGCTGTGTAACCCTGGGCAAGTCACTTAACCCTAATTACCTAAAAAAATTAATTAATTAATTAATTAATACCACCTTAGACACTTATTAGTTATTTGACCTTTGACAAGTCACTAAAACCTTCTTAGGCTCACATTCTTGATCTGTTAAATGGGGAGAATAAATCAACTGCCTCACAGGATCAAAGGAGATGATGCAAAAGAAGTGCTTTGCAAACCCAAAAGTATTCTACAAATGTTAGCTATTATTATTATTAATTATTATTATACTTGACATAAGTACACCCATATGACCTATTTGTTATAACCATGCAGAAACAGCCCTATTGTGATACAAAGTCCAGAGCCAGCATATGATTCACTTTAATTGTACAAGCATTTATGAAGTACCCACTTACTAAGCATCATCTAACACACTGAGATCTGAGAGAGTGAATACAATGCCAAAAAGACAACAGTTGCTGTCATTAAAGAGCTGCTGTCCTGCTAAGTGACCATAGCCCATCATTGGCAGATAGGAGCACCGTGACCTTAGAAAACCTTTAGTCTCTACTCCCCCTCCTCTCTGGATGTTTCCCTTTTAAAGAGCAATCTACACTGAGTAGTTGCAAGGCAAGTCTACAGGAAGGCCTGCTGCAGGTCCCCTATGAGCCCTCCTGCCAATTAATCCTCAGTTTGTAAATTCTCTGACATTGGCAATCTCAGTTTGACTGGTCTTGACAAGGCACAGGTCCAACCACTGGGGCACTTGGACTTATGAATTATGTTGTACATGTCACATAAAATGAAGCAGTAAATCCCAGATTCCAGGCAAGCCGGGAAAACTAAGACACTCTTAGCCTGGTTTGAGCTTTGCTTTTTTTTAAATCTTGCATAATTACATTCACATTTTGTGATTTCCTATCTAGCAGAGTGTACTATCCAAACAAAAATAGGGACTGTGCCTCAGGACTGTTCAAAGCATCAGGCACATGCATACACATGCACATGCACATACACATACACATGCACATGCACACATGCTCAGTTTCTTAGTATACACTTGAATGTTAGTAGGAGAACACAGGAAGGAGATGGAGGAAGAAGTCTTTTTCTTCCCTTTCCTCTCTCCCCCAGATTCCATTTGTTAAGCCTTCTCCATTCCAAGTCTCTGCTCTGTTTCTCAACTAGAGGAAAGAAAAGAGAGAAGTCAAAAGAAGAGAACAGAAGACATGTCTTGGATTACCATGGGTCCCTCCATTTGTGTTCCAAGTATGGTCCTTCTTGCCTACTCTTTGGCCTCCTTTCCTCCTTAGACTGGGTACAGTATCTTATCTTCAACCTTGCAAACTCTCTGTCGTTTCTAAATGTCACTGTATGTCATCCTCTCCACCCCTTTGCAAGAAAGAAGTCAGTTTTAAATTTGCCTAGGTAGAATAATTTAAACTTTATCTAGGTATAATAGTTAAAGTGCTTGATTTGGAGTAAAATTACCTTCATTCAAATGCTAATGCTGCCTCTTATTGCCTTAGTGACTTCAAGCAAGTCACTTTCACCTATCTAAGTCTCAATTTCCTTACATGTAAAATGAAAAAAGTTGTACTATATGAATGCCAAGATCCCTTCTGCCTCTAAACCTACGATCCAATGCCTTATTTATATGCAAGAGTCTGCTGTATCAATCTGGTCAATCTGAAACTAAGGACCAACATCTCTTTCTTGAGACCTATTGTTGGGGGGCAGGTTATGGCATTTTGTCCTCTTCATAAACCCTATAGCTAAAAAATAAATGGCCATGATATTGATGACCAGTGCTATATATAGTCAGTCCTCAACTTTTGCAAGGTAATGTTTCTAGAAAATGGCGCAAAAGTAAAAAACATGAATGGTAATACATTAAACCTATGCAAAATAGGGCATTAGTTTCACATGGCCACCAAAACCAGTTATTTTTTGCTAGAGATTGCTTAAAATACACTTTTTTTGCATGCAATTTTTATAATAAAAAACTTTGCTTCTGATATTATTCAGTTTTCCTAACACAATAACCATGAAATAACCCATAAAATACAGCACATAAAATAAAATTGGTAACATACAAAACATTTTTCTTGCTAATAATTCCTTAGAATTCCATCATGCTAACATCTCACTTTTCATAAGACGTGAAATCTACAGTAACATAAATACTATACAGCCAATAAAACTTAAAAAGTAAACCTTTTTTTTTAACCTGAATCTTACCTTCCACTCTGTCTGATGTTGGCATGTGGGCCTTGTTATACTATATTACTATAAATCTCTCTCTCAGCTGCCTTCTGAAAACCAAGCGAGAAACTGCTAGGGCTTTAGTTGCTGCTGTAGGAAGATGCTGAGACAGGCAAAGTCTTGACATCCCCTCTGATGTTCTGTCCTTCATGGCTGGTGAATGGCATTGAGGATCATGAAGGAGGTACCAGCTTGAAAAAATCTGTCAACAATGCCTACTGCATAGTTTGAGATGCTTAAAGATCTTCCTGCCCATAGTAGCTGGAGACATTTCAGCATGAAGTTTAACTGATACCTGCTCTTTAAGCCACATCACTGACTTTGCACACTTGGATCTAGAGTCCAAGGGACTTGCAGTGTCCTTTGGGGGCATAATTTCAACACAAAACTTGAGTTTTAAAGGCAAACAATGAAAACGTGCAATGAATCATGCAGAGCTCTTTACTCTACAATGGTAGGGTGAACAAGACCAGTGAACTGCCTAGAATGATACCTGCTGGTCCAAAAACTTTCCCACATTACAATTCTTATTTTTTTGTTTGTTTTTTTTTTTTGTTTTGTTTGTTTGTTTTCTCTACCGTGCATAGTCACAAATGTGTGCAATTTGCAAAGGGAAAGTGAAAATGAGGGTACTAATAAACTCACAAAATTTTTAGAAGTCATGAGGGTTAAACATGCAAATGTTGAGCACTGAATGTGTGTGTGTGTGTGTGTGTGTGTGTGTGTGTGTGTGTGTGTGTATGATTCTTGGATCCATAGATTCTGTTATCCCAACAAGGAAATTGTCATGGGGAGGACACATATCTTTACCACTGACTGTTAGCAGGATGTAAAGATTACAAATAGGTATTTCTACATTTCACAGAAAAGTTCCTTACTCAGAATGATACTTAGCCTAGCCTCCATCGTGATGCTTCAAGGCTCCTTCATGCCCCGTTACTATTCTCAAAGCAGGATGTCCAGGGTATAGAGACAATATCAACTAGTGGCTACCTTTAATTTGATTTCTTCACAAATTCTCATGGGCAGTAAGTGTAACTTGTAGTCTGAAAATATTCTCCCTTCCTCTGGATCGTCCATGGGGAATTTTCTTGCCTATTCTATGGGATTTTTTTTTCATTTAATTTTAACTTTTGTTGTTGATTACATTTGTTTTTATATCAACTTCACTTCTGAATGCTTTGTTCCTCCTTCCCCATCTTATGAAGCCCATGAAGAAACCTCATCCAAAGACTGTTCCTTGGACAGTCACAGATCTGAACCTCAATAGGAGCTTAGATGAGGAAACTGAGAGATAGAGAAGTGGTCACTCTCAGTGAGTCATCCATTGTAATCAAGAAGTAAAAGGAAGCAGTTCAATAAACCAATCAATATGTCAATGGAATCTAACAGTATATATAATATTTCAGACCCACATACTGTCTCCTTCCTGTAAAGAAAAAAAGTGATAAATGTTTTCTCAACTCTTCTTTGAGTCAAAGTACAATCATAATTTCACAGCATTTAGTTTTATATCTTTTTTTAACTTTTCATTTAAATTCATTTATTCACTGTGTAGATTGTTTTCCTGCTTCTGTTTTCTTCCTTCTATGTTCATCTAAGTCACCTCTTCTCCCACTAAGTGTCTGTGCAGTCTTATGTAACTAATCCACATCATTTCTCTGAGTAAAATTTGTGAAATTTTGTACACTGTAAAATGAGGAGGTTGGATTATATAAGAACAAGTTACTTTTCTCTAATAAGTTAAGCTTCTCTAGACAGCTAAATGGGTTTAGTTAGCTAATGGGTGGTTGTTTTGAATCACAAGAAAAAGTTACAAATGGCCCTGGAAATATCATGTCAAAGAATTGTAAAATTCGTTCCTCTCATGTGTTGAAAGAGGCTGTGAGATAACTGAAGCCCACATATTCCACAAGAGCAGCAACAGCTGACGAAATACCTCATAGCAGTCAAAGTTTCAAGCTAAGCCTCTTAGTAGACACAACAGGGCAACAGAGAAAGTAGCCTACCTGCTGCCATCCCCAGAAAACTTCAGTGACTTTATAACACCCAAGAAATATATTACCTCATATTTACATGAGCCTGAGCTAAGTTTTTCCTCCATTTGTCTTCTTCCATGCATGTTCCACATTACCTAATAGTATTATAGGATTGCCTATATGTGTCCCTCCACCACTCATGGTCTGTGGGTGAGTGTATATGAAGGGGGAAATCTTTCCTAATATTTATCTTGCTAACCTGTTTAATTACATGTGTTTTGCTTTGAAATAATGAGTTCTCTGACTGGCTAGCAAAAGACAAACATCAATGGGGGCTCATGTACTCTGGTTTTCAATTGATGATGATTCACACCCAAATTTTGCCTTGATTCTGGTATAACATTTAGAGGGATCTATGAGTGTAAAGATGATTACTGATTTTTATCTCTGTTTATGTTTTATCCTACATCCCCAGTAGAATGTAAGCTCTATGAAGGCAGGGACCATTTGTTTTTTGTCTTTGCATCCCTTAGGCCTAGCACAGTACTTTCCACATAGTAGGTGCTTCATAAGTGCTTAGTATCATCATTGAACTACTATGTGAATGTCTTTCTTTATTTCTGTTAAATGTGAGTCAAGGTCCTTGACATTAAAAATCTTATAAGTTACTTGCTATTGTCCATATTCAACAAGCTATCTGCCATCACCCATCTGGTTCAATGGACTTTAAGTAAGAGGCCCAGAGTTCAACTGCTGATTTGGATACTTCCTATCTTTGTGACCTTGGGCAAATGAGTTAACCTAAAGTGAATTATGCTTCTGTATTCTAATTCAAACAGGAAGCTAGAGTAAGACAGAAGCTAAATGTGGACCCCTGTGGTTTGGCCTCACCCAGCTACTCTTCTGCTATCATGAAAAAATAGGCTCTACAGCAAACCAAGTTTACATGTGGAGTTACATGACAATAAAGATACTGGAAGATTTGCTTTATTTCCATTCCTATTTGTCTCTAGTTATATTTATCAGCATTTCTCCAAGTGCTAAATTAGTCTAACTCTAAGGTAGTTACTGGACATCTACTATTGTCTAGCATTATATTCAGAACTGGGAAAAGATAGATGAAAACTGAGGCCTGGTCCCCTTTATTTCTTCATTTAACAATTGAACAAAATGTAGGTACAAAGATTTTAAAAATTACCTCAGTCCCTGTCCTCAAGGAAATTTGATTGTATAAAGTTGGAGGGAGGAGAGTAGAAGGATAGGCAGAGAGGTAATGACATGTACAGAAAGAAAGAAATAATACTAGTAGGCTAGGACGGGGGCAAAGGAGAGATCCAGGCAAACTATTATAGGAAAATTTAAGAGGAAGAAACTTTCAGCCTAATGTAGGGGGATTTTTAGAGAAGATTCCTCTAAAAGACAGGAGCTAAGATGTACATTCAAAGAAGAGAAGCATCTTGCAAGACAAAGGAAAGGAAAGATTACATTATAGGTCATTATATGATCATAGACATAGAGTTAGAAAAGACTTTAAAAGTCATGTAGGCTGACTCACTCATTTTATTTGATTTGGTTTTGTTTTCAGTTTCAAATTCTTTCTCTCTTACCCTTCCCTCCCCCAACCATTGAGAAAGCAAAAATCACAATATTACAATACCGATTTTATGTTTATACATATTTATACATACATACAGATATATATGTATGCATATATGTGTATATAATATGTGTGTATGTATATACATATATACATATGTGTCTATGTGTGTGTGTATATATATACATATATGTATATGTATATTTATACATACAGTTATGGAAAACACATTTTCACATTAGCCATGCTCCCTCATTTTATAGATGAAGAAACTGAAGGCCATAGGGATTGAGTATCTTATAAAAAATCAATAGATACATAGATAGATATAGATAGATAGATAAAGATAGAGAGGTAGATAGATAGATAGACAGACAGACAGACAGACAGATAGATAGATAGATAGAGATATAGTGGCAAATATAGGATTTGAAGTCTGTGCATCTGACTCCAAATTTATCGTTCCAGACAAGAGACAGCATGTGGCTTTACGAGTCTAGGGAATAGCTAGTTGCTCCCTTGGGTTTGACTTATCATTCATCCTTTCATTTATTCATTCAACCCACCATTAGTTAAGCCCCTATGCTATGCCCAGGGGTATTATAGACACTAGGGCTGTGTAATTAATCAATCAACAGGAACTTATTAAGCACTTACTATGTGCCAGACACTGAATTTAAATATAATTAAGACATAGTTCCTGCCCTTGAAGAGCTTACAGCATGCCTTCAAAAAGTTAACATCCCACTTAGAAGAACAGCACAAAACAACATAAAATCAGTTTTATATCCAAAAGTTTGTAATCTGATCCAGAATTGTAGGATCTAGTCAAAAAGTGCCATAGCAATTCTGAGACAGGAGAGACCCAACAGGGCTTGGAGGACTTTGAATGTGAAGTGTTTGGGTATTTGTTTTGTTTTGTTCTTACCTAGCTGATTTTCAATGTAAAATCTTCCGACAGCAAAGACTCAACTCTTAATGGGAAGCTCTGTTTGTTGGTGTGACGTTCATTGTGAATTCAGTAAAGAATAGCAAGAGAAGCAAGAAAAGCAAGTCACTCTGTCATGTTTGGGAGCCTAGGGGGTGATGGAGTTTGATAGGAAATGTTACAGTAGCTGGCTGTCATGCAAATGTCCTCGCTGGGCAGCCTCATTGCCATCATCTGTTTCTGAAATTGTTTGCTCTCACCAGCTGTCAAATGGAGTTTTACATTTAGCCACAAGAAACAAATGCATTTGGACACCAGATTTCCTTCAGTGTTCATGGATATCTATCATATGACTTCTAGAAAAGGGGGAAGGGCCAACCAAACTTTCATTATATAAATTCATTTCACTTGTTTTCCTTTTGTTTGTTTATAGGGTTATTTTTCTCCTTTTGTTTCATGGATCTAGCAAATGCCTTCCCTATTAAAAACATTTTTTTAATGATTCACTGAAAAATATCAGTGAATTTTGCAAATGAAATCTCCAAACAGAGACTGACGTGAAAACCATATGGCATACAAAATTGCTAAGGATAATAACATTGCATTTATTTGAGAATATGGGGAGGGGTAAATTTTTCAGTTAAATGAAGCTCATGTTAATATGGTGCAGTCAATTGAGCAATGAAATTGGAGGTAAAAGGCTTGAATTTAAGTCCCAGTTTTTTTGGTTCAGTGGGAAAAGTCTGAAATTTAGAGCTAGAAGACTTGAATTTGAATCTTGTCTTTGCCATATATTGTGGATGGCTCCTCAGAGAAGTCATTTAATCTCTCTCATTCTCAGTTTCTTAATCTGAGGGAGAGACAGGATGGAAAGCAGTAGGCTTGATGGATTCTAAGATTGTTTTACTGGCTCATTCTCTATGATTCCCTGCTATGTGTGACTATGAGGAAGTCTTTGAATCTTTCTCAAAGCTAGTTTCTTCACCTATAGTATAACAGTAGTTTTTCTGCTTCCTGCTTAACAGGGTTGTAAAAATGCAACCACAGCCTGTCTTGAATATTGTACTCAGTCCTAAACACTACATTTAGGGAGGACATTGATAAGCTAGAGAATATTTGGAGGAAGGGATAGGTATCTGCTACAGGGGGGTGGTAGAGAAATTTTTTTTAAAAAGTCCAAAATGAGTTCAACTGCAAAAGTAAAAGAAGTCCAAAATAAGTGAAGCCCAAGAACTCCCACTCCCACTGACATGGAATATCTTCCAGAGCATGACTGGCTATTGCTTCTTTTTAGCATTCTAGGGACTGTCCTGAGAGACATTGGAGTTTTCTCTAACTCTTTCATGTCAATCTCCCATGCTAGTGTGTCCTTCCCAATGTCAATCACTAATCAGCTAATATCCCCTTTATATTATTGACACCCTCTACTGATTAGCATTCCACTTCCAATCAGCATATTAACCTCAATTTTTCTTACAATGAGACATTTATTATGAAGCTATAGCAAGAACCTACTTTCCAAAGTATTTCCCCCAAAATACCTGGGAACGTACTCTCCACTCCAACATTTTGTTCCTTGGGGATAGTGGGCACAACCTTAAGCCATTTGCAACAAAGTGATTCCGTTACTAGACTCCCTTCTCCAAGCAATCTATCCACTGGATGAGTCACTGTTGCTTCACCTTGACTTTCCCACTGCTGTCCTGGAACTGGTACATTTCTTTGGACTTCTGCTCACTCATCAGGACACACTGTTTGCAAAAATTGGTCTGGAATCCAACACCTAGACTCCTGATAGCTCACTCCCCTCATCTTTCAAATCTCATAAATATCCTTCCTTAATCTAAAAGCAGGAAATCCAGAAGCAAAGAACTGAGGTCTCTATTCAGAGGCTACATGTTGGCCCAGGTGAGGAGGGTCCCAAATCTCTCTCTCCCCAAATGCTTATAGCATGTCTTTCATTTATTTATTTATTTATCTATTTATTTATTTGTTTGTTTGTTTGTTTGTTTGTTTGTTTTTGTTCAAACCAGTCAGTCAAGAAAGAGGATCAAGTTTCCTAATAAGGGGGTATTATGTCTGCTTCCCATTTATGGCTTATTAGCCAACCAAAAAGGCCCTTCTTCATGAAAAAAATACATACAAAAATAGTCAGAAAACCTGTACATTCTCTGGACAGAAAAGTATAGTCATTCTCCTACATATCATTACATGTTTCCAGAAACAGACTCCCCAGACTCAAACACATGGTCATAAGAAGGGACTCCATTGGCCTGTCCATTCATTATGCAGCAAAAAAAAAAAAAAATTACAATTAAAAATATACCAAAGTGGATTAGACTGTCTCAGGAGGTGATGGGTTCCCTTTCCCTAACAATTTTCAAGTGAAGGATTGATGATCACTTGCCAGAGATGGTATACAGAGGACTCTTAATCAGGAGTGGGCTGGTCTCAATGGAATCTAAGAATACTTCCAATCTTACAACTCTGTAATGCTGTGTGTATGAAAAGACTTTTTTTAAATTTTAGACTTTGTATCTATATCTTCATCAGTATGGATCTTTCCTCCACCAATAAGGTTGCAATCCCACTACACATTTTGGAATAATGTGAAGTTCCAAGTACCTATGAGTAATCATTATTATTGTGGTTGTTATCCTTGCATTAAAACTCACTGAAAGTTTGAAAACATTTTTCTGTCTATATTTCTAAAATATATTACTCATTTTTGTGTCTTCTTACATGAAGGATATAGAATCAATCAATCAACAAGGTTATGCTACACAATGCCAAACATTGTAATAGATGAGAGGCATAATCACAATTGAAATTTCAAATGTGAGAAATCCTCTACCTTCAAGGAACTTACACTCCACACATGTAACTTTGTCTTTTCTTGATGACTCAAAGTGAAATAAGAGCAGCATTTAAATGTATCCAATCTAATCATGTAGTAACATTGTGATTTTTATCTTTTTAACATTTTCCTCTATGCTAATTCTCAGCTGCCATTTTCCCAGTTGTCATTTCACTTTCATCGACCACTCCCTCCTAACCTCCTTCTAGTTTGTTGTATTATCTCTGCTTTGAGGTAGGAAACCAGGTGTCATAGGATTCTGTAGGGTTTATTATTATTATTATTATTATTATTATTATTATTAACTCAGTAATCATCAATGATTGAAACTTCAAGACATCAAGAGAACACAGAAGATGATTATACAGGCAATTTTGAAGTTCCACCACGTAGAGTGATTTTTAAAGGAAATTGCATGTGGCATGATACATAAATACGTACATGTACATGTGCATGATTAAAAAGCAGCTAAAAGCAGTTATTAATCATTTACTCTATGACAGATTCTGTGCTGTGTCCTGGGGATACAAGAAAGGCAAGATCAGTCACTGTCCTCAAGGAGTATACATTCTAATTAAGGAGATGACTGCCCAATCAGTAGTATATACAAGATCAACACAGAATGGATGGAAGGTAATGGAAGATGGGGACACTAGGAGATGGAATGTGAGATGTTTTTTGCAAACTCTGGGGCTTAAAGAATCCTAAGTATGGGAGATAGCCAGTATGAAGGCATGAAGATGGGACATGGGGCACCATGTTAAAGAACTGGAATTTGAATAGTACAGCTGGATCCTAGAGTGCATAGAGCAGAATAAAGTATAAGAAAATTGGAAAGGTGGGAAGGAGTTTTGAAATGCTGTTAAATGACAAATAGGGGAGTTTACCTTTGATCATGGAATAATAGGGAGAGAATAGAGCTCATTGAGCTAATGGAACATGACATGGTCATGCCTAGACTTCAGAGGAATCACCCTGGCAGCAGAGAGGAGGCTAGACCAGAGTGGGCAACTGCCAGAGGCAAGCATGCCAGTTAGGAAGCTGTTGCAAAGGTCCAGCTGAAGGCGGTGAGACTCAGAACTGTGGCTTTAGCTATGTGACTGGAGTGAAGGGGACATAATTGTTTGGCATGCAAAGCCTCCTTGTCTTTGCATCCTTCTACCTTTCTAGACTTAAACTTACCCCCCCTCCATATACTTTTTTTAGTTGCTTTTCATTTTGATTTATTTTATGTAAAATAAATTTAAAATGGAAACAGTTGAAAGAAACATAGCAATAAAGACAAAACACAAAAGCGTCAGGTACAGTATCTAACAGTTATCACTTTGAACACTGAAGAGGTAAAATAACCACTTTTTGACATTCCTCAGCGTCTCCAAAAGATATGATATATCTTTGTATAAAAGTACTATCATAACACAAGTCTGATTCAAAGTAAATCTAACATCAAGCAGCAAGTTGACAAATGTTTTGCAGCACATCACACAGTATTTACTATAAGTAGCCACAGGCAGCAGTATTTGGTGAATGACCCACAGAGAATTAAGCTTTTGGATACAGGTTCAACATTCATCATAAAATACAAGTCAGCAAGTTCTTGTTATCAGATTTTCTTTTTAAAAAAAGCCTTCTACTAATAGTTTAAAAAGAGAATTAAATTCTTTATGCTTTTGAGATTCAAAGCTATAATTTATCTAATCATGGATAGTAGACAATATCAAGTGTTTAGTCTAGACTTCATAGCAAAAACCTAGTCTAATAACTGCTTTATGAAATATGTATTGTGATTGAAGTACACTTTATTAAGAGGCAACTTCAAATAAGGAAATACTTGAAGTCTGGCAAACAAAAACCTAAAGTTACATTCACTAAATGGGGTATGACACTAAGGCAAACTTTTTTTTTTAAGACAAATGCCACTTTTTAATTACATCATTGATTTAAATGATTTGTGTTGAAAATTTTTCTTTTGTCAAGAATAAAAAGATGAACTATGTTTCACGTTTCACAAAATGTATTTTGGTAAAAATGTCAAAATATTCTAAAAGCATAATGTATTCTTCAGCACTCAGACCTCATGAAGTTCTACACTTTTTGCTAAAACAGAACCTTGACACGTTTTTGTGAACTTACACAGCAGTCTGTTATAATTAGGTGTCATAGGACATTGGTCAAAAGTCTCTGAACTGGTTCTTTCTCATATTCCTGTGATGAATTTACATCTTCATTATCAAATTCATTAGGAAGACTTCAAATTCTATGAATACTAAGTTAGCTTACTATGAAGAGCATCATTTAGCAGTGTTATTCAAAGGATTAGTGTTATTGACATCTGGTTCACAGCATTATAACTGATTTGGCTAATCTTCATTCAAATAACTACCTAAAAGCTACATGTAAAAGGAAGAGGAATATTTGGGAATAGAGTCAGGGAAAAAAAAAACAAAGCTTGAGTTCTGAACTACAAATTACTCTCCATAGTACTATACACTTGATTAAAATAAATATTCAATTCTAAAATCTGCATTTGTTTTTTCATAAAATTGAGGTTTGGTTCAAGATCGCCATTGTGTTAAGCATATAAGAATTCAACTAATGAAGAAATGTTCTATTCTGACTTATATATTTTACAGTAACAAAACTTTTGAAACTTGAAAATGATCATGGGCTACTCCTATTTCTCTTCTTAAAGAAAAGGATGCAGTATTATTTGGATAAAAAAGAATCGCCAACAGAATTAGAAAGTAGAAGTTAATACTCCGCTAAGCATATAGGATTTGCTATCCAATTCTCTTTCCATTCCATTTGAGAAAATAGCTCAAAATGTGTATTCTGAATGCTAAACCAGTAATATGATATAATATGGAAGTGTGATACTTCCTTTAAAAATGGATAGCTCTAGAAAAGGTTCACTTACAGGAAAAAAAAACTAGGAAAACTTAATTACTCTACACGGTGACCTCAGAAATCCCCCACCTACTATTTAATATAGTGACAGTGACTTATTGCTATCGCCCACATGTGCACAGAGTAGCCCAGCTCCCTTTTTCATGCCTTTGTACTGGCTATCTCCCATAAAACACTGCCTCTCAACTCTGGACATTTTCATTGACTGTCCCCCATGCTTTGAATTTTCTCCCTCCTCATCTCCATCTCCTGGCATGTCTTGATGCCTTCAGTTTCCAGCTAAAACCTCACCTTCTACAGCAAATCTTTCCCATTTTTTTCTTAATTCTGGTGCCTTTTTCTGGACCATTTCTTATTCATCCTGTATATATCTTGTTTGTACATAGTTGCTTTCATGTTGTATTCCACATTAAACTGAGACCTCGTTAAGGGCAGGGAATTTTTGCCTTTGCATCCTGAGCACTTAGCACAATGGCTGGCATACATCAGGTGCTTAAAAAACATTTGACTGATGGAGGAAAATGAACCCACAACTTTTGAGGGGTACCCCTAAAATTCTAAGGGGGAAATGTTACTAACTCCAGGGTAAGATGACAATATTTATTACAAACAGATCAGAAGCCAGAGACTCAGTGAGTTTAAGTGATTAAGCAGAGCTCTGGGTTTGAGTTAAAAGAAGCCAGTCTTGACACCTACTCCTGTTGGCTACTACCTATGTGACTTTGTACTAATTACTTAAACTCTTTAGGACTCAGCTTCCTCATCTGTAAAATTGGAGAATTATAATAGATAATCTCTGAAGCCAGTTTTTGTCCTTGGGCCAGTACTCTGTGACTAACTCATGATTCTTATTCTCAGACCTGTGTTCTGATTTACCTGTCAGTATACTCTGAGAGATTAAATCGTCAATGATTACACAGGTAGTGAGTGGCAGACTTAGGTTCCACATGAAGCTCTTCTGCTACTAAACCCATTGTTCTCCTTCTATTTGGGGGCTGGTGGTAGGAAAGAGTTGGAGAAGAGGAAGTCTGGACTTGTGATTCATTAATATGGTTGAACTCCCACTGTGGAAATTCCTTCCTTTGATGAAAATGAGCAACTCATCTGTAACTCATAGTCTTTTTTTTTATTAATTTCTTTTGATTTATCAATAATCACTTCCATATGCTTTTGAGTTTAAAATTTTTCTCCCCCTTCCTCCCCACCACCCTCCCCACAACGGCGCATAATCTGATATAGGCTATACATTTACATTCACATTAAACATATTTTCACATTAGTGATGTTGTAAGTAGAAATTAAAACCAGTAGGAGGAACCATCAGAAAGAGGAAACAAAACTCAACAGAAGAGAAAAAAAATTAGCAATTCAGCTTCCATAGTTGTTTCTTTGGGTGTGGATAATATTTTCCATCACAAGGCCTCGGGAGATGTCTTAGATCCTTGTATTGCCAGGAAGGGTTGAGTTTATCAATATTAGTCATCACACAACATGGCTGTTATTGTGTACAACATTCTCTTGGTTCTGCTCACTTCACTCAGCATCAGACCATACAAGTCTTTCCAGGTTTTTCTGAAGTCAGCCTGTTCATCATTTCTTACAGCACAATAGTATTCCATCACATTCATATACCACAACTTGCTCAGCCATTCCCCAGTTGATGGGCATCCTCTCAATTTCCAATTCTTTGCCACCACAAAAAGAGCTGCTATGAATATTTTTATACATGTAGGTCCTTTTCCCATTTCTGTGATCTCTTTGGGATATAACCCTAGAAGTGCTATTGCTGGGTCAAAGGGTATGCACATTTGTATAGCCCTTTGGGCATAGTAACTCATAGTCTTAACAAGCTTCTTGAGACACAAAGAAGTTATGACATGTTCAGGGTCACAGTGCCAGTACATTTAACTAGCAGGACTCAGACTCCAGGCTTCCTGGGTTCAGGGTGGGTCTTCCACTAGCTATGCCATTTCTCTACTGATTCCACCATCCAAGGGAAACAAAATGTCTATACTTCCCTTGTACTTATCAGCTTTCTTGTTGTTGTTCAGTTGTTTTTCAGTTGTGTTTGATTCTTCATGACTCCAGTTGGGGTTTTCTTGACATAGAAACTGGAGAGGTTTGCCATTTCCATCCCCAGATCATTTTACAGGTAAAGAAACTGAGTCAAACGGGGTTAAATGACTTGCCCAAGGCCACACAGCTACTGTCTGAGGCCAGATTTTAATTTAGGAAGATAAGTCTTCCTGACTCCAAGCCCAGCACTCTATCCACTATGCCACCTAACTACATTATCAGCTTGAAGATGAGTCAAAATGCCTTCTAGGGAAATGCAAGGTAGTTCTCACTAGGCCTGCCCCTAAGCTTTATCTTCACATCCTTTTAAATTGTTAACATGGCTGGTCCCTGCCATTTACAGGGACAGCTCCCTGAGTGAAAGTGAATGAAAGAGGTGATGTCCTTCATCACAAGGTGGCTTTTGATTTATTTCAGGTGGGCATTTGAATTCTCTTGGAGCATATCCTAGAAAACTTTAAGGTAAAGAAACTGCTGCCTTCACCTCTTTTGCATACCACTTCTTCCCATCTTTGGCAAAGAGCAACAGAAAGTTAGTTCTGGATGCTTTTCCCAAGCAGTGATTCAGTTACATCTGAAACCCAGGGCCTGAATGGCTCCCCTGCTCCTCCTGGAGGGCAGATTTTAAAGCTGGGCTTCTGCATCACAGAACGCTAGGAGCAGCTGAGCATCGGGAGGCTGCAAGGGGAAAACGGACCTCAAGAAATAATGAAATCCAACCATGGCTGTTGTATTTTATAAAAGCCACATCTATTTGTAGTCACAGTTCTTGTCTTTCATTAACTGAAGAAATACAAGTTCACAGACACAAAACTCATTGGAGAGGGAAGAATTTGGGTGTAATTCACATTCAGTAAGAGTTATATGATAGTTATTAAAACTAGAAAGGATATTACATAACAATAATTGTTATTATTATTAACATTTATATGGTACCTACTATGTGCCAGGCCCCATGCTAAGACTTTATAAATATCTCATTTGATTCTCACAACAATAATAATAGGTACTGTTATTATCCCCATTTCACAGTTAATGAAACTGAGGCAGACAGAAGTTAATGACTTCCCCAGGATCATACAGCTAGTTAGTATTTAAAGCCTGATTTGAAAGCAGATTTTCCTGACATCAGGCTGAGTGTTAGGATCCTTTATCCATTGTGCCACCAATTCCTTCATATGACAGATGAGGAAATTGAGGCACAAAAGGGAAATGTCTTACTTAAGGTCACACACAGTAGTAAGAAGCACAGTCAGGATTTGAACCCAGATTCAATTCAATAAACATTCCCTATGTGTTGGAAACTGTGCTAGGTACTGGAGAGACAAAGACTTCAATGAACCTTTTTTTCCTATGTAGTATATGTAGTATAGTGGAGACAATCAGGAAAACATAAATATAAACCCTACCCGAGTCATGTACAAGCTATGTATCACTTAACATCCTTCATTATCAGTTTTCTCACCTGAAAGATGAGAATAATAGCACCTACTTCACAGGGTTGTTGTGAAGATCAAAAGAGATAATTTATATAAAGCATTTTCAAGCCTTAAAATCCTATATAAATGTAAGCTATTATTAATGTCAGGCAGCTAGGTGGCACAGTAGATAGAACACTGAGCCTAGAGTCAGGAAAATCTCAGTTCAAATCTAGCCTCAGGTACTTACTAGCCTTGTGACTGTGGGCAAGTCACTTACCCCTGTTTAGCTCATTTTTTTCATGTCTAAAACGAGCTGGAGAAGAAAATGGTCAACCATTCCACGGTATCTTTGCCAAGAAAACCACAAATGGGGTCATGAAGGGTCAGACATGATTAACAACAATTATCATCATCATCATCATCATCATCATCATCATCATCACAAATAATGATAGTAACAACAGCAACAATGATAATATTCTATTGGACCCAGCTATCTAACTCTAAATTCAGCATCCTTTCCATAGCACCACCCTGTACTTGACCAGTTAGGGTAGGATTAACATTGCCCCCATTAGGTGAGAGTCACCAAAGAGAAAAGAACTTGATGAAGGCTCCAACCCATGTATAATACTTAAGGAAATGAACCTTGGATCCCATTCTTTCAGGTCTCCTTCACTAGACTGCCCCAGTAATCGTTCCTCTATACCTGTGGTGGTATGTTCTTCGAGTTTGCTGATGTCCAATTAATGGAGGAAAAAATACCATAGTGGATGACAGATTCAAAACCCCCCCAAAATCAACAGGCCAGGGCAATTGTCTGATTGTCATAAGACAAAGTTCAATAGGGAATAATACAAAATTTCACATTTGGATAGCTCACTGCCCTCAAAGAAATCAACTCAATGAGAAGAAAATGGAGGAGATATAATTGGATGAAAGCTGTTTTGAAAAAGAATTGGTGATTTCAGTGGACCACAAGCTAAATTCATTCAAAAGGAATCTTTTGCATTCTTCTCAATGCTATGTTTATAACAACTTTCAAATCTGAGCCTTCTCTCCATTCACACAGTCATAAATGTTCTCCAGCCCTTCATTTCCTCTCATCTAGACCATTGCACTAGTTTCCTGAATGTCCCATGCCTCTCTGTCCACTCCAATCTATCTTCCTCTTCATTTCCATCTCTTAGAATTCCTAACTCCCTTCAAGACCCAGACCAAGCCTCTTACAATTCACTTTTTCTGATCTCTACAAGTGGTAAGTGGTAGTTTTGTACAGTCAAATGACCCCAACTCTTTAGATTAACTGGGCTACTTTTTAGAGTGAAGTACTCTTCATAGAGTGGCAGGGTTTAAATCCTACTTCTGATATTGACACATTTGACATCCCAGAGTCTTACTTTCCTTATCTGTAAAATGAAATTATTAGACAATTTGATCTCTGAGGTTCATCCAAGATCTATGATCCTCTAATCTTTTAAGAGACATTGTCCCATCCTGATTATTCTATGCATAACTAACATTTTTTATATCTGTGTATATGTAGTCTTTTTCTAAGTGGAATGACCACTTGAGGCCAGGGACCACTGAATGTTTTAATTCTTTGCACACTAGTACCTAACAGTTTCTGGCTCACAGTAGGGGTTTAATAAACGTTTGATTAATTTAATTAAACATTCCAATGTTTAGTTATCCTTCTTCTTATAAAGAGTTGGAATTGATGCCATCTGAGGATCCTTCCAGCTCTAGGATTCAATGATCTTCTTTCATGTTTAAAGGAATTTAAGTTTCTAAAACATTTTTCAGTCTTGGTTTAAATCAGAAGGAAAAAAAACTTTTTTTTCTTTTCCCCTTGAGGACTATTTAATAGGGTTGCCATGGCACCTCTAGGGAAGAGATGCTGTGATTTAAATGGATAGAATTACAGAATCACGGAAGCATAGGGCTGAAAAGGAACTTTAAAAACTCAGCGTTGGAGTGGAGAAAACCACACTCATTTTCGCCTGCATTGTTTGCCATAGAGAATATCTGCTGCTTCATCCAGTATACAAGCCAGTAACATCCCATTATAATGAGCACAGCTAGATATCGAAATTGTGTTGTCATGCAATTTTGTAAAATATGTTCATTGGAAGAGATGGCAGACCCAGTACAAGGGACCAAAAAAAAAAAAAAGCCTTGAGAGGTATAAATCAACAACTCTGGAAATAGAAAATTTAGGAACTAAAAGTTGTGTATTATTTTTTTTACTTTAAAAGAAAAATACTTCTTTCCTTAATCACAAGATATTTGAAGGTAGACTTTTCTCAAGCTTCCAGTTAATATTGCTTCCTAGTGTCCTCAAATGGTCATTCCCAGAAGCATTTTCAACACTGGATCTCTGGGTGGGCAGATATGCAGAGTAGAGAGAGTTCTCTGTGTCCCAGTGTTCTAAGATGCAAAATGAGGGGGTTGGACTAATTGATCTCTAAAGTTGTTTTTTTCCTCACTCTAAATGGGAGACAGAGAGAGAGAGAGAGAGAGAGAGAGAGAGAGAGAGAGA
>NW_020954625.1:17405913-17480656 GCF_900497805.2 Vombatus ursinus | reverse complement strand
AGAGAGAGAGAGAGAGAGAGAGAGAGAGAGAGAGAGAGAAACACAGAGAGAGAAACACAGAGAGAGAAACACAGAGAGAGAGAGAGACAGAGACAGAGAGAGAGAGGTTCATCTTGGTCATCTTGGTAGATAGTTTCAGATTTTAGGTAGGTCTTCTTTGGACATAATGAGTATTTAGGGTACAAATATATGTGGGGGTTTGGATTTTGAAATCATTGGTATAGAGATCTCTGAGGGAAAAAAATCTCTTTTTCAAGACATGTCTGCACCTGCCCTGAAACTTACAGTCTTAGAGAGTTTCCTGGGCCACCAGGAAGTTAAGTGGATCTCCTGGGATCACAGAACAAATATGGAGAGAAGTGAGACCTGGTCACAGATCTTTCTGAACACAAAACTAATCCACTATCCATTATACCACAAATGCCTCTCAGGTTAGAAGCATGAGAAGAGGAACTGTTTTCTGTTGTCAGGACAAAAAAAAATAATATGAAAACTCATCCCAGATCTTCTCCTTCATTTATTCATTGAACAAACATTTATAAAATGGCTACTAGGGATGACTACTAGGGATGAGGAATTATTCATTCAGGATACAAAAATAATGCAGTCTTTGCTCTCAAGGATCTTATAATCTACTGGTGAAAAGCATATATAAACATAGACTTAAGTTAGTACAAAGCATATTTCAGGATTAATTTCAAGAGGATGGTACCAACCATTTCAGCAATCAAAGTAGACCTCATCTGGGGCAAGAAGGGGGATTAACTAAGCTTTGAAGGGGGCTAGGGATCCTAAGAGGCAGAGATGAAGATAGTAAACATTTCAGAAATGGAGGGATAACCTGGGCAAAGACAGAGAGGTGGGAAATGGTATGCCATTCATGTAGACCAACTTGATCTAAACATGGAGCATGTTAAGGGAACTAAGGTGCAATTAGTCTACCAAGAGAATTGGGGGTCAAATTGCAAAGAAGTTTAAGTATCAAACAGATGGGTCTGAATTTTATCCTAGAAACAACTGGAAGTCAATGATTTAATATATGGTCAGACCTGTGCTTTAGGAATTGAAATTTGGAACCATGGGGAGGCTGGATTGGAGAGATGAGAAACTAGAAGTAGGGACCCTGATTTAGAGGATATTGCAAATAATCTGGCTAAGAAGGTGTAAGGACCAGAACCATGTTAGTTGTAACAACCGCAGCAAGAAGGAGATGAATGTTAGTGATGTCATCAGGGAGGTAAAGTCAATAGGACTTGATAACTTATGGGATAAAGGAGTGAGGCAAGCATTGACAATGGGTCTTAGGTTGCAAGCCAGGGTTACTGGAAGGATTGTACAAAGAACATACAAGTCATTTCTTCTCCAGAATAGTGATTGTTGCAGGGACATTAATTGAAGAAATTGTTCTAGTAATACCTCATGTTCATGTAATACCTCCTTCACCCTGTGATAAAGAGAATGTGTACATTCCATACACTTTCTACAAGCATGGAAACCAAATCTCATAGAATTTAAGGTGCTTACAAATGCAGAAAATGTTGGAACTGGGACTTGGGCTCTTATCTTTGGATGTTAGAATTAGAAGACTGAGAACTCCTTGAAAGCACAGACTAATTTTTGCCTTTCTTTGTATCAAGTGTTTAGCACATTATTTGGCACATAGTAGGCATTTTATAAACATTTGTTGATTGACTGGCAGTACTCTTTCCACTATACCACACTACCTCCCAAATTAATGACAACCAATTTAATGAAGTAATAATTCTTGATGCCAACATCAGGGTAGGGCATATAGATGCTCTTAAAACAAAATGGAAACATAACACACACAGTATGGTATAGCAACAAGACATCTGAGCTGACAGTTCAAGAAGGCCTTGGTTCAAATCCTGTTTCTGCCATTTACTAGCTATGTGGCTCTGGGTACCTAGATCTAAGGGCCTCTGGGGATTCTCTAGAATTTATCACTAAGCTGTAATTGGGTTTCAATCTGTACTGAAATTTTCCTACATTGATGAAATAATAGATCTTCCATGTGTATCATTCCATTGGTACTTTGGACAGGTCCTTTGTGCCATAGTAATATCACCTAAAAGATGAAGCTGTCAAACTTGATGATCATTAATGCTCCTTTCACCTTTAATGCTCTATCAAATACTACTGAATATTTTTGTTGACATTTTACAAATGTTTGGGACAGAGTTTATTACAATTTCTATTCCTTCTAGAATTGGTAGGGTTATATGGGTATCATATACTTTTGCAAGAGTGATGCACTACTCAAGTCACATTCCAAACTTTAGGACCATTGGACTGTACTTTGCAATGGAGATTTCATTTGATTGATGGATCCATTAAAATGTTTTTTTGGGCTAATAATGTAGATTGAAATGCATGCACGACTTCTCCTTCTATGAGACTCTTATTATCAATTCCCCACAAGGATACATCCAATAATATGTTGTTTACATCCATTTAGATTTCTTGGCATTACATGTGTGTCAATGTCTATAGCTATTGTATGGCTTGCTAACCTCCTTTTCTGGTGATATAATGCTTTGTTACAGAAAACAATACAATATATGTCTATGGATCTCTTTGATTCTCTTCCTCCATGAAATAAGATTTAGCTGGTTTACCCTATAGACTAGGAGCAGCATTATAGCAAAAAAGCAAGGGATTAGAAAGATAGCAGAGTGACAATGAAAATGGAGAAAGGAAATGTGGTCTAAAAATATATAAACGTGTCTATATGCATCTATGTATATGTATGTACATGTGTCTATATGTAAATTGTATGCATGTATGTGCACAAAATCAATATAAGGTAATTTGAAAGGGAAGGCACCAGGGGCTGGGGGGATCAAGAAAGGATTCACATAGAGTATGCTTCTTCAGCTGGGTCTACATGGAAAGCAAGGGAGTAAAGAGGTGATCAGGAGGAAAGATCAGGTTCCAGTCATGGCAGGAGAGCCTGGGCAAAGGTGTGAGATGAAATGTCAGGAACAGCATGCATCCCAGGGGTTCTGGATTGCAGAGTGTAAGTAGGTAAGTCATATGTGAGAAGACTGAAGAGGAAGGTCTGTGGAAGGTTGTGTAGAGCATTGAAAGTCAAACTATGGAGCTTCTATTTGATCCTAAAGGCAACAGCAAACCCCTGGAAATTACCAAGCAGGGGAATGACATGGGCAGACCTATATTTTATAAAAACCACTCAGGTCGCCTGTGTGCAGTACAAATTGGATTTGGGAGAAATTCAAGCAATAAGACCAAAAGAAGGCTATTTCAAAAATTCAGGAGTCAATGAGAGACTGAACTAGGGTGTTGTCTTTCTAAGTGGAAAGGAAGGATACATTGAAGAGATGTGGTAGAGTTAGAAATGACAAGATTTGGCAATTGAATGGATTTGGGAGTGAAAAAGTTGAGGAGGACATTGAGGTTCTGAACCTAGGTGACTAAATGGGTGATAGTGCCCTCAACAAGAATAGGCAAGTTAGGGAAGAGGGCTGGATTTGGAGAGAAGATAATGGGCTCTGTTTTGGAAATGTGTTGAGTTTGAGATGACGACAAACACGGAGTTTGAAAAAACTGATATGAGTTCTGAGATATGGGACTAAAACTAGGACTGAACACATAGATGTGGCAATCATCTACATAGGGATGATCATTAAATCCCTGGAAGTTAATAAGATCGCCAAATGAAAATATATATAGAAAAAAAAAGACCCAGGAGAGGGTCTTGAAGAATATCCACAATTAAGAAACATGATATGGTTACTGAATCAGCAAAGGAGATTAAGAGTAGTCAAACAGGGACAAGAACAACCAGGAGAGAGAAGTGTCCCAAAAATCCAGAGGACAGAGAGTATCCAAGGGAAGAAATGGTATTGGCTATTCCAGAGGTTAAAAATAATGAGTACTGGAAACAGTTTGTTAATTTGTTTGTAAACATTTGTTAATTAAGAGATCGTTGGCTACTTTTGCTTCCTTTAAGTCTCAGCTAAAATTCTCTTTTCTTGACCAAACAAGAGATAGAGAGTGCTACAAAATATAAAATAGATGATTTTGATTACATTGCATTAGAAAAAAAAAACGCTTTTGTACAAACAAAACCAATACAACCAAGATTAGAAAGAAAGCAGAAAGCTAGAAAACAATCTTTAAAGCAAGTGTCTCTTATAAAGGCCTCATTTCTCAAATATATAGAGAAATGAGTCAAATTTGTAAGAATACAAGCCATTCCCCAATTAAGAAATGGAAGAAGGATATGAACAGGCAGTTTTCAGATGAAGAAATCAAAGCTATCTATAGTCATATGAAGAAGAGCCTAAATCACATTTCATAAGAGAAATGCAAATTAAAGCAACTCTGAGGTACCACTTCACACCTATCAGATTGCTAATATGACAAAAAACAAAATTTTAAATGTTGGAGAGGACATGGGAAAATTGGGACATTAATGCACTGTTGCAGAGTCGTAAACTGATCCAACCAATCAGGAGAGCAATTTCAAGCTATGCCCAAAGGGCAACCAAATTGTGCATACCCTTTGATCCAGCAATAATATTGCGATATCTGTATCCCGAAGAGATCATACCAAAGGGACCAACATGTGCAAAATATTTATAGCAGCTCTTTTTGTGGAGGTAAAATGTTGGAAATTGAAAGGATGCCCATCAATCAGGGAATGGCTGAACAAGCTATGATATATGAATGTAATGGAATACTATTGTCCAATAAGAAATTCTGAGCAGGCAGATTTCAGAAAGAAAAAAAAAGCCTGGAAAGACTTGAATGCACTGATGCAAAGTAAAATGAGCAGAACCAGGAAAACATTGTATCATTGTATACAGTATCAGCAACATTGTGTAATGATCAACTATGAATGACAGAGCTCTTCTCAGCAACACAATGATCCAAAACAAGTACAAAGGACTCATGATGGAAAATGCCACCCACGTCCAGATAGAAAACTGTTGGGCTCTGAATACAGATTGAGACATACTTTTTCACTTACTTTGTTTTTTGCATGTTTTTTCTTCTTTTGATCTGTTTCTTCTATCACAACTCTAATATGTGAATATATTTTACATAATGGCACATCTATAGTTTTTACCAAATTGTCTACCATTTTAGGGAGAGGGGAGGGAAGAGAGAGAGGGAGAAAAATTTGGAACTCAAAATCTTGTAAAAATGAATGCTAAAAATCTCTTGACATATAATTGGGAAAAATGAAATATTATTAAAAATAACAAAGTCTCAAAAAAATAAAATTCTCTCTTCTGTAAGAAGCCTTTGCTAAATGCTTCTGCATTCTGTCTGAAATTATCTCCAGTTTATCCTGTATATATCACAATTGTCCACAGTTATTTCCATGTGGTCTCCTCACCATGGGATTGTAAGTTCATTGAGAGTAAGGACTGATTTCGCCTTTATATGAATCCCCAGTGCTTAGCACAATATCTAGCAAATAGTAGGTATTTAATAAATACTTGATGAATTGACTTACTGACTGAGAGAAATGTCTGTTGAGTTATAAAGCTGAAAGCCAGATTGTAGAGCTTTAAGTGAGTGAACAGAGAGGAGTTAGAGACGCTGAATGGAGAAAGCTTTTTATTATTCCTTTAATGCTGAAAAGGAGTAAAACTATAGTATGGTAGTTACCAGGAATTGGTGAAATCTAGTAAGGGAATGTTAAGAGGGGAGGAAGTTTACCTTTGTTTGTAGGTGACAGGAAAAGAAATCAATAGGTAGGAAAGGAATTCAGTTTTCTCATCCTTAAGAGGAGGCATTGAAATTAATGACCTCCCATCTAGCTCTAAATCTTCTGGTGGGAGGGGGTAATTAACTCACCCATGGTCCCCCCAGTTAAGTGCTAGCAGCAAGCCTTGGACCTGTCTTCTAACGCCAAGTCCAAAGCATTAGGCTGTTCTCCAGGACCTGAAAAAGAGGAAGTAAAAGTAATTCCATCTCACTTTCTTCCAATAGATGTACCTGAACGCAACGATATGAGATTTTTTTTATGGTGATATAAAGGACTAGGATAAAAGGTTTAAAAAATAAAAGAGATTGATGTTAAAATATCCTCAGTATTTTGCAAGAACTTCAGCTCCTCGAAGATCTTTTACTGCCACCTATCAGGGACACATGCTGGGCATTTTCAATTACTTTAATTATGTGCCATGCTTATTGATGTACTAAACCTCGCCTGGGCTTTCCACAAAGGTATTTTTAATCACCTGCATTTTCTTATCTGCATTCAAAGTAAATGGATGTTAAGTTATATATTTTTTTCACACACACACATACACACATACACATACACAAAACCAACCACCTTCACTTAGAATAAAATTTAAGATGAGAAGTCCCTTTCCCTTTCATCCTTTGCAATATAATTGTCACTGTGTTATTTACTCTTTAACCAGGCAGCTTGGTGCATTGTTAGACACTAATGGGGCTCCATTTTCCTTCTGTTCTATACTCGTAGGTGTTGCAAAGCAAAGCTTTTAACAACAGTACGGAAAGACAGAAAGGCTGCAATGATGCCAAACTTTTCCATCACCCTCCCCACCCCCAACTATTTATGTTGGGGACTGGAATAGGCACAAAAGATTAATTTTGCTAAACATAGACTTGGAGCTTCTGAAAATGAAAAAGGAATGAATGCAAATCCAGGTAAATAGGTTTGAGAAAAAAAGTATTTTACAAATAACAGAAAATCTGGTAGATTAGTAACAAAAAAATTTCCATGTTGGAGCTATTTTTCCTATGTGTGCACACAGAACCAATTGGGGTTGAAAATGGTAAAATAAGCAGATGAAAGTATAAACTGAATAAAGAGCAAGAACTCCATCCCCAGAGAGCATGCTGAGCCTTGCTCTATCCTGTAAAGAACAGAGAACTTTATCCCTCTTCCACATTCATAGGATCATAGACTTAAATATGGAAGTGACCTCAGATATTGTTGAGTCCAAATTTCTCCTTTTATAAATGAAGAAACTGAGGCCTAAAAAGAACAGGTGCCTTGCCTGAGATCACACAAGTAGGAAACAAAGGCAGGATTGTAACCCAAGTGTTTGATTCTAAATGCAGAAAATTCCATTAAACCAGCTGAACTTTTGCAGCAAGTCAATGAATTAAGCAAGTGCTACTATCAGTCACTGTGCCTGGGGATACAAAGAAAGGCAGAAGACAATTCCTGCTCTCAAGGAGATCACAATCTAATGAAAATGTCTATGTAGTGATCAGCTGTGAATGAAGTAGCTGTTTTCAGCAATTCAATGATCCAAGATAACTGAAGGATTTATGATGAAAAATGCTATCCATCCCAAGAGAAAGAAGTCATTTTATCTGAATACAGATTGAAGCATACTTTTTTTAAACTTTATTTTTATTGAGTTTTTTGTCTATGTTTTCTTTTACAATGTGACTATTATGGATATGTTTTATGTGACTTCACATGTATAACCTATATTGAATTGCTTGATTCTTAGTGTGGTGGTGGGGGGGGATTGAGGATAGAGAAAGAGAGGGTATTTGGAACTCAAACTTTTAAAAATTAATGTTAATATTTTTTACATTTAACTGGAGAAAAATAAAATACTAAATAAACATTTACAAAAACAAAAATGTATATGTAGGCTGTATGTATGTATGGCTTTCATTTTGTGTTCCTGTCTCTTTTTTTTTTTGCCTTTCATGACTTTGTGCTTCTTAACATTGATTTTCTCAATGAAAGGCATTTTTTTCAAATAATATTACATAGAAACCTCATATTTGCTATTGCATCATTGAATATGTAAAGTAATAAATGAATGAGTGAAAAATAATTTCTTAAGAACTTTTTATATACTAAGTATGACTCTAAAAACTGTGAATACAAAGAAAAATGTAAAGACAATCTCTATTCTCAAGGTATTTACATTTTAAAGGGCACATATATAAAGCAGGGGTGGGAGGAAGAGGTGTTTTTGTTGTTGTTTTTCCGGAAAGTTACAGTGATGAGTAAATGAATCATAAGAGATTCCATTGGTATGTTCTTTTGAGAATCAACAGTAGCATTCATTAGCTTATTCTTTGCATTACAAAATGTAGGTGGTGAAAAGGGATGCACATGGAATCTGGACACAAAGCAAGAACGTGGTTGGGATAAATGTGGTTAGGGCTAAATCCAGCTAGATGTAGTAGGCTCTTTCTAGGCAAGACAGCATGCATCTAAGTTAGAGCAAAGGACCACAGATTGAGTGTAGGAAGTGACTTTAGAAGACATTAAATATAACCTCCTAATTTTATAGATGAAGAAACCAAGATACAGAGGCATTCAATGACTTGCCCAGGATCACATGGCTTGGAAGTTTCTGATGATGGACTTTGAACCAAGTCTTCTTGATTTCAAGATCAGTGCCCCATCTACTATACCATGTACAGTTCCAAAGGTGAAAGGTTTAGTAGCATGGCCTCTGGAGACAACAGTTTGGAAGGTACAATAGAAGCAAAAGGGAATATGGCAACCATTATGGTGAGCAAATTGGAACTATGCCCAAATCCAGCAATACCACTGCTATGTCTATATCCCAAAGACATCAAAAAAGGGGAGAAGGACTTATTCATACAAAAATATTTATAGCAGCTCTTTTTGTGGTGGTTAAGAATTGGAAATTGAAGGGATGCCCATCAATTATGGAATGAGTAAGCAAGCTGTGATATATGGTTATGATAGAATACTACTACACTATAAGAAATGACAAGCAGAATGATTTTAGAAAAACCTGGAAAGACTTACATGAACTGATGCAAAGGGAAATGAGTAGAACAAGGAGAATTTGTACACAGTAACAGCAATATTGTATGATGAAGAAATATGAATGGCTTAGCTATTTTCCACAACATAATGATACAAGATAATCCCAATGGACTAATGATGAAGCATACTATCCACCTCCAGAGAAAGGATTGATATTATTTGATTACAGATTGAAGCTTGCTATTTTTCACTTTCATTCTTTTTTCTTTTATTTGAGTCTTCTTGTACAAAATGACTAACATGGGAATGTTTTGCATGATTGCACATATATAACCTATATCTGACTGCTTACCATTTCAGGGAAGGGGAAAGGTAGGGAAGGATAGAATTTGAAACTTAAAACTTAAAAAAAAACCAAATGTTAAACATTGTTTTAATATATAATTGAGGGGAGTAAAAATATATTTTTAAAAGGACATGGCATAAGGATGGTTGGGTTGAAGGATAGTTGGAGCTGAGGAAGGTGAGGTAAAGTAGGATGTCACTGATCATGACAGTACAACAGGACAAAATAAAAGGTAGATGACACAAGAACCCACTTACCTTTTTGTTTAATCAAAGTGGGAATCCCTAATGAAGGTGATTTCCTCCAGATTCTCCTATTTGTTGATGAAATTGTGCTGCTTGTATCAAACACAAGAGTATTACAGAGCTTACAGTCTCAATATTTGACCAAACTATTCACAAAATAAAATATAAGTGTATGAAGAATTTCTATTATCTAGAGACTATGATCTGAAATTAAATTAATCTTAAGAACTTACCCATCATTAAATACATATTAACACATACATGTATGATATATGTCACATATGTTTGTACACTATGTGTATGCATGCCTACATACAAATATGTGTATATGTTGCATGCATACACCTAGGAACACATGTATACACAAATAAACTTCCAACATTGTGTGTCTGTGAGACATGGAACAAGAAAAATAGAGCCTCTAAATGTTAAAAATTAGGTATCATCTCAAAGGCAGTGGAGAGATGCATAGTAAGTATAAGCTGGCTGTAATTCATTATAAACAAATAATTATGAAGTTGGAGTAGACTAAAATTTATTACCAAAGAAATTCATGAGTGGAAAAAAGATGGGATGGTCTGATGATGGAAACAAGGCATAACTTTTGGGTAGCCTTTGTACTTCATTGGCGTTCATTCAATGTCAAGAGAAAAAGAGGAAGGCACCAAGAGGGTTGAGTATACATCCTATGATAAACTCATGGGAAGACATAAACAAGTGCCACCCATGTTGGGTAGAAATTTGTGGGCTGCTATCTGTCACTGGAGGGAAAATCCCTATAATTAAGATAACAGATGTAGTGATTATTTAGATGTTTGAGAATTGTGACATATAAAGTCATAGGTAGCATATTTATCTAATTTGCAGATATCATAAGTCAGCAAGGAAGTTATCATGTTGGAGGACAATGAGGAATGAAAAGCTCTAAAAAAAATAAGAACATTGGGTTAAATTGAATGCAATGAAATTTTATAAAGTTGAATGTAAAAATCATATATGAGCTTTTTAAAATCCTCGGAAGAACAAGACAGTGGAAATAGGACAGGGCAGCCATTCATTTGAAAAAGATCACAGAGTTTTAGTGACCTGTAAGCACAATATGAGTCAATAGAGATATGTAGCAGTCAAGTTAATGTGATCCTAGGAGATATTAGAAGAGGTGCAGCATCCTGAAATAAAAACATCTGAGTCCTGTTGCCTCCTGCCCAGTTCAGAGCATATCTGGAATGCTGGGTCCAGCGTTGATTCGTTTTATGAAAAACTTGAGTAAGCTGGAGAGCATGAAGAGAAGGGTGACAAGACTGGCCAGAAATTGGTCATGTTTAACTTGGTGAAAAAAAGCAATTAGGGGATGAGAGACTGATGGCAGGCTTAAAGTTTTTGAGAGACTTTTATGTAGAAAGTAGGACAAGGAAAGGAAAATAAAGAAAAGGAAAGGGAAGAGAAGGGAAAGAAAGGGAAGGAAAGGAAAATATAATGTTTTTCTACAATGCCTAATTGGTCTTAGACAAAAAAAAATATGATCAAAAAACAAATCTTTCCAAGTCTATGACTGTTGAGCAAATGCTGTGATGGTCCCAGAAATGTGCCAAGTTTTCAAGAATAGGCCCAGGGACAGACTGTCAGGTGAGAACCTTCATAGCTAAGTCTGGAAAAGCTCACCCCTCAAATTGAAGACTAGGTAATGAAGATTTTTAGCCACAGTAACACATGCAGTTTATGTAGTAAGGAACAGCTAAAGTCTGTAACAGTGGAAGAAGGTCCCTGACCCAGGAAATTATGCATAAGTTTCTTGAAGGATTAACACACTTAAAGGGAGCAAATAAAATCCAAACAAATGAGTCAACTCTCACAATTTGGCAAATAGAAGGTGAATTTCTGGGCAGCTAGGTGGTGCAGTGGATAGAGTGCTGGGCCTGGAGTCAAAAAGATCTGAATTCCTATCTGGCCTCATTCACTTACTAAGCATGTGAAGCTTTCTAGGCAAGTCACTTAGCGCTGTTTGTCTCACTTTCCCCATCTGCAAAATGAGCTGGAGAAGGAAAAGGCAAACCATTCTAGCATTTTTTGCCAAGAAAACCCCAAATGGGCTCTCAGAATTGGAATGACTGAACAGCAACAAGGTGGATTTCCGGACAGAGAAAACAACTCTTCCCTCCCTCTTCATTGCCAGTTCTGAAAGTAGTCTTCAGTGGAATTATTTTTATAAATTACTACAGGGAGCCAGAAAGTATTTTGCTATTGTTTGTGTATGTGTTTTGGCAAGTGAGTGAGTGCATCCCTAGGTACAGTGGAGATGAACAGGTTTGAATATAAAGCAGTAGATATGTATATCAGTCTTCTCAGTGGAGTATTCTCAGCTGAGTAAGTTAGCATTCATTCACTATAAACCCTGCTCATATTTGGCTGGGAGACGCAGGCTTTCCACCACACCTGGCATGTGTTAATGTAATAATGAACCCTATTCTTTCTAGCAAGAGAATAGCTCACAATCCAGGCCTAAAGAGCATTGTGAAGCAGGTAAGATTGGCCCATATCTCTCTTATGCACTGTTTTTTACCCCCATCAGTAACCTTTGCCCTCACGTGATAATACTCACAAACTTCATGTTCTAACCTTTAATGCTGATCCAAGCCTGTTCTTATGTCCTTGATTTATGCCAGTGTATAAATGATGGAGGCTGTTAAGCGTTACCTTGCCCTGGGATACACGATGTGGGTAGAGCTCCTCAGCAGATGTTATAATCAGAGAGCCTCAGAGAAGTGGTTCTCAGACTCTGTCTAATTCAATTGACCAATTCTTTTTACATGACCCAACAAGTGGTCCTTCAGTCTTTGCTTGGAGATTCCAGGGAGGGGAAACTCATTTGTTCCTAAGGCATGCCATTCTACTTTTTGATAGCACTAACTGTTAGGAAGTATCTTCACTCTGCCCCAATATGAACCGAAATATATCTTTCTGCCTCCATCACTTGCAATTCTGCTCTTGAAGACAAAGCTGAACAAATTTACTTACTCCTTCACTCAAGTCAGTTCAAGGACCTTTTAATTTATAATTGTTATACTTAGCATTGAGAAAAGAAACAATCCTTGTCCGAAAAGAGTTTATGCTTCATTATACAGAGTTGATATTTTCACATTTAAGTAGATGTGAAGTATATACAAGGTAGCACAAAGTAGTTTCAAGAGACAGAGAACAATAATATTTGCAATTATCATACTGGGAGAAATACAGGAAAAATTCCTTTGCAAGGAAACATCTAAACAGTGCTTTGGAGGAAGCTAAGTATTGCACTAAGTAGAGGTGAGGAGAGATGGAATTCCTAATATTAAGAACCCCTTGAGCAAAGACAGAAATTCAATACATTGAGTGTCCTGTATTGAATGTACATGGTAAAGCAAATCAATCAGTTTGACTAAAACAGAAAATAATAGGGAGAGGAGTGATATGAAATAAGGCAAATGGAGGCCAATTTGTGGAGGGCTTAAATGCCAGGCTGAAAATTTTATATTTTATTATAGAGTCATTAAAGTTTTATAAATGAGGAAGGGAGAGTTGAAATGCCCAATATATGTTTTAAGAAAATCAATTTGACATCTGCCTGAATGATGGATTGGAAAGGGAAGAGACTGCAGGCAGGAAGACAGATTAAGAAACTAACGTAATCATCAAGAGATGATGAGGCCCTGAACTATACTAAAGGCTATGACTAAAGGCAGATGGGTGAGACATTATGGAAGTAGATTTGGTAAGATTTGGCAGCGTACTGAATATAGAAATTGAAGGAGTGAGGTCAGAAATCATTCCTACATTGGAAAACTTGGTGACTGAAAGTATGGCAGTGCCATCAACAGAAATGAGAGAGTTTGGCAGAGTCATGAGCTGGGGGAGAAGTTATAATGAAATTCCTGTTTGTACTAGCTGATTTTGACATGATTACAGGACATCTAGTTGGAGCTATCCAGAAGTGAGTTGTTCATAGAAAACCAGGGAAGGGATTAGTGCTGGATATACTGGATAAACACAAATATCTTGTACACTCCACCCTCCATGATCTTCATTTCTACAGGCTAAATATTCCCAATTCCTTTAGCTTATCTTCACATGGTATGGACTCAAAACATTCTACATCTTGGTTGTTTTCCAGCTTCCCAAATGTCCAGAATTAAACACCATGCTATAAGTGTCATCTGACTGGTGGAGCTGTCATATGTGGTTCTAGGTTCTTAACGTAGCCTAAGAGCCTAAGAACTTTTGTGGTTGTCATGTCAAACTTCTGAGTCCTTCAGGAAACAGAGTGGATTTGAGTTGGAGATCCAGTAAAGATGATTAACAACAACATTTATATAGTGTTTACTATGTGCCAGTCAATGTGCTAAATGCTTTAAAATTATCTTCTTTGATCTTAGCAATAACCATAGGAGGTAGGTGATATTATTTGCCCCATTTTACAGATGAGGAAACTGAAGCAAACAGAAATTAAATAACTTGCCTAGGGTCACACAGCTAATAAGGGCCTGAGGCCGAGTTTAAACTTAGGTCTTCCTGACTCCAGACCTGGAATTCTAACCACTGTACCACCCAAATTCCACGAACAATGTTTTCCAGATGTACCTGGAAGTTTTGTAAAGAGTACTTCTAAAAGGACCCACTTAACTCTCTTACTTGCCTTACAACTTGATTATCAGGTAAACTAAGTCTTCAGCATTCTCAGAAACATCTTATATACTTGGCTGGCTTCTAAAAGCTTAGCCTAGCTCACACTATCCCCAAACAACTTTATGGTTATTTCTGTCTAATTCTATTACAATGTGGTATGAGGATAAAGTAGATATTTTTCTCCCTCTGAATTTTCTCAGTTTCCTTATGCCTAAATGGATGATCCTTTAGGGAAAATTTCCCTCTTCCTAAATTTATTTGATCTCTGGGTTAGAAATCAGATGAATTGAGGTTAAATCCTTTTTATGTATTATTTATTACCTATGAAACGCCTGACAAACCAGTAAACTTCCCTCAGCCTCAGTCTCCTTGACTGAAAAAAAAATGAGAAAGTTGAATTAGATGATTAAAGGAACTTAGAAATAATCTAGTCCAAGTCTTCTATTTAAAATTGCTAACTCTATGGGTTGGACCATCTCTTTTTAATTATAGAAGTTTTTCTTGGAGGATTACCAGTTCCCCTAATTTCCTTCCTGGTTGGTTTAAAATTCATTATTTGTTATGAGTTTCAAATAGCTTTTCATTTATAAATCTAAACATATTTAAACTTGTCTCTTTTTCATCAGTAATATGCATTCTATTGAAAAAGTCAAATTATCATTTGTTTCCATTCTTTTCTGAAAAGCTCATATATCTGTCTTTAATAGTTTTGTCTTTATGATGAAAAGCTTTAACTATCATTCTATTACTTTTGGGAATTTATCCATCTGAAAATCTGAAATTTCTCCCAGATTGTTTGTAAGTAAATTTTCTGAAGATGGACTGGCCAATAAATTCTTTTTTTTTCTTTTTGGTGAGATAGTTGGGGTTAGATGACTCACCCAGCGTCACACAGCTAGTAAGTGTCAAGTGTCTGAAGCCAGATTTGAACTCAGGTCCTCTTGACTCCAGGGCCGGTGCTCTAGACACTACATCACCTAGCTGCCCCAAGGTGAGTTTTTTTTGAGCTTCAAATGAAAAGTTTGAATTTCCAGGCTGTGATGTTTTGGGGGCTCTGAGACAATAGCAAATTAATAAAACTGATCATTTTTAGTTCCCCCCTCTTTTATACCATGTTTCTACAAAAGAAAGCCTATCAAGGAAGGTTAATTTTAACCTGAATGTTCCTGGAACTTCTCTAGACCAAAGATGTCTGGACATTTCATAGGAAGTGGCCATTCAAAAAAATGTGTGTATGTGCATGTGTGCATGTATGTGTGCATATGCAGACATGTGTGTGCATGACCCTGTGTATATGTGTGTGTATGTGCTTGAGCTTGTGCTTGTGCTTGTGTGTGTGTGTGTGTGTGTGTGTGTGCGTGTGTGTGTGTGTGTGCACGTGCTAGAGGATGGCACCTGGAGCCATAATGCCATAATTTCATAAGTCTGGGAAGCTCTTGGAGAAAATCCCCTCTCTTGATGCATATGTGTGATTCTTCTGAAACTTAAAGTCTCAGAAAATTATGGTGCTGCATTGAGAATTGAAACGACTTGCACAGGGTCATACAGTCAATATGTATCAGAGACATAAATTGAACCCAGATCTTCCAGACTCTAGGTCCATTTTGCTATCCACCATTGCATAATGTAATAGGAACAAAGCTTGATGTAGAATCCCCTGGTCTGGATTTCAATCCCAGCTCCATCATTGTTACATCAATGTGAACTGAAGCAAGTTCTGTATTGGATCCTGGGAATCCTAAATAGATTTTTCCCAAGGCTAGGATTATAAGATGATAGTTTTACAATTGTAGCAGATCTCACCATTTAACTAGTTTTACATCTTCATTCTATACTTGAGCAAGATAAATCCCTGGGGTTCAGTTATGGAACTTGCTTAAGGTATATTATGACAGCTTACCAAACAAAAATTCCTCTAGTATAATCATTCCATTGGCACTAATTTGAAACATCTATACATTTTTGGCTGTTTTCCAAGAAAAAATTTGACAATTAAGCACTTCTTACACAATTTTGGAGGCTCTTAGGATATGCCCTTCTTGCTTTATTTTGACACTTGAATGCATTATCTCATTGCTATGTGCAGTCCACTTGTGCAAGACACAATCCATTCTTGGATTCTCATCCTATGTGATGCTTGTCTGTATTGTCCTTTAAATCTTCCAAAGGGAGTCTGCTTAGAATGTTGAGGACTTTCTCTAGATCTCTTGACATTATGTGGACACCTTGAGAAAAGCCAGGTCATCTCATTTTATGTTGTAGGCTACCTTTAATATTTTGAGGGCCTTTTGCTCCTAGAAATGTGTGTATTCTTGTTCTTGTATTAAGATGCTGTGAGTGGGTGAAAAACACTGTGAAAAATGTTCTCTTGATGCCCAAAATCAATCCAGACCAAAAAGATCACAAGGTTCCTGGCTCTTATCACAGACAAATACCTCCTCCCCCATGGGAATGCTATTGAGTGGAAGTCCCTCCCTCCTTCTAAGGTGAGAACCCATTTCTTCAGTCATCCTGAATCATTCCATCTCTTTTTCTACTTGCAATGCTCCTCCTCCTGAAGTGCCTCTCTTAATCGGAAACTAGAAATATTACTTTTGCTTCACTGTTCAGCCACGAATTCCAAATTTATGCAATACCTGCAGCCCCATCTGAAAATCTTATCTCCAAAAATGCATTTATTCACATGTAGGAGGCCAAGGAATTTAGTCAGAAGTCTATCAGTTCAATTGTTCCAGTGTCACATCTCATGTTTTTTTGTTTTTGTTTCTAATGTTTCTCTTAAATTCTTGGCCCCATACCTTATGTGTAATGGATATATAAGTAGACTTGGATTAAGGGAAACCTGGGTCTGAAGACCACTCCCAAATACCTACTGGTTAGACAACACTGGACAAGCTACTCCACCTTCTCAGTTCAGTATCATCATTGTTAAAATAAGGATAATAATTGCACTTATCTCACTGGGTTATTGTGAGGATCAAATGTGAATATATATGTAGAGGGCTTCACAAATCTTATAGTGTTAAATAAATGTTATTTTTTATTATTATCCTTGATGAACTTTTGTGCTCTTTTATCAAAAAGATGGATTGCTCTGGATTTAATTTTTTAAATGAGTTAATTGATGTGCTTTTTTTTCTTTATAATTTTCCTTATTTAATTGTCTTGCGTGTCTCTTTTTTGAGGTGCTTGGAAATAAAACATTTAGCTCATATCTGTGTTTTCTTCTGTTCATTTTATTTTTTGTTGTTGTTGTTTTTGGAGGAACATATGAAATACTTCCCTTTTGCTAAATGATCCTTTCACCTTGCCTTTAAGCATACACTTTCAAGGCATGTCATCTTGGGTTTCAAGTGTAAGTTTTTGGCTTTTCCAAACATGTCATCACATTCCCTCCTTTGATTTCTCAAGAATGTGGAATAATCTTGAGTTATTCAAATGTCCTTTCTTTTATTATTTAAGGTCTTTCTTCTGGGCACTTATAAAACGTGCTGTTTGTCATGAAAATTGTTAAATCCATTTATTTTGTATCTTACTGTTTAAAACATGTGTTTTCTCATGGCACTCCATAAATGTCCTGAATTAATGCTTTCTTATCTATTTTTCTAAGTTCTGGATCATTTTTTTGTATTATTCCCCACGTTAGAGTATTGGGTTTTTTTTTTTATTTGTCCTATTCTTCTGTTAGACCTAGGATTCAGAAGATTTTTCTGCACAACCAGTCTCCAAGTTAAGTCATTTGTCTTATACTAAATTTATTTCATGTCTTCTTTGAATATTCTTGCCTCTATTCTGTCAAATTTTCATCTTAACACTTTTTTCACATACATTAATCTCCTATAGCTTCTTCTTCTTTAATGAGATTCCCCCTTGTGGATTTTTTTCAATCTACTAAGGTTATTGAAGTTTTTTTTAAATTTTCACACTTTAATATTTATTATTAATTTGCAATTTTATTTCTCTTTTGAACCAAGGAACATTATTGTTCCTTGATCTCTGGACAATCCATATAATTCTGTTTGTTTTTCTTTTTGGTCAAGTTCATTGACTAAATTCATCATTCATTGAATCATCTTTCTCCATAATACAATGTTTACTAATCAAGCTGGATTCTCTTTGAAGTTTTTTTTATTCTTCCTCCTATTATAAATATCCTTTCTGATTATTTATCTGCCTATTATTGGGCTTTGATTATTTATGCTTTTTCTCTCAATATATTTGATGTTTCAATATTTTCCTTATGTTTCCCCACCACTCACTCTCTTGTCCCTTCCTATTAACTGGTGCAGGAATCTCCTGAAGCCAGACTTCTGTTTAGGGGTCAGCCTCATTTTGTTGCGGAATAAGAAGTTCACATCTCTGAATTTCTGCCGTGGGTAACCTCTGGGGGATAAGACTGGTCATCTGAGATTCTGATCCCTTTACTGTCACATTTCACACAGCTGGACATGGTACCATGTTTTTAATCTTCCTGCTTTCTCATTTCTCTCTCTACCTTTACTGTATATGACATGCCATGATTAGTACCCATTGCTTCTTCCAGGATTGGGAGTAAAGGTGTTTGAATAGCCACTGCGGCCATTGTTGAGGTTGGCTCTCCAGTCACAAAGCAGCACTTTTTCAACCTGCATGATTCCTCATTGTTCTGCTCTTTCTTTTCCTGAGTCTAGGCAGAATCAATGTCTGCTGCTTCTTGAAATGAGTCTAGTTGGTATGGGTGGTGCTGAAACAGAATCACTGTAACAAAATGGATCCCTTCCATAAAACCTGGAAGTTTACTTGTACTCACTGATGTAGATGTGGGTAGGTATATGAGGCAGTATAAGCGTGAGACATCTAGGTTTAAATTTAATGTTAATTCACATTTTATAGCTTTCCTGAGTGAATTCTGCCTTCCTATCTTGTGGATTTGCCTATAATTACTGTACATCTGGTGTATAACACCTTTCTTTTGAGGTTGAAGCATGAAAGTGCTTTTCAGAAAGTATCTAACCTGCTAATTGACCTTTTCATGTTGGACCACTGTGCAGATACTGATGGGATCACAGAAACTCTCCGTTAATTACTCCTCACTCTCACTAGATGACCAATTCACCATCTTTTCTACTTGTGCACCCCTCTGGCATCCTTTACATGGCCTTAACTGCATAACCCATCATTAGTAATGCACACAGCCTACTCATAGCAAGAACAAGCCTTTCCAGTGTCCTCTGAGTCACTGTGAACATTATCTTATTCTTTCAGAAACTACAGAATTCCATGACTTGCATCATGCACTTGGGGGGTAAAGAGAGAAGAGAATTACTCTCTACATATTCTCTCAAGTTTTGATGAAGAAGACTAATCTTGCTAGAAATGACATCAGCAAAGTGTAGCATCATAGCTATATAAAGAACCTTTGATGTTATCCAGTAAAACTCTTTAACTCAAATACGAGAAAATTAAGGACTAAGGAAGTTGGATAACTTACTGGGGGTTATATGGTTAGTGAATAGCAGAAACTTATTATTTATACCCGAGGCTGATGTGAAAAATTGATCTTCCATTTAAAATCACAGTTTCGCATTCACAGTTATTTGAGATGAAATGGATTTGACTTAGACTGACTTTGGAAAGGAAATGACCACCGATGTGCTGATAAAAAAAAAAAAACAACAAATCTCCTCTGCCCTTCACTATTTGTATGGCCTTGAACAAGTCACTTCATTTCCCTGGGTAATACTTTCCTCATCTGTTCTATCAAGAAGAAACATGACAAGATTTCCTGGGAACCTTTCAAATCTCCAATTCTGTGATGTTATAACGTGATCGACTGGAGGTGCCCCAGCATCAGGTGTGAGCATCCTTTGATGTTCATGATGTGACAATGAGGGCAGCTGCCTCAACATTCATGAGTGTGACTATAGGGAGCTGGTCTCCATCTGGAAATTAAGCAGTAGTTCTTTCTAAGAGAGCCATATCTAAATGGCTGTCTGTTCGAATTTCTCACTAGCCCTCCTTAGAATACCTTAAGCTCCAAGGTCATGTGAAAACAAATCTGAGCCCAGAAGCATCAAGCCCTTTTTGTCAGAAACCAATCTAGTCTCATTCATCATACTGGGAAGGCAAGGAGATGTGGGAATTTTCCATACTCCTTGCCGACAGAAGGCTGGCGTTATCTCTTGTCATAGCTAATTGCTTCTCTGATCCTAAAAAGAAGATAATTAATTTAGGGGGTGTGGCAGTTCTGTTTCTTCCTATCAACTATTTTATTTCCTATTTATCACTTTGAAGAAGCATCCTAGTAATGTGAACAATGCTGACTGGGTAACAAGTCGAAGTTGGCAGAAGTTCAGAATGGTTAGATGGTATTCCAGTGCTGTTGAGTGCCCAGGAACCAAAACCTCTGAAGCTGGCATTCCTAAGAGATACAGGAATTGACCAGACATAGAGTCAGCACCATCCAGTCCCTTAGCTCAAGACCCTAAGGTATCAGTTAGCTGATTGCACTACACTTAAGACATTAGAATGGCATGTAGGTAATCATAATCCCACATCCTATCTGGCCATACCACCATACCATAAAAAGGTTCTCTCTCTCTCTCTCTCTCTCTCTCTCTCTCTCTCTCTCTCTCTCTTTGTCTCTGCCTCTCTCTGTTGCTCTCTGTCTCTCTCTCTGTCTCTCTCTCTCTGTCTCTCTCTCTCTCTTTGTCTCTGTCACTCTGTCCCTCTCTCTCTCCTTCCAGTGTAACATTAGCTCATAGACCCATCCATTATCATGGATGTTTAAATGGGTTAGAGACTGGTTCCCTCCTTAGTGATCTTGGCAGCAGTTGCTGGTTTCCTGTCCCAACAGATTGCCAACAGCACTGCTCTAATAATGATAAAAGACATGACCCAAACAATAAATTATATCTGTTCTTCACAATCATTGGTATGGTTGTATGGAAGTGCTATATGTAGAGACCTGGGAATAGTAGAATCATTGCTTTGTTTAGGTATTGCCAAGATGGTCATAAAAGTGCTTGAGACAAACTGTTTATCTCTCAGACAACACAGACAAGACTTGATTTACTTGGATTTCTTTCAATATATCTTATCTTTCCATGATCTCTCTAAGCAAAGTTAGAATCTATCTACTCAACTTTAAAAGGGTTATAATGAGAGCCTATGGATTCAAGTGATGAATGACATATATGACACTTTATTACAGATTTAACTATGTTTTCAAATCTTGCCTCTTTTCACTCTCATCTTCCACTTAACATCTCATCACTTAAGTGTTCAGTTGATAATTAGCATATGAATATATACATATATAAATGTGTGTATTATATATATATATATATGTATACATATATACACAGAAAAAGAGAGAGAGAGGGAGGGAGGGAGGTGAGATAAATGTCCCTGGAATATTTTAGCTCTGGAAACTGGAAGACTACTAGATTCATGATGTTTGTACAGTTGAATTTTATTTTTTTATTCTTAAAATTTCCTTTTATAAAAATATAATTCTACTCAATCTCTCATTCATTTCAGTTGGATATTCCCTTGGGATGCTTGGTTTACATAGTGGTGGGTAGTAGTAAAACAACTAACTCTCTTTCAATTCAGGATTTCTTTGTAATATTAGCCACTGGCTGAAACAAGTAGGCTGAAATTTAGGTCAAAATACTCCAGAATCTTAAAAGATAACAAACCCATCCTCTGGTCAAAGTAGGGGAAGGGGAGATTGAGGACAAGACTAAAGCCAAAGGCATTCCTTCCACCACAGCACTACATCCTGGACATCTCAAATAAGGGGTGTTTGCTAGAAGGTTGCACTTGCTCCTGTCTCAGAAAATATTCTCTTTTCAACTTGTTTAATGGTTTATAAATTACTTCAGGTAATGGCCAAGGGTCCTTCATTCTATGAAAACACCATTTTTTCATAGCATTACTCCAATTCCAATGAATTCTCTCACATATATGTGTATGTATGTATGTGTGTATATATATATATACATATATACACACACATGAATATATTTTACTGATGTAAGTGTGGGTAGATATATGAAGCAGTATCATTCATAGTATATATACATACATATATGTATGTGTGTATGTGTATGTATGTGTATATACATATATATGCATATATACACATAGATTCATATTGAAATTCATATAGAAATAGATAGAGTTTATGTGTATATTTATATAAATGTATATTTGCAATCATATGTGTTGTTTGTCCTTTCTTTTTGCAGAGGACTAATGACATCACGAAGGTGATGTCTTGACTTGTGTGTGAATTGGATTTAATGAGACAGAATTGCACAAAGTCATCAGTCTCTCTCTTCTAGAGTCAAAGAAGTTCTGGGGCAAGATAAAAATCAAGACCATTGGTGATGGACCAGGATGCAGTGGATGACTTTGGTGTCTTTGATGTCTAACCAAGCTCTAAGCACTCCACAGTGCCTGCTTCAATCTCCTTCATAGCTATTGAAACAAATTGTTTTCATCAGCCCGTTGCACCTGGAGGGAAGTCTCCACATGCTTGGGACAGACATCCCCTTAAGTCACTGACAGGTTTGGGCCTGTCAATAATTCTCCTCCTGGTTTAGCCTGCCTGCTGAGACAGTTTTACCAGGGTGTAGCTGCTGTGCATGCTGTAACTTCTTGGAGCCAAGTGTAAGAGTTGGGTAATAAGTGGACAGTAAAGATAGATGAGCAGCCCTGGAGAGGGCTGAGCCAGTTCTCACAGAAGAGGTGCTAGTCCTCACTGAACACCCTATATACCCCAGTCACACACACATGCACACACACACAGTATAAGAAGGAGTCAACACTGTCATATTTTATCCTTCCATCTCTGTCTGTATTATCTATAGATAATAGAGTTCATAGGTATCAATATAGATATAGATTTATGTGTATATGTATATATGCATATATACATATATCCCAGCACTTAGAATAATGTCTCTAGTACTTAATACAATGTCTGGCACATAGTAGATACCTAATAAATGTTTATTGATCAATTAACATATATGTATGTGTTTGTATGTATTAAGAGAGAGAGAGAACACCCTGCCATGCTACCTTCCCACCTTTTTTGGTTTGTATCATTTATACCTCTATAGATGACAGAGACAAGGGGCAGGCACCACCGTATATTACTTTACATGTATGTGGTATAGCATATCACACACATACACATATGCACACAAAGCTAATAACATGATATAGTCTATGGAGAGCTTGCCTTGGAGTCAGTGATAACTGGGTTCATGCCCTACATCTAATACATGAGGCTCTGTGATGCTAGGCAAATCATTTAACCTCTCAAGGCCCAACAAAACTCTCTTAAACTGGAAGTTGCAGAAATCATGCTAATCTTCATTGGTAGAAGGAATCTCACTAGAAACTCCCTGATGTTACCAATAAATTTCCCTGAGAAATAGAGTATGAAAAATAATAATATTCATTCTCACATTTATAAAATTGTATTTTTGGAAAATTACATTATATTAAGATAAAAAGTTTAAATAATATATGTTTTACACATTATGCATATATTAAATATGTGTACATGTCTGTATAATCTATGTTCATTAGCCTATGCACACGTGTGTTTATGAGGATCACATGTACACACATTCCTAAATCTTTTAATACCAATATTTAAAAAAAAACAGTATTAACTGAGTGTTCCTCTGGGTTACTCCCAAACTTTGGATATCATGATCACAAAGTAATCAGAATAATGTACATTTCAAAAAGTAATGGAAAGATACATAATGGGGCTAGACAGTGTGCCAGTAAAGATTTGTACAAAGAAATACATATTAAAGACATCATTCAGAAAATGTTTATCATACAATATGAATGACAACAACTTTGGTTGATGCAAAACTCAGGTGCTACATGAACAGTCAAAAATGTGAAAATGCCTACAGGAAGGTCTTTACTTTGTTGAGTCACCCTTGTTTGGAGGATTTACATTGATATACAAAAATGTAGCACAGGTCTTAAAGTCATACATTGTGATCTGCACTGTTGGTATTGAGCAGATCACAGATCCATCACAATATTGAAGTTTATTATCTCTTTCTCATAAATGAATACATAGCTATACAGATCAAAATAGTCATTGCTAATAATTATATCACTTTTAGCATCTAAAAACCACAACCACTGAAACCACCTAGTTCTTTATTTCCTCATAACATTTGGAAGCAATAAAAAGAGTACCATCTGCCTGTCTTTTGATGTCTACTGACCTGTGAAGTCTATGTAGGAAATAATGATCACAGGCCTCATTTTTATGTTTATAAATGCACATATCTTTGAAATTCAAATTAGATCTGAAGTCAGAAATTAGTGCCAAATCTGCTTATTCTGTTGTTTGGGATGACATAGGCCCAAGGTTCTGTATTTCCAATTGTAATTAAGATCTGAGTATCTTTTCAAATCATGACAATTCCATGTGCCCATGTTATTGATTGTTATAAAGCAAGAATAGCAGACTGGTGGCACTGTCTGAAGGGACTCTAAATTGATTAATTCCCTCTGAGAATAAAAGTCAGGAAGGCCTGCCAAGCTGAAGGCAGAGCCTTCATCACAGCTGGCACCATGGACAGTGGCTATAGTGTCAAATGAATGTATGGGCTATGAAACAAAATAATGTGAGATCTCTAATCATCTACATTAAACTTCCAATATACAGTGAGGTACGATGAAGGAATCATTTAATGGGGAAGGGTGATCTGAGGATATCATATAACATGGGATTATGTGGTTTTGAGGTAAAAGAGACCATAGGAGTCAATTCAGATCACACCCAAGTGTGTTCCCTCAAATATAAAATGAGAGAGGTATAGGTTAGGATCAGAGATTTTTCAAGTTTAAATACAGAATTTACAGATCATTCAACCTCATTATTTTTTTTTCAGCCAAAGAGAAGGTTTATTAGAACATCAGTCATATTGGGTAGACTCTTAAGGGATCTGAACACCTGTGAGCTATTGGCTACATTATAAGAATCTGAGTAGTTGCTAGATTTTAAGAATCTAAGCGCCTTAATGGAGACAAGATGGCCCTTATATACAGGGACTATGGGAGGGATCTAGGAGTGGCCTAGTAGTCTATGAGGTAATAGAATTCCAGGGACCTGGACCAGAAGGCCAAGGGAGAATAGAATCTAGATAGGCTTAAGGGTGGGAAGTGGCCTGGGGCCATAGGGAGTTAAGGGTAACCCAGAACTGGGAGATTGAGTGTAGCCACAATGAAAGGCCCGTTGATAGGATTATAGCCTCAGGGGAATGCCAGAGATTTGGCCAAGTGGGAAAGTCCTGGGTTTTTCCTTTCTGGAGTCTAGCTCCCATCCTCATCATTCCCCCCTCAAACAAATGGGACCCAAATTATTTTGGGGTGAGGGGTGAAGGTCTCGGCTTCTGAAACTGCTTCCTGCTGGCAAAGGGCTTAGAGCTGTCTCTGCCTTGAGGGGGTCCCAAAGAGGAGGTTGACTGGAACCAAGCACAAGCTGCATCCAGGGAATGATGGGGGGACATTAGCTTGTACCCACTGATTGGTACCAACTGTAGGTGAGTGGCCTGTAGTCTGGAAGACACAAATCTGATAGAAAAGACTGCAGGGTCCAGATATAAAGAAGAGACTGGATGTAGGGCCCAAATGTGAGAGGATAAAGGATCCTTAGCTCTGTTTGGATTCAGATAATTCAGTTTTCCAACCATGCAGTATCAAATCCACCTCATAGCCAGACTCAGGAACAGCCAGGTGGGTAACTTTCCCTTTCAAAGGAACATAATGGGGAAGCCAGGAGGATCCTATCTTAGACTGAGGCTAAAATTATCCTCTCAGCTTTTCCCAATGCTGACTTCCCACCAGTATTACATTCTCTGAGTAGCTTGTGGCATTTCTCTCAGATGGTGGATTATTGATTATCAATGCATTATGATCCATTAGACAACTCAAAATAAAATCCTATGAGCTTTTACTTCAAACAGCAAGTTTCACTAATCACAGCTTAGGAAAAACTTTTCCAGGATTTATATCTCAAACTTATATGTCCTATAAAAAGCCAATCATTAGAGATTTCTATACACTTGTAAATTCTCAGCAAGTCATACATAACCCAAACTAGCTTTTTGGCTAGTTTACACATTAAAACAATAATCAACAATAGCCAAATTATTTTAGTGGTAACCAAATTATGAAAAGTTGCTTGACACAACTGATACAAAAAGTTTGCCAATTTGAAACTTGAAACAAACTCATTACCAATCAGGTGACTTCGGTTTTGTTAAATGCATTTCCAAATTACTTTACAAAGAGAATCAACATCTCATCCTTAACAGTTAAAATGACAAATTTAAAAGAGCATGCTTACCCAAGTTTGGAGGCTAGCTTCATTACCTTGAGCAGGATGTGCTGAACCTGAGTGATGCTTCCAGGCAAAGGTTGCCCTAGGGCTCAAGGTCATTGCCAGGGAGGCCCACGTGGTAGCTGCTGCCCCTCCCCCCTCCTTCCTTTACCAGGTGGGGGAGGGTAAAATCAAAGGTGAGGGATTAACTGGTACCCTCTTGACTTAAGGGAAGGGAGTGGGAGAAAGGAGTAACCAGGGTTGTAAGGAGGAGTTTCAAAACTCCTTAATGATCAATCACAAAACCTCCAGAATCTTCCAAGATATTTTTAGCTGTTCTAACTATTCCCTGTAACCTCCATGAAGGAGGATTCAGGGGTGTAGAGGGAAGGGAGTAAGTAAGCCTCAGGGAACCAAAAAGCACCTGCAGTTTTCCCCAATTCCCTGGTGCTGAGAGAATTGACAGAATCAGACATACACTTCCAGATAGGGCATCCATCCTTGTCCCCTATGCTGTGGAAGGTGTACCAAGGTCTATGGCCTCCAACCGACCCAATGGACCAAGAGCCTGAGAGTGTCAGCCCAAATGCACAACAGCCTCATAACATCTGCCCTAAAAGCACTTCCAAGCCTTGGTGCTTGGAGAGCGACCCCAACTGCAGAGCAAGAAAAGAAGGGGAGGAGACTTACATACCTTCCAGTCTTGGCTGGAGAAGAACTTGGGGTTAGGCAGTTTCCCCATACAGGCCACCAAAATGTTGAGGTCTAGAGGTGTAGGGGTGCTGGGACCCTGAGATCACATGCAGCTCCTGCCTGAAAGAATTTGACCCAAGTCTTCTTTCAGCCAAAGACAAGGTTTATTAAAGATCCACCATATTAGGCAGACTCTTAAGGAGTCTGAGCATCTATGAGCTATTGGCTAGATTTTAAGAATTTGAGCTGTGGCTAAATTTTGAGAATCCAAGTCATGGATAGATTTTAAGAATCTGAGCCCACGGCTAGATTATAAGAATCTAAGCCTCGACCTCATTATTAAAGGAGAGCATACATAGCCCAGTTCATAGAAAAAGTAGGTAAGAAAGCCAGGATTTAAACCCAAGTTCTCTGACACAAATTACATACAAAGGTGCAATGAGCTGCCTTGAGAAATAGTGGGCTCTTTCTTCATGAGCTAGTAATACAGTGGATAAAGTGCAGGTTGTCTAATCAGGAACATTTGAGATCAAATATGGTCTCAGACACTTACTAACTGTATGACCTTAGGCAAGTCACTTAACTTCTGATTGCCTCAGTTTTCTCACATGCAAAATCCTCACCAGGTATTCCACAATGAAGCCTTGGTCATGATGGATTGCTGATTTAGTTGTGGGTAGCACAAGGTGGCATCCACTTTTTTTTACAACTCTGAAATTCTAGTATTCAGAGTATATATACTTCATCACTTTAAAATTATACGATCCTGTGGTATTATGATTCTATCCTTCCTTAACTTTTATCCATGATATTTCTCCAACTTGGAATTACCTTCACACACACACACACACACACACACACACACACACACACTTCTTACACACTCTTCAAGTTATACACAGATCTACCTCTTCCTTGGAGCCTTCCCTAATCACTTCCCCAGTAAGTGGACCTTTGTCTTTTCTGAAATCCTAGAGGCCTCACTGTCTGCAGTCTCCATTTTGGCACTAAATAAAATATTGCTATTCTCACCTTCTTCATCTCCTCCTCCTGGCTTCACTGGTTTCCTTCCAGTCTTAGCTAAAATCTCACATTTTATAGGAAATTTTTCCTAGTTTCTCTTGATTCCAGCAACTTCCTCCTGTAAATTATGTCCAATTTATCCCATATATAGTTTGTTTGTAAATAGTTTTGTGCATGTTATTTCCCTCATTAGACCATGACCCCTTTGAGAGAAGTTATTGACTTTTACATGAGTTTGTATCTCTGGCCCTTAGTCCTGTGCTTGGCACATCAGTAAACACTTAATAAATGCTTATTCACTGACTGACTGACTCTTTAGAATTCTGAAGTTATTGGTGCTATATTTCAGTTGGCTGGAGGACAAAAGCAGCTACCGAATAAAAAATGGAAACTGGCCAGCCAACCATGATGTCTAAGAAATATGCATACTGGACCTCTTAGATGGGAAATTTCTTATAGAAATATGGGGAGTAGACATTGACTTTCTCTTCTTCCTTCATTCAATAAGCATTTGCAGGATTCCCATCCTGTGCCACCAGTTGTGTTAGGCAACATACAAAGACAAAAAGGCAAATATCTCCCACCTTCAAATCCCACATTCTATTGTTAGGGAATAACATTTATGCAAATGAATAAATGCAAAATAAATAAAAAGCAATATCGGGTGGGGGCGTGAAGGGTAGAGGAAAGGCAGAAAATGCCTTATGTAATAAGTATCACTTGAAATGAGCCTCTAGGGAAGCTAGAGAGCCTATGAGGAAGAGATAAGGAGAGAGGGCATTCTGATTATAATGGGCAGGTAGTGCAAAGCTCCAGAGATGAGAAACAGAAAAACAAGTAGATGAGTTTGGCCTCATCTTCTGGTGTTTGGATTGACAAACATGTACTTATCCTGGAAGGTAGCCTGGAGATAGGTTGTAAAAAGACTTAAATGCCAAAAAGGAGAGTTTGTATTTGATTCTAAAGGCAATAGCAAGCTCTTAAACCTTTGGGATTAAATCTTTAGGGAATCACTGAAGTCAGAGTCTGGTTGGTAAGATGTGGAGCCTAAGGAGAGTAGCAATTGGAGTCCAGATGTTTAAGCTGAACAAGGGCCATGAGGCAGAGATGCAATCATGGTGCACAGGCTGAGGATCCATGTATACCCATGCATACATAGCTCCAAGTTTATGGCCCAAGTCAGGGTGGCAAGAACATGGTGGAGGACATGAGGGAAGAGCAAAGAATGTCCACGTAAATCCTATATGATTCTAGGAGTATATAGTTCTAAAAACAATACTGTTTCTCTCCCCTACAATAGCAATCAATCAGAGTGCCTCAAAATTGAAAATGACCTCAGAGACTAGCTCAATCTGTCTGGGCCTGTTAAAGAATCTCTTCTACAATATTTTCAGCAAGCTCTTATTCAGTCCTCACTAGCTTTCTCAGGCAGGAATCAAATCCTCCTATGTATTTGTACCTTCTCCTTTCCAGAAGTACTGAACCCAATGTTGTATACCTAATAAGTGCTTAAATAGCACTTAGATTATTAAAACTGGAATGGCCTCACAGGCTTCTTCCAAACACTCTATATTACAGAGGAGAAAACTGAAACCTAGTCAGACAAAGTATGGTTTGCCAAGGTCATACAGACAGAAGTGGGAGTGTCAGAGATGAAATGTGAACATGTACCTCTCAGCTTCAATCCCCATGTTCTTTGCACATGATTCCATATGACTTGGTTGAATGAAGCCTAATTTTTTTTCATGCATTAGCCATTAGAGCCTCCTCTCAGATGCAGATGGAGCTACCAGCCAGCACAGCTGCATTATAACACTAACAGATCATAATTAGCTACTAGCAAATATCAATTCACATGAATATTTCTGTTTCAGTGAGAAGTTTGGATGGCAGGGAGTTTCACAAGATATTTAGATTGGGAAATCATCTGTGTAATCAAAAACAGTCATAGACTGTGCATACAGAGAGAAAGAAAGTCACACCCTGAGAATTAACCAGGGACACTCCATATGTTACTATTGTGTAAATATGATGATATAATTCTACTTGTAAGATTAGCTTTTGAGACAGGTGTCAAAATGTACTTTGAGAAAGATAAACTAGGCCAGTAAAATCATCACAGCTCTGGAATTGCAAAGTATCCTAGGACATAGAACCAGGAAAGAGACTTGATATCACAAAATCTGACATGTCAAGAGTTTAAAGAGACCATTGTGACTATCTCCTGCCTGGGAGAACTATGCTTCCAAAACATAGCCAACAATGGCTTCATTCATCCAAGTCCTTTAATGATTAAGAGGGTACCCATTTCCTCCTGTGGCAACCACTCTACTTTGGGAAGCTAGATCATCTAGGGAAGTCCAATATCCTTGTTCAAGATTACTCACACACACAAAAACACACACAAACACACATACAAACTCCAATGGGGATATCTAGATACACACACACATTCACATATAGGAATTTCCTGTAGGTGTATATGTATATACATGCTTGCATGTGCAAGCCCCATTCACGTGTGTAAACACGTGTCCATAAATGTATATGAAATGTGCACATACACGTGTTATAAGCATATATCTGGATATGCATGCATTCATGATTCAGTGTATATAGCATAATGTATAAGAAGTGAACTTCTAAATCCAGGAAGATATGGATGGTTTCAAGTCATGCATCTGATAGACACTGATACTAACCACATGACCCTCATCCTCTCATTATTCTAGGTGACAATGTAGATCTATAAGTTGCAAAGAAGATACTAAAATGCATTGATAAAAGGATTTTCCTCCTTATGCATATGAAGTCCCAAATCCAGATTACTCATATACACATGCTCACTTCAGTATTCACTTATAAATTTTAGTCCTTCTATTGTTCCAAATTAAAATATTTCAGAGGTCAAATTCAGTGGGTCATCTTGGTCTGAGATTTCAAATCTAAATAGGTGAGAACCAGACAAAAGGATGGTGATATTGATGATAGGAAGAACATGAGATAATGAAATTAGAATCTAAGAGAGAAAAAATATCATTATCTAATAGATTAATGATAACAATAAGTAAATAAAATATATGAATAAACAGGTGTCAAAAGACTTGTAAGTTATGAATAACCATATGAAAGCATTGTCTAAATCACCAAGACAAATATGAACCAAATTAACTCTGAACATTGGCAAAGATGACAAAAGATGAAAATAGACAATGTTGGAGGAGTCATAGGACTATAGGCACATTAATACATTGCTGATGGAGCTGTAAATCATCATAAGTATTTGCAAAACAATATGGAATCATGCAAATAAAGTGACTAAAATGCCCATACCAAGAGATTCCACAGCTAGAATTACATCTCAAGTAGGCTCTGGAAAAGAAAAAAAAATCTTCATATACACCAAAATAATTATAGCTACGCCTTTTTTTTATTTTTAGGCAATTGGGGTTAAATGACTTGCCCAGGGTAACATAGCTAGTAAGTGCCACCTAGCTGCCCCTAAGTGCCATCTAGCTACACCTATACCTTTTCTAATAGCAAGGAATTACAAATAAAGCAGATAACATCAATGTGGAATAGCTGAACAAATTGTGGTATATGAATGTAGTGGAATATTCCTGTGCTGTAAGAAATGTTGAATGTGATGAACAACGAAAAGCATGAAAGACCTCCATGAGTTAAAGCAGAATGAAGTAAGCAGAACAAGAACAACACCAAAAACAAAAACACAAAAAAGGAAAAACAACAAAAAGAATATACGCAGTAACTACAACAATGCAAATGGAAATAACTACCATGGAAGCAAACAAAAGTGGAGGCTGTATACTTACAAATAAAAAGCATGAACAGAGAAGATACACAAAGAACAGATCAGAGGAGATACTACTACGACTTTTTGCTGAGTTGAAAGGTCCAAAAGTGTTATACATTGTACGTGTGTATATATATAAATGTGTGTGTGTATATGTATGTGTGTATGTGTGCGTATGCAAATATATTACCAAACTTTTTGGGGTATTGATCAATTATATTGATTTTTTCTTCTTTTTTTGTCCTTAAAATATTATTTATTATATAAATGGCTCTCTGAGAGGTAGAGTTATACAGGAAGAAATTATAGTGATATTTTAAAAAAGACTTCAAAAAGTTATTTTTAAAAATGAGCTTACTCCTGTCAAAAACTTTGAGTACTGCAACTCAACAGATATTAAGAGGTGGTGATAGTGGGAGGAAAGTGACTATTGCTAAACTAACCAAGGTATAAATCATTTCCAACTTTCCTAATTGGAAGATTTACTAAATCTCTATGTTGTATAACTTAAGTGATGGTATACCTAAAAAATCTCATAAAAGGCAGAGTGATTTAGTAGATAGGGGTTCCCTTCAAAATTAGGGTGACCCAGGTTCAAATAATGCCTCTGATATTTGGGCTTACATCACCAATTGTTTTTGGGGTATTTCGAACTAGATGCCTCAGAAAATTTAAAACTCAAAGTGTCCAAAAGTGAAGCCTTCATCCTTCCTCCATTATCCTTCTGTCTTCTCCACTTGTCAAAGGCATAGCTATCCTGCTAGTTTTCCAGGTTTATAACCTCAACATCATCCTTGATCATTCACTCTCCCTCAAGCCACACATCTGAGCCACTTTTATCTCTGCAGCATATGTTCTATCTGGTCCCTTCTTCTCAGTCACATAGCTACCATATCTCTTCATACCTTCATCACTTCTCACCTGCATTAATGGAACAGTTCACTAATTGTTCTCTTGTCTCCCTATTCCAGTCCATCATACATGCTACTGACAAAATAATTTTCCTTAAGTGATGATATGACCATACACCTACACTACTCAACTCCCATGGTTTCCTATTGCCACTAACATCTATTTTTTTTAATCTCTTTGTTTTTAGCTTTGAAGCCCTACACATCCTAGCTCCAAGCAATCCTTCTGGTCTCAGTAGAAATTACTTCCCCCACACAATGTGAGCCAACCAAACTAGTCTTCTCTCTGTTCTTCACACAGGGCACTCTATGTCCATATCTCTTCACTGGCTGACCCCTAGCCTGGATCAAACTCCTGTATTATCCCTGCCTCATAGAGTATCTCTCTTCCTTTAAGATGCTATTCAATACTATTGTGCCATAAGAAATAATAAGCAGGTGGACTTCAGAAAAACCTGGAAAGACTTATATGAACTGATGCTGAGTGAAATGAGCAGAACCAGGAGAACATTGTACATGGTAACAGCCACATTGTGCGATGACTGATTTTGATAGACTTCACTCTTCTCAGCAATGCAAGGATCTAAGACAACTCCAAAAGAGTCATGATGGAAAATGTTATCCACATCCAGAAAAAGAACCATGGAATCAGAATGCAGATGGAAACATACTATTTGCTCTCCTTTCCTTTTGTTATTTTGTTTTATTTCTTCTTTCTCATGGTTCCTCCCATTAGTTCTAATTGTTCTTTACATCATGGCTAATATGAAAATATGCTTAATATGAATGTGTAAGTAGAGCCTATATCAGATTGCATGCCATCTTGGGGAGGGGGAAGAGGGGAAGGGGAAGAAAATTTAAAACAAAGTCTTATGGAAGTGAATATTGAAAACTAAAAATTAACACATTATTGAAAAAGATGCTATTCAAGTACCATCTTCTGCATGAAACATTGTTAGTGTCCTCCCTCCCAGACTTCTTATGTTTAACTACTTCACACGCACTCAATTCTTCAATGGATCTGTGAGCTCATTGACGTAGTGGAGAAAGGTCAGGACCTGAGATTTCATTGATGGATAAAACATTTCCTCTGTTGAATCTGATTGGTACCTCCTCTATTATTTATAATCTTTAATAGTTGCCTGGGAACCTTAACAGGTTAAATGACTTGCCCAAGTTCATGGAGCCATTATGTGTCAGAAGTGAGATTTGAAGGAGACCGTCTATAAAAAGCAACTGGAAAGCAGGAAGCTCAAATGTACCCAGCTTGGGGCACAGTGAGGTCCTGTAGCTATAATAGGAAATGATCTGCAGAGGTATAAATTACAGGGTTGATTTCATCTTGCAGAATAATGAGCATCTGGAAATTATTATAAAGTCCAGGAGAAGAACTAGATGGGAAATAATGAAATGAATGGATTGGGCACCCTTCTTAAATGGTGGAGAATCTGGGTGGAGCTCTCCAACTTCTCCCCTCCACTCTTCCCAAATTTTTCATTTTTTTTCTTAAAATGTCACCTGGCACCAAACATGATAGTCCATATTTTGGCAGATCATAGTGGGCCCACTGTCTCCTTAATCCTTGCTGCCATGCTTCTCTTCCCAAACTAGACTTTTTTGGCTTCCATATGACACTATCGACTCACCTTTAGTGACCTTTCCACAGGTTTACTCCCTCTCCACTTTTGGCTGTTCAAGGGCAGCAGCAGAATACACATTCAGAACAGTACCAGTGTAAACGTCAAGTGAAGAATTATCTGGAAATGATGGTGTTACACATCATAATGACATCTGGGAATATCAAGTGAATCACTGTGCAGGTTTGACATTTTCAAAATGTAACAACCTTTAGACAAGTGCAAATTGTGAACAAAAAAGCATATTGACATAGAGAAGCTCATTCCAGGCCTTTGTTCAAGTATGTTATCCTTTGTACATCATCTTCTAAAATAAACAGTATCCTTATCGAGACAGGATCATAAAACTGGAGAGCAGAATCAGCTTGCCTTTCTGTAGTTCCTTCTATTTCATATTATACTTTCCTTGTAACAATCTTGTGATAGCACGTGGCCAGGTATATTGAAAAGTAATCTAGTGCTGGAGGGAGAGGGTCTAAATTCAAATTCTAACTTGGCCACTTCCTATCTTTGTGACCTTGGGCAAATCCTTTAAACCTTTTGTTTATATTATATGGAAATGAAGAGGCTGTAGTATATAGCCTCTAAATCCTTCTTTTAGTTTAGAATCCAGTGTTTTGAAACATAGACAAAATGAGTATCATTAACCAACCACATTTTGCTTTGTTTTTAAATTTTGGGGAAAAATATTAATTTTTTTAAACATTATTTCAGGAAATGGCCTTCCCCTAAAAATTGAACATTTGTTTTTAAGAAAGGATAGCAATTAAATTTTTAAAAAGAACTAAGCTGACATTGTATTTTGATCATCCTATAAAATATATAATAATTTACCCTGAGTCTTCCATCATACTGCTGAAAGGAGGAAGGTATGTTTCATGATCTTTTTCTCTTGGACTATTATCAGTTCTTCAATTAATCAGTGTCTTGTTTTAGTGATGTTCCAATTTATAAAGCTGTATTCATTGTGAACATTGTGTTTTTTGTTCTTATTTCACTCTTTATCTCTTTATAAAAATCTCATTTGAAAGAATGAATGAATAATGTATTTTAAGCATCAAATGTTAGATATACAAATATGTCAAAAGATTACATGGTCTGTTTTGGAATCATTTTCAAAGGCTTTTCAACACAATGTAGTTGAACCCACTAGACCTGTAATAGACTTTGAGAAGTAAGAATCACCTCCATGAAATTGTGAGTTACTCATTTCCATGACATCATGAAGTACTCACCTCTGTGCTGTCATGTGATACTGAAAAAGGTAGTAAACCAGTAGTATCACCAGAACCAGGGAACACACACACATACACACACACACACACACACACACACACACACACACACATACATATATCTTATTGGAGGGAATGCATACATCAACTATACTGAACATCCCATTTGATCATGATTATACATATTTGCCAGTATTATAATGGAAAATTCCAACGTTGAATTGAGAGGTGTTGCCTATTTTGTAAGTGAGCAATTTAGTTTCAAAAAAAGAGACATAAAAAGAATTGGGGAGTGACAGAAAATGAACTGTTGTATAAAGAAAAGAAGTTAAATCAAATTGCGAAGGATGTGAGGCATTATCCTCTTTGTATGTGAACATTTTGGTTTCAAAAGGAGGCATAAAAATAACTACATTAAAAAGATTACACTTTAATATGAAGAAAGGGAATTTTTAGATAAAATCTGAAAAAACAAAGACTGTTAGAATGACTGAATATAGAGCTAAAAAAAATCTGTTTGAAGAAAGAGGAATGAATGAAGCAATAGGGAATGAAGTCATTTGAATTTATCTATCCCAAAATGTAAGTCTGACCATACCATATCCTATTCATTAAACTCCAGTGGCTCCCTAGTACCTCCAGGACCAAATAAAAATTATTCTCATTGACTTTCATAGCCCTTGATAGTCCCTTCCAGCCTTCCCAGTCTTATACCATATTCCCTTCCATGTACTTGGTGATCTAGTGACATTAGCCTCCTTGCTGTTCCTTTCACACTACACTTAATTTACAACTCCAAGTGTCTTCCTTGCTGTTCCCATTCCTAGAATTATCTCCCTCGTGTTCTCTGTCTTCTACCTTCCTTTGAGTTTCAGTTAAGGTCCCACCTTTTCCAAAAAAGCCTTTCCCAGTCCTCCTTAATTTTAGTGCCTTCCCTCTGAGATTACTCCAGGCCAGCACACACGTGATTTATCCTGTCTATGGACATAGCTATTTGCATGTTGTGTCCCCAATTAAACTGTGAGCTACTTGAAAGCAGGTACTATTGTCGATCTATCTTTGTATCCTCAATGCTTAGTACAATGCCTAGCACTTATTAGGCACTTAATAAATGCTAATTGATTGATTGACAATACAGAATGAATTCAGTTGTGGAAAGGAATTGGAGGTCTTGTTTGCATTGCCAAAGAGTCAACCCAATGAGCTGCTTTTTTTTTTTTAATAATGAGGTTTCTGGTTTATTTGGTTGTTTTATTTGGGGGGTGGAGGAGGGTGAATTAAAGTAACTGCTTAGCCTCACAACAGCATAACACTTCCATTGATGACCTTTAAGGGTCAATTAAGTGAACTTGCCACTGTTTCATCAGTCCAGAATAGAAGAAGAAGAAGAAATTTCTCTAGCAAATTTCTCTAGATTCTCTAGAAGATTCTAGAGAATCAAAACGGGCATAGCTAGCAGAGGAGGAGCATCATGGGGTGAAGCTGTTTATTAAAAAGAGAAAAAAAATGGACGTTGATGTCTGCAGTCAATGGTTATCAGTTTTTCCATGTATATGGATGGTCCTCACCCATGCATCTCTTTGCTAGGCTTATGTAAGCAGATGAGCACTCTCCTCTATGTGTACTGTTTGCACTTATGAGAAAATGTGACCCAAGTTTATGTGTGGACTATGATGTATTACTATTGCATTGCCTTATTTTGAGTAACTGATGTTATATTACCTTTAAGTAAACATATTATGCATAAAAATTTATAAAGCCTTTTTTTCTTTTTTAAAAGTTTTAAGTGGAAGGAATTAAGAAGAACATAAAATAAAATTATCAATTGAAAAAATAGAATTTAATTTAAAGAAATAATGATGTCCTTCTTGTGACTGAGGGATTTCATGTACATGGAAAGCAAACAGGGAGGGGCTAAGCACCTATACTGACAAATAGGAGGTTATCATTCATCTCCAAACCAGGGATATCTCTAGAATTCTGGAAATATTGAGGGCAAGGTGTAGTGAAAGAACTAACCAAAGAGCAAGGGCATTGTGCTCCATAGGAGAAATCATGATGTGGGATCCACATTAGTCATGCCAAACAGGTATGTTCCATTCATCTCCCATCTCTGTATCTTTGCATTCAATGACTGAATGGTCATTGGGGAAATTGGGGAATGGTCAATGGGGAAAACAAGTGGGTGAGGCAGGCTGGAATGTTATCAGCCTCACTATCATATTAAAGAGCAAAGTAAATAAAAAAAAATCATCTGTCTGGGACTTTGACCTACAGGCAGGCAGCCCACTGAGTTGGTGCATCAGCATATCTTTCTTGGGCAGTAAATACAGATGGACAATGAGCTGGCCAGGAATTGGAAAGAGAACGGCCTAGATCAAATGTTGGGAATCTGCCAAGTGCTCTCAATGATCCTGAGCTTTTGGATTTTGTGAGAGTCAGTCTTCTGAATACTAATATCCCACCCTGAGATGCTATATGGGCATGCCTATGAGTTAATAAGTGTCTCCTTTGAAAACTGTATACCCTGGCTTGCCATGAAACCTACTCCCTGAATCTTTACAAATCCTTGTCCTACCCTCAAGAATGAATTCCCACATGACCAGCCCATTTTGTCTCTTCTTATCACTTACTTCTTTTACTCATAGTCATTTTTTCTCTTCTGCAATGAATTCAGTGCCAGCTTCACAATTTTCTTTTCTGCCCCATACCCTGTCTTTTTTTAAACTTCCTGACTTCCTATTTCCTTAATCATTTTAACTCCCATCATCTCTGTATCTGATTTATCTTATATAGATTCTGGAGTGTTCATGGGTTAGAATGCCTCTCACAGCTCTCTAGCTCAATGGTATTCTCCCTCAGGGACTAGCATTCCTAGCCATGGCAAATGTGAGTCAAAACAGGTGGTCACCTAAGAGAGAAATAATGAAAGTATTAGCAAGGAGGGAGACAAAGGAGTCCATGATGAAATGTAGGACTATGAAAATGCATGTCAGTTATATGGAGGTAAAGAACAACAGAAGACAACCTTTTTTGAGTAACAGATGATGGAACATCACCTGTAAACAGAAAGGGGTACACATCATCTCTCTCATCCTTCTGCTTCTAGGGTTGAATTGCTGAAACTGGGTGAGTCTACGGAGGTTAAGCAGACTGAGGTAGGGAACTTGTGACTTTGAGGCCCCATGTGGCCCTGTAGGTCCTTGGGTGTGGCCTTTTGACTGAGTCCAAGTTTCACAGAACAAATCCTTTAATTAAGGGGATTTGTTCTGTGAAGTTTGGATTCAGTCAAAAGGCCATACTTGAGGACATAGAAGGCCACATGGGACCTCAAGGATGCAAGTTTCCTTCCCCTAACTTATATTCAACTACAAAATAAGATGTTTTAACCATCTGTACAAAAATTAATAGAAAATTAAATATAAAAAAATAATAGCAAGTTAGTGACTTATCCTGGGAGCATTTCTATCTGAATCTCATTTAAAAAATAAGAAAAATGAGACGATAGCAATATCTACAACATAATTTATTGTACTTCAAATATGGTATTTCATTTGATCCTCAAAACAACCCTGTCAGGTAAGTTCTGTGGATATTAGTAATGAGAAACAGTGGGGCATTGTCATCAGTCAGCCATTTATTAAGTGCCTTTATTAATTAATTAATTATTAATTAATTAATTAAGTGCATTTATTAATATTTCAGTATTGTGCTAAGCATTTAAAAGTCTATAAAGCATGTCTTAAAATGATATTTAATTATTAATATGGGTGATAGTGGTGGTGGTGGTGGTGGTAGTAGTAGTAGTGGCAGTGGTGATGGTGGTAGCACTGGTGGTGGTGGTGGTCATCTTGGTGATGGTAGTAGTGGCAGCGGTAGGGTGGTGGTGATAGTCATGGTAGTGATAGTCATGGTTGTGGTAGTTATCTTGGAGGTGGTGGTGATGGTGATGGTGGTGGTGAGAGTAGGGGTGGGGGGTGAGAGTGGGAGTGGTGATGGCAGTGGTGGTGGTCATGGTGGTGGTAGTCATGGTGGTTTTGGTGGGATGGCAGTGGTGGTGGTGATGGTCATGGCGGTAATAGACATGGTTGTGGTGGTGATGGTGATGGGGGGTGGTGGGAGTGGGGGTGGGAGTGGTGATGGCCATGGTGGTGATGGTGGTGGTGGTAATAGTAAAAATGGCAGTGGCATGGTATAGTGTTCAAAGTACCAGGCTTAGAATCAGGAAGACCTGGACTCCAATTCCCCCCAGGTATGATATTTGATTGCTGGGTGACCCTGGGCAAGTTCCTTCCCTTGTATGCCCTACAATTTGCCCATGAAATTTGAAATGGATTGAATATGCCTAAGTGGAACAATTGCTCATGTTGACTAAATCACAGCCCCTTGTGTATTTGTGTTTGTAAAATACCCATGGGCCTTGACCCCAAGTCAGAAAATGGGGTCTGAGACCCAGGCTCTAGATTCCCAGACTAGAACACTCTTCTCCACATTGCTCTATCTCTTCAAATTCTGACATTGGCCAAAGTTATCATGTGGGGACATGAACATCTACCCACTAATACAGTGATATGAAGAATAACTAATGTAAATGCAGTCGATGGGTCTGGTATATATATGATTCTAAATAAGAGCAGATGTTCTCAAAGATTCCTCACCTCAGGTTTTCATTGCTATGCTGTGACTAACAGGTATTACCATGGCAACTTTAAATTCCCCTATGAAATAACAAGTAATAGGTAAATAATATCATTCCAAGAATTGAAAGTTTTGTTTTTATTAATAATAATGACATCATGAAATTTCAAATGATTTGAAGAATATTTTTTAACTTAGCCCAATTAAAATAAAATAAATTGGCAAAACAATGCAGTTTGATACAATGTAAGGACTCATGGATTTAACCTAAGGACATGAATTAAATCCTAGCTTTGCCACTTACTGCTTAAGTGATCTTAGGCAAATCATTTGCCACCCCACCTCAGCCTCAGTTTCCTCAACTTTAAGATGAAAAGTTGGACTAAATAATATCGGAGGTCTTTTGCAGATGTAAATCTATGATGCTATACACACTGGGAACAGACAACAAACATCAGATCTTAACTTGAATCTGAAGATGTCAAAAAGGACTGAACAATCCCCCACCCTTTTCACCCTCACCCATCTCAAATCTGAGATAGAAGTTAAGTTATTGTTGTAGCTTCTTGATTTTTGCTTGAACATGAAAAGACCTTGCAGTATTAAAAGTTTATACTTTTTTTTTTAATTTTTAGGCAATTGGAGTTAAGTGACTTGCCCAGGGTCACACAGCTAGTAAGAAAAGTTTATATCAAAGACATGAAAATAAGAACTCCAAAATGCATGCAGGAAAGATGAAGAGAAATGATTTTATTGTTCATCCTTCCCACTCATCTTTGAAATTTCAAGGGGTGGACTCCAAATTATTGAAGTCAAACAACGGTCCGGAAAATCTACTTTTAGGAGAATCCGAGTTAGGTGTTATGAGAGATATGCTCACAGAAATCATACATGGTGGCAACAAAGGTGAGAATAAAGTACAGAGGATAGAGGAGGAAAATGCACAACATAGGGGAAGAGAAGAGATAAGCCCAAGAATACCTGTGAAATCATTTGGCTGACAACCTAAAATATCTTACTTTGGCTAGCCCAGATGCATTATCTCCCCTAATTAGAATGCATTTTCCTTGAGGGCAGGGAATATCCCACTTTAGTATTTCTATCCCCAGGCCCCAGTAGGGAGCCTGGGACATAATAAATCCTTAATAAGTGTCTTTTCAATCATTCTTTTATTGATTTATTAATTCATCCGTTCATAAGTTACAAGAGGTATTAAAATTCCTAGAAGAAAGTCACTTAATCTCTGTGGGCTTTCAGTCTTCTGCAAAATGAGAGGGTTCAATTAAATGGAATCTGAGGTCACTTTCACCTCTAAAACTATCTAAGGTCTCTCCAATCAAAACCAGTAAACACATGTATTAAGTACCTACTGTGTTCAGGCTGTCCCATGCCCAAACACATTCCAACTCGTATCCATTTCTCATAATCCTCTGTTTAATTCAAATGCTACATGCTACAGGAGGTTATTCTAGATTCCCTCCTCTCCCCACACATAGGTAGAGTTTTGTGTGTTCTCTACATCTTAAAATTACTTCATACATACACAGCATCTCTTCATAAATTCCCTTCTCCTATTAAAATGTACGCTTCTTAAGGACAGAAATTGCTTCATTTTCATCTTTGTAAAGTCAAGGCTTAGCCGAATTGTTGAACATAGCAGACACTTAATATAATCCTCATACAATTGAATCGAAGAAGGGTCATGTGTTCACCTGACCTGTTTTAGTCTGTTCTTGTAATCAAGTACTCACATTCACAGACCAAGCTGAAGGAAAATGATGAAGTAGGAAAAGTTTGTTTTCTTTTCCCCTCTAGCTTACTATCAATGGTTCCTTCACTCCTTGTAGTTTCTTTATTAATGATCCCAAGGTCACAGTGTTACAGGCATTTCTCCAGTCCACCAAGGGATTACCACTGTAACATAACATACTGCTCTGTTCTGCATAGCCACAATCAAGCTCAAGGCTTTAAAGAATCATTTTGAATTCTTCAGATTAAAAAAAATAATATCGGTGAGAAAAATAGTGTTCACCATTATTTTTATCTCAAATAAGATATTTGCCATGCTCATAGTACAATGCCTGGCACACATTCAGCATTGTTTGAATGTTTATTCCCTTCCCCATTTAAAAATTATCAACAACTCTTCTCTTCTAAATGACCTCTAAATGGATCAAAGACAAACTGGCCCATTTTGAGAATACTTCCAAAACTGGAGAAAGGGGATTGAAACTACAGGTTCAAAATCCTTTGCCTTGCTTTTTCAGGAAACTTTAAGAACTGTTTCCTGTATAAACCTCCTCAGGTTATCTTCATGTTATTGACATTCATTCCATTCATTCAATTCTGTCAATTATAGAGTAAAAGTCAATGAGGTTCTTAATTAAGAGTCATTTCATTTTAAGGATATTTCTGGAGACTAGCTTTCTGTAAGAGGCAATAGTAAGGAGAAAGCTGACTTCAAAAGCAGAAAACGTTGGAGTCCACTGCTGTATGATGCTCTTTAAGACAATAGTTCAGCTAGGGATTTCTATTCTTTAAGTGATTAGGCCATTCTCTCAGACACCTATGTTGCACGATATATAGAGCATTGGATCTGGACTCAGGACGACCTGAAGACAAATCCTGCTTCAGATGCTTATTAGCTGTCTATTACTCAGCAAATTACTCAACTCTGCCTGCCTGTTTCATCATCTGTGAAATGGGGAAAATAGGGGAGCAGAGCCAAGATGGTGGAGTAAAAGCAATGACTTGCTTGAGACCTCCCCCAAACCTCTCCAAATACCTGTAAAAAATGGCTCTAAACAAATTCTAAAGCAGCAGAACCCACAAAAAGACAGAGTAAAACAAATTTCCAGCCGAAGACAACCTGGTTAATTGGAAAGGTCTGTTATGCCCAGCTGGGAGAGGAGTGCAGTTCAGCATGAGCCACCCACTCAAAGGCCAGGCCTCAGTGAACATGGAACAGGCCTCAGAGGACTGAATCATGGGCAACTGGGGAGGTTTCCATACTTATCAACCCACAAACACCAAGGACAACTTAGAAGGTCATTAGGAAAAGTCTGTGACCGTGGTGAGAGAGAAACTAGGTCTCAGCCCAACTCCCAGTGCAACCCCAGGGTGGCGGCTACTTCTGGAGCTTCCAGGCCACAGACTGAGGGGTGAATTGAGTTGCTGATCAGAGGGGTATTGCAGGGATCTCTTTGCTGCTGCTGAGGCAGCATTCTCTGGCTTTGCCCATGCTTTCTTAGTTATGGGTCACAGTTCTACGTGGCGATCCTGAGATGAGGAGAAGCACTGGCATGGTGGAGCTTGTGGTGACAGTGGAAAGGGAATACTCCTCACAGTTACAAGGCAGAAAAGAGTGCTTGTGGTCACTCATAGATTAGAGCACAGGCCAGGAAAGGAGTAAACACCTCGCCCTTGAGCATACCACCTTGGAAGAACTGAAAACTTAAAGTCCCTAGAAGTATCTCTGAAAACAGCTGAACAAAAACCCCTAAAGACTGAGACAGTACATCCTCCACACTGGAAGCAGATACCTACCTTAACAAAGAGTTTAAAACTCAAGTAATTGGCTGGGATCATGAGCAAACTGCACAAAAAAAAAGTCAGACCATAGAATCTTTCTTTGGTGACAAAGAAGATCAAAATCTACAACCAGAAGAAGATGACAAAGTTGAAGCCCCTACATTCAAAGCCTCCAAAAAAATTTGAATTGGTCCCATGCCATGGAAGAGCTCAAAAAGGATTTTGAGAAGCAAGTAAGAGAAGTAGAGGAAAAACTGAGAGTGATGCAAGAAAATCATGAAAAACAAGTCAACAGATTGCTAAAGGAGACCTAAAAAAATACTGAAGAAAATAACACCTTAAAAAATAGCCTAACCCAAATGGCAAAGGAGGTCCAAAAAGCCAATGAGGAGAAGAATGCCTTCAGAAGCAGAATTGGCCAAATGGAAAAATGAGTCCAAAAACTCACTGAAGAAAATACTTCCTTAAAAATTATAATGGAGAGGCAGCTAGGGGGTGCAATGGATAGAGCACCAGCCCTGGATTCAGGAGGACCAGAGTTCAAATCTGGCCTCAGACACATAATACTTCCTAGCCATGTGACCCTGGACAAGTCACTTAATCCCAACTGCCTAAAATATATATATAGTGGAACAAATGGAAGCTAATGACTTTATGAGAAATCAAGACATTGTAAAACAAAACCAAAAGAATGAAAAAATAGAAGACAATGTGAAATATCTCATTGGAAAAACAACTGACCTGGACAATAGATCCAGGAGAGAGAATTTAAAAATTCTTGGACTATCTGAAAGCCGTGATGAAAAAAAGAGCCTAGACATCATTTTTCAAGAAATTATCAAGGAAAACTGCCCTGATATTCTAGAACCAGAGAGTAAAATAGAAATGGAAAGAATTCACCGATCACCTCCTAAAAGAGATTCCCAAAGGAAAACTCCTAGGAATATTGTAACCAAATTCCAGAGTTCCAGGTCAAGGAGAAAATATTCCAAGCAGTGAGAAAGAAACAATTCAAGTATTATGGAAACACAGTCAGGATAACACAGGATTTAACAACTTCTACATTAAGGGACTGGAGGGCTTGGAATATGATTTTCTGGAGGGCAAAGGAGATAGGATTACAGTCAAGAATCACTTACCCAACAAAACTGAGTATAATCCTTCAGGGGAAAAAGTGAAAATTCAGTGAAATAGAGGACTTTGAAGAATTCTTGATGAAAAGATCAGAGCTGAATAGAAAATTTGACTTTCAAATACAAGACTCAAGAGAAGCATGAAGAGGTAAACAGGAAAGAGAAATCATAAGAGATTTATTAAGGTTGAACTGTTTACATTCTTACTTGGAAAGATGATATTTGTAACTCATGAGACCTTTGTCAGTATTAGGGTAGTTGGAGGGGAAAAATTATATGTGTAGATAGATTGATAGATAGAGGGCACAGAGTGAGTTGAAGATGAATGTGTGATATCTGGAGAATAAAATTAAGGGGTGAGAGAGGATTATACTGGGAAAAGGAGAAAGGAAGAGGCAGGATGGGGTAGATTATTTCACATAAAACAGACAAGAAAAGGTTTTTACAGTGGAGGGGAAGCGGGTGAAGGTAAGAGGGAAAGAATGAATCCTATTATCAGATTTGGCTTAAGGAGGGAATAACATACACACTCAGTTGGGTATGGAAAGCTATCTTACCCTACGGGAAAATAGGGGGGAAGGGGATAAGAGATGGAGGGGGGACGAGAGAGGGGAAGGAAGATTGGGGGAGGAGATAATTTCTGAAGTGGGACAGGGTCAAAAGAGAGAATAGAATAAAAGGGGGGGGAGAGCAGGATAGGTTGAAGGGAAATATAGTTAGTTTTCCACAGCATGATTACTAAGGAAGTGTTCTGCATGACTACACAAGTATAACCTGTAATGAGTTGCTTGCTTTCTCAATGAGGGTAGGTGGGAAGGGAGGAAGAGAGAAAATTTAGAACCCAAAGTTTTAAAAATACATGTTAAAAAATTGTTTTCACATGCTACTGGGAAATAACATATTCAGGCAGTGGGGTATAGAAATCTATCCTGCCCTACAGGAAAATAGAAGGGGAAGGGGATAACAGAAGTTGGGGGAGATAGAAAGGAGTGCAGATTAGGGGAAAGAGTATTCAGAATGCACGCTGACTTGGGGTTGGGGGAGGAATGAGATGGGGAGAAAATTTGGAACTCAAAATCTTGTGGATGTGAATGTTGAAAACTAAAAATAAATAAATTAATGAATCTTTAAACAAATAAAAAGATTGAGAAAGGAAAAAAAATGGGGATAACAATAGCACCTACCTCCCAGAGTGGTTGGGAGGGAAAATGAGACAATGCTTGTAAAGTGCTTTACAAGCCTGAAAGTGCTCCATAAATACTAGCTATTATTATAATAAGTTGCAGCAAAAGTGCTGGAATGAAGTAATATACAGAGTTCCCTCACTTGAGAATTCCCATACAAATGATATCACAAGTCTATTTCTTATCCTCTAATTTATCATGAATAAATAAATTTAATGCCTTCCTTCCTTTAATCATTTCCTATTTTTATCCTGTATATAGTTTGCTTCGTATGCATTTGTTTGCATGTTGTCTTCCCCCCCTAGACTATAAGCTCTCGAGGGTAAGCCTTACTTTGCCTCTTTTTGTATCCCCAGCATTTAGCACAGTGCCTGGCACATAGTAGCCACTTCAAAATGTTTATTGATGAATTGATTGGTTGATATTATGCCAAGCTCTGTGGGAGAGATAAACAGGAAACATAGAGGACAAACCAAAGATAAGCTACAGAGAATCTCAACTAAGAGGAAATGGAAAAGAAGTAACTTTGAGATATACACAGCTGTCCATATTATTGATCCCCTTATGTACCTTATTCATTGACAGAGCAGTAACTGATCCTCAACAAAAAAGATGCCATGCTAAGATACCAATCCATCAGAGTCTTTGGTGATATAGTGTATCTTAAAGGGCTTGAGATGTATAGATGCAAGGGATGTAGCCCAACAAAAGAATCCAAGACTCGGTCCTAGGGAAAATTCTGTTCTATGGATAAAATTCATTTTTACTTACCAACAATTATGCATATCCAATAGCAAGGTTCTTTCCAGAAGAAAATATCAGAATTTTAGAGCAAGAAGGCATTTTTGTGGGGTAGCTAGGTGGCACAGTGGATAGAACACCAGCCCTGGAGTCAGGAGGACCTGAGTTCAAATCCAACCTCAGACAGTTGACACTTATTAGCTGTATGACCCTGGGCAAGTCACTTAACCCCATTGCCTAATCAAAAAAAAAAGGCATTTTCGACATGCCTTCCAATTCTAATATCATTAATTACAACTCTGTCCTTTTATTAATGACATTTGGTTAGTTATTGGAGGTATGGGTCTACTAGAACCCAGGTCTGTTGCTTTTTGGACCTATGTGCTTCTTTCTCACCACACTGGCCTCCCACAAGTATTGCCTGGCCTTAATTCATCAAGCTTTTATGAAATGAAATTTTTGTAGTGTCTATAAAGTACAAATGTTCATGGTGTTAGGAATAAAAAGATGCAAATTAAAGTGTCAAGGCAGGGTAAGAATTTTAGGTCTGTAATCAGGAGGATCTGGGTTTGAGCTTGAACTCTATCATATTATTACTAGTATGACCCTGGGCAAGTTACTAGTTTTTCTAGGGTTCAATTTCCTCATTTGTAAAAGGAAGGAATTCTTGATGGCCTCCAAGGGCCTTTTCAGTTCTAAATCAATCTCTAAGGCTCTGCCAACAAAAAAAACTTATATTCTTCTGAGGGATATATGTTCTAAACAGATAAATAAATACAGTATGACTAGAAGAGGAAGGAAGCATTAAACTCTAGCCACATGGGGAGGAGTTAAGGAAAGGTTTCCTCCAGGGAACTGAGCCTTCAAAGGAGGCTGATAGAGTCATAGATCTAGTACTGCAATGGATCAGGAAGGGTACCAAGTCCATGGCCCCCATCTAAAAGAAGGAGCTGGGATATGCTAAACATCACAGAGAAAAGGAATTTAAGGCAAGATTTGAACTCAAGTCTTTAGGATTTCAAGTCCACCATTCTAATCACTGCATCAAGTAACCACCTCTAAGAAACTGAGGTGAAGAAATAATAGGGGAAGAAATTAGGGACAAGAGAGTACTTTATAGGCATGGGGAATGAATTCTTCAAAATGACAGACGTGAGTGATATAATTGTGTAGTAAAACAAAGAATGCATGAAGGAGAGGAAGACTTTCTTAGTCCTACTTAACGTTAGTGCCTTCCCAATATGATTATCTCCAATATGTCATACATATGTGTGTATACAAACATACATGTATACACACATACATATTGTTTGTATACTGTCTCCCCCATTAGATTGAGAGTTCTTTGAGGTCAGGCACTGGTTTTGCCTTTTCTTGTATCCCCAATACTTAGCACATTTCCTGGCACATAGCAAGCAGTTAATGAATGATTGTTGACTTGTGCTGATGCAGAAGGGTGGGATGAAGTCAGACTGTGTACAGCTTTATATGACAAGCTCAGGACTTTATACTCTGTCCTGAAGATAATTGTGAGCCATTGAAAATTGGGGTGGGGGTGGGTGGAGGAGATAATTGAATCAGATCTGTGCTCTAGGGATGTTATGTGGGCCTTCACCTCTATTTGTCTTTAGATTTTCTGCAACATGATTTACTCATCCCTGGCCAAGTATTCACTTGCAATATGTGAAATTTTATACAGTTTTCTGTTAAGTACAAATGGTAATAAAGGCAGTTTTGTAACCCTCCTCACACATCCCTGATGTTGTCAAGCTAGGACATGATTCTAGAAGAAAACACACAAAGAGCTTTACAAGAAAACACATCTTTTATGCTCTAAGACAAACAAAAGTATGGAAAACTGCTCCTGGGATAAACCTCAAAGTAAGTTCACTTGTCACTTAATTTCTTTCACAATAATAAGGAAGCTGGAGGTGATAGTAAACAGTTACCAGCAATCACTACCTCAACAGCTTTAGACGAGCTTCCTATATGTTCCAGGGGCCCTCATGACTGAAAAGGATATGGTCACAGTTTAGAATATCTGTCAGCATATTTATCATCCTCCACATCCACAGGAATTACAACTTGGAGGACGACAGTCCCACATCACATACAGTTTTACTGCCAACCTTTGAGAATGGAATTACAAATTAGGGACAATAATATAATATGTCCATCAGAAGGTAGTTTTTGCTATTAGCTAAAAAAAAAAGTCATTTTCTAAGAGAATTTCCCTTAAATGACAGCTGCTTTTTATTCAGCACTGGCAGTTACAAATGATAATGCCAAGGGCAAATCCATTTGGTCACTTAGGAATTAAGGGAATTATGTATTTTAAAAAAAGAATCAACTCTTGGCTATTATCTTTAAAATAAAATAAAATGTTAATGTTTGGAAATGGCCATATACAGTGCCCCTGAATTATTAGTCTTACAGTTCTGTTACCTACTTCAAGTATTTGTGCTTCTATATGCACTTAGTAAGTACCCATATAGATCAAGAACTATGTTAGAAACCAGAAACACAAAAAACAGAAATAATATGATGCAGGTTTGTTTGTCAGAATAGAAAATCTTACTAAGCTTGCTTGTGTGTTTTGTTTCAGAATCATGTCCTAGCTTGACAATAAATGTTAAAACATTAAAAAGCTACCTTTATCATCATTTGTATTTGGCAGAAAACTGTATAATATTTGAGACATTGTTCTCAAGATTATAATCTAATTGGACAGACAGCATAAATATATATATGTATACATATGTATATGTGAATATGTATGACATATACATATGCATACATGTAATCTTAGAGAGGAGGAGAGACAAGGAAAGGTCTCAGACAGAAGGTGAGAACTTCTAAGACTTTAAAGATAAAAGAGCTCCTAAGAAGCCAAAGTGAGGAAGAACGTTTCTGACAGGGGAAGTGGGGCAGCCAGTTCAGAAGTACAGAATGGGAGAAACATCCCGTATGAGGAACAAGAAGTCTAGTTTGGCTAGACAGAAAGGAGGAAAGTTAGATGTAAATGAAACATAGTAGGAGAGATAGGTTGGGGACAGGATGGGAAGAACTCAACACATCAAATAGGCATTTATATGCCGTCTTAGCAGCAATAAGAAGCCACTGGAGTTGATTTAGTGGGAAAGACAAGAAATCATTTTAGCAGCTGTGTATAAAACAGCTTGGGGGTGAGAAAAGTTCTGAAGTTAAGAGACCAACCAGAAGGCTATTGCAACAGTCCAAAAGCAGATCTTAACACACCTCCACACTCATCATGAATTCTTTTTTTTTTAATATTTTTTTAAAATTTATTTATTTTTAGTTTTCAACATTCACTTCCACCAGATTTTGAGTTCCAAATTTTCACCCCGTCTTGCCCCTCCACCCACCCCAAGATGGCATGCATTCTGAATACCCCTTCCCCTAACCTACTCTCCCTTCTATCTCACCCCACTTCTCTTATCCCCTTCCCCTTCTATTTTCCTGTAGGGCAAGATAGGTTTCTGTACCCCATTTCCTGTATTTCTTATTTCCCAGTTGCAACTCATCATGAATTCTTGTGATGGCTCAAGTGTCTGAATTCTCATCCTTTATAACCTTTCTATAGCCTTTGACACTGTTGACAATCCTCTTCTCCTTGATGTTTTCATCTCTCGAGGTTTTCATGCCATTACTCTCTCCTGGTCTTCCTCCTACTCCTTCTGTATCCAATACTTCTCAGTCTTGTTTGTTGAATCTTTGTCCAGGCAATGCCCGCTAATGGTGGGTGGCTCCTAGGGTTCTGTCCTTGGCTCTATTTTGTTCTCCCTCTGTACTATTCCACTTGAAGGTCTCATAAGTTTCCATGAATTAAATTATCATCTATCTGCTGGTGATTCCCAGATCTACTTACTGAGTCATAACCTCTTTCCTGACTTACAGTCTTGTACCTCCAACTGTCTACTAGACATCGTAAAATCAACATATCCAAAACTGAACTCATCCTCTCCTCTCCAGCCAGGTCCTCTCTACATACTAATTTTCCTATTACTTTTGGGGACATCATTATCTTCCCAGTCACTAGAGTCAGGGATGGGGAATCTGGCCTTATGGACACATGTGGCCTTCTAGGTCCTCAAGTGTGGCCTTTTGACTGAATCCAAATTTTACAGAATAAATCTTTGATTTCAGTCAGAAGGCCACATGTTTCCCCACCCCTGATCCTGGGCTCACTACCTAGGCATCATCCTCAACTCTTCCATCTCTTATGTCTCTCATATCCTATCAGTAACCAAACACTACCAATTCTACTTTCATAACATCTTGTATTCATTCCCTTCTCTCCGTTGGTACCACCACTACCCCAATCTAATCTTTGTCACCTCACATCTGTGCTGTCTCATTTGTCTGATGTTTGTTCTCCCTGCCTTAAGTCTCTCTAACTTAGAAACAATATACTTCCTCTCAGCTATCAGATTAATCTTCCTAAAGTTAGGTCAAACCATACATCTCTCCCATTCAATACACTCCAATGGCTGTTTAATGCCTCCAGGCTCAAATATAAAATCCTCTGTCATTCAAAGCCCTTAATAATATGGCCTCAGGGGCAACTAGGTGGCTCAGTGGATAGAGCACTGGCCCTGAAGTCAGCAGGACCTGAGTTCAAATCTGGCCTCAGACAAAACACTTGATGCTTACTAACTGTGTGACCCTGGGCAAGTCACTTAACCCCAATTGCCTAAATAAATAAATAATATGGCCTCCTCCTACCTTTCCATCCTTCTTACACTTATACCCTCCTCCCTCTCATTACACTGAATTGCAGTGACACTTGCCTCCTCACTGTTCTTCACACAAGATACTCTGTCTCTAGACTTACTGCATTTTCAGTGACTCCCTCTTTTTTCTGAAATGTTATTGTCATTTCATTCATGTGTGTGTGTGTGTGTGCATGTGTAGGATGTCTGAAAAGTTCAATTTTAAGCTATTGGAGCTTTTAGGCACTTAATAAATGTTTGTTGTCTTGCCCTAACTAGGAAAGATAAGACAAAATAGTTTTTGGTTCATGACAGGGATTACGTCTCAGAAGAAGCAGGATAATCCAGATGGGTCAGACCTTTGTTGCTGAATCTTTTCCCAAGATTACTTCTCTTCTTGATTATTCCAGGACACAAACAGAAAACATCAATCAACTTCACTTGAAAATATTTGAGAGCAGACATCACAGCTTGCTCTTTTCCCACAGTCAAACATAGAGCTGGATTCAGAGTAAAAGTTGCATACTTAATACATATTAACTTGTGCCTTCACTTAATTCTTAATGTGTGTGTATAAGCCAGGGATGGGGAGCCTGCAGCCTCAAGGCCACATGTGGTCCTCTAGGTCCCCCAGTGTGGCCCTTTGATTGAATCCAAACTTCACAGAACAAATCCCCTTAATAAAAGGATTTGTTCTGTAAAGCTTGGACTCAGTCAAAAGGCCACACCCAAGGACCTAGCAGGCCACAGGTTTCCACCCCTGTTGAGCCTACAAAATGTTCAGAACACTCATTTTGACTTTATATGTATATGTGCTTAAACATTTTCAATCTGAGCCTGAGGTAGAGAAGATTTAGTATTTAACATGATAGAATATGGACAAAATTTGCTTCACTTGACTCCAAAGGGCAGAATTAGGAGTAAGAGGTAGGGTAATGAGGAGAGACCAATTTAGGCTTTATGGAAGGAAGACGTCCCAATAATTAGCTGCTCCAAAGTTGAATGGTGTGCCCAGGGACTTGGTGGGTTCTCCCTCATTGGAGATCTTTAGATAGACACTAATTGACCACTTTGCAGAGATTCTATAGGATGAATTCCTACTTAAGGATGAGTTCAATTCATGGAGTTCAAGGATTCCATGAATGATGAGGTTCCTTCTCATTCTGGGATTCTATGATTCAATGAAGGTGGTAGTTGAGACTCCCTCCTTGTGCAGAATCATCAAAGATTTCCAGTAAATGATTTCTAGTGATGACAACACTTACTAACTGAATCGCATGAAAAGAGATTTATTTTTTACCCTGAAGAAGAAAAAAAAAAGAAAAAGAAAAAATACATCTTTAAAAACAAACATAATAGCTGTTGATTTCTGAGGCACTAATACTCAGTCCAAATAGCTGAATTATTCAGTGTTTGAGCAGCAAGGTATTTCAGCAGGGACAGGTCATTAATTAAATGAATTCCAAACACCAGGACTAGTGGACCCTCCAGGAACCTGGAGTTTAAAGTCCCAAAAGGGTCATTCAAGGATGAGCCAGAGAATAGAAATGAAATTGTTTCATTTCATAGGCCATCAGTAGCTCAATATTTATGCATATTCAACTTGCAGATTAGCACTAAATAACAGAAAACACCAAAATGCATAAAGCCAGCAGGATGGCAGCAAGGAGATGGGTAAGCACACTCCAAAAAACCTTGAATAAAAGAAAAAAAATCTGCATGGTGTGAAACTGGCTGGAGTTTCTGTTTTTTGAGTTCAGATGCACTTCTTGGAAAGATGTGATGAATACTAATTTTCCCCATTTTCACAGCTCCTTTTATGAAGAACAATCAATATCTGACCTCCATAAAATAGATACAATCCAAAGTTTGTATAAGGAAACTTGAAACTCCAGGAGTGGAGGGATTTGTGTTTGTTTGTTTGTTTATATGTTTGTTTTCAAAGTCAGCCAACAGCATTCATCATTCATCCCTTTGGCTTTGTGCATGTTGCTAGGCTCCTTAGAAAAGGAAGGGGCATTCACACTTAGAGCTGGGAAGAACCTTAGCAATAACCTTGTTTAGCAGCCTTTTACACACCAGGAAATAGTGGTGCAGGGGTAAGGAGAAAATGACTTGCCCAAGGTCACGTAGGTAGGGAGACACAGAATCAGATCTTTGACCCCAGGCCTTGTCATGCCAGATCTAAGGCTCCTCCCACTATACTTTACTGCCTCCCCATTTTCATGGTCTAGTGGAGGCCATTTAGGGAGGGCCTTGCTCCTCCAGGTAGCAGAACCAGGTCTCCAGGGCTGCCTTTGGATTCTCCAGTCTGTTCTAAAGTGGCTAGCACAGAGTCTAATAAATACTGTGTCACTCAAAGCTCCAGCCCGTCCCAGGAAGGCCTATCACAGACTCTAAAGAAGATGACACATTCTGGCCCCAAAATGACCAATAGGGAGGATCTATGCCTAGCCCAATGCAACTGGGCTGACTAAGGTAGGGGTGGAGGCAGCCGGTAGAACAGGCATAGGATTCTGAGTCTCCCTCCCAGAGAAGAACTGTGACCGTGTTAGGTAAAACTGAGACCTCAGAAAGATCTTCTCTTAAAAAGGCTAAAATCTCCCACTGCATCTGGGGTCATCTCCAGTTATCCTGATGTATATCTGGACACTGGACGTAGATGGTTCCTTGGCACAGCCTTGCCTGACTTAAATCTAATTCTCTCGCAAGTCACGGCATCACCTTCCTGACGTCATGGTCCTCTTCGAGAATGAAGGACAAATAACAACAACAACGGCAGCTGCCTCCCCCAGGAAACTTACAAACCTGTGAGGACAAATGCTAGTATCTAGAACGTGAGGGAATGACAGTGAAACTGGGTCTAAGCCTGTTAGACCTAGTTGTTATGTCTATTTAAAGGAACACAGAAAGAAAAGTGAAAATTAACTTGCAAAGAGAATTGTAACCTGAAAGAGAGAGGAAAATAAATATCTTCTTTTGACTTGGGGACAAATTTGTTAGATGCAGCTCAGTGATGAGAAAAGTGAAAGGATATGAGTTTGAGTTCCAGTTCCAACCACCGATAAGCATTTATTGAACACCTACTAGGTGCCAGACATTGTGCAGGGCCCTCAAGATACAAAGACAAAAAGGAAATAGTCCCTGCTCTCAGGGATCTTAGATTATTATTTTTTTTTGGTGAGGCAATTGGGGTTAAGTGACTTGCCCAGGGTTACACAGCTAGGAAGTGTCATGGGTCTGAGACTGCATTTGAACTCATGTCCGTCCTCCTGACTCCAAAGCCAGGGCTCTATCCACTGTGCCACCTAGGGGCATTTTATATTCTATCAAGTGTAAATTTTCAGAGGAACCACCACTGACTACATGTGTCACCTTGGACAAGTCACTTAATCACTGGACCTCAGTTTTCTCATCCGTAAAAAGAAGGGTTTGGACTCAGTGAAGCATAAGTTCTCTCCTAGTTTTAGATCTATGGTACTTTGATCCTAATTGAGTTCTGCAGGATGGTTTGATGACTGTTTAATGGAGTGCAAACCCTTGATACTGTAATCCCAGTGTTGCCGCTACATAGCTGTATGATCTTGGGCAAATCATTTCCCCATTGTCTGCAGCAGGTTCCTCACCTATAAAATGAGGGGTATTGGACATAATTACCTCTAAAATCTTTTCTGACTCTATAGCACTTATAAAGCTCTTTAAATCCATTTGAGTCTTCACATTCTGTGGTGTAGACACTACAGGTTATCATCCTCAGGTTGCAGATATGAAGTTTGAGGCTTTGAAAGACTAAGTGAGACATCCATGGTCACCCAGTTAAGGAGTATTGGAGGTGGGATTTAAGCCCAGATCTTCTTGACTATAAGTACAGAACGCTCGTCTCCATTACTGACACTAGGAGCTTTCACTATTAGGATTGAGAGTTGTAAGGAGGAAATAATCATTAGCTAAAGATGTTTTTAAAGAAAGCTTGCCAGTACAGCAGACTGTCCATGGGAGAAAGGTCCTGAGAGTGAGGAAGAAAAGAGTATGGAGAGGAAAATCACTGAATGTCAGCATTGGAAAAGACCTCCTTGACCATCCATTCATAGTCAAGAAACCTCCTTGTAACTGACCCAACAAATGGTTTCTCCAACCTTTGAATGGCATTCTCCAGTTTTTTTTTTTAAAAAAAGGACACATAGAAAATTGGAAAGCAGAAAAGAATAATTGCACTTATGACATTTTCTCCTGGTTCTGATGACATGCTTTGTTGAAGAAGAAAGAGATAAATATTTGAACTGTACAGAAGAGTATAGTGAATGGTCTGAAAGTGGAGTAAAGAAGTTACAATTTTGGGAAATCATAACTTGAACAGATACCAGGAGCATCCTCATAAAGTACAAAGTTGGCAAGAGCTCTGTGACTTTTTAAATCCAAATCTCCAGGTCAGAAATCTAGTCATTCGATGGCTTTTTATATTGCTATCTATGGGAAATTACATACCTGTTTGTTCACTTGATGTTTTCTTAACATCTGTTTCTATTAATGAAAACAAAAATACTGCTGAATGCAATAATTAGGATAGGGTCAAAAATTAGACAAAATCATTTCTCCATAAAGTCAAAATTTCATTTTTCCCAGTTGCCCAGTGGATCAATACCAGGTTATCTTCAAAGGTCAATAATCTCCTGTATCTCCTTCCTATCATGTGTGGCCAGTTCCTGTGAGCAGCTGGCTTGACTGCCAGTGTTACTTTTGATCAGAGAATCCTTCAGAACTCTTCCCCTTTAAAGCCCCAAATAACAGATTGCTAATATGACTGATGGATGAATCTTGATCAGAGTGCCAAGGGGAAGGACCCCATTAAGTCTGATCTCCCGTGATTACAACACATGCTTTGGACAGACACCTTATCCTCCTGACCTTCACTCAAGCAGAAGGAGCAATCCTGATGAAGACATGCAGGGGAGAAAGGATGGGACACTATGGACAAAAGCAGTTACATACTTTAGCTGCCACCAATAACTACCAGTTTTGGTTATCACAGTCTCATGATTCGTATTTCGTGCTCTGCTGCTAAAATTTCTGCTTCTTAAATTTGGCAAGAATTAGCTTCTTTGGACCCTTACCATAAGTTCAATGTCCTGTCCCTCAGTTCACCAATTCCTTCCAGATCTCTGCCTTCCCATAAGGTGTCTTATGTAAGTTTGTCCCAGGCAATGTCACCAACAATCATGGTTTAGATCTAGACGAGATGTTAATGCTAGCTTAATCCTAACTCTAAAGCTCATCTAGTCCAACTTCTTTATTTCTAAAGGAGGAGACTGAGCCTCAGTGAGGTGAAATGTGTTGCCCAAGTCAAGTTGATATGGTTTCCTTTGCTCTGGGCTGCCTCTCACTAGCAGGAAATGCATAACTTGTTAACAGAGAAGGTTAAAACTTCCATGCTGATCAGTAGTGGGATTGAGCCCAGGAGTGATTGCTAGAATTTCAGCCTAAGGAAGACAGGAAGACCCATTCTCAATTAATTGATTTATTGAATGATTAATTGAAGATAATAATAATCTGGGAAGATAAGATAACACTTTATCATTGAGGACTTTGGATTCCAAAAACAAAAAGGAGGGTTAGAATTTTACTTGGTAAGAAATAGGGAATAGTAAAGGACATGAGCAGAGGGCAGAGGAGATAAAAAGAAAGGTCTATTATTCCACAGGTCCTGGTTGGTGTTCATGAGGACCCATAATGATATAATGATAGGAAGCACAGAAGGGAGGAGAAATATATCATGTGTGTATATCACAGAGAGAATTGGTAGCATTTAGCAACTTAATTGGATGTTAAAAGTAAGGGTAATGGGAGGGTCAACTATTTCTAACAGGGAAAGCTAAATGAATGACACAGTTTTATAGGAAATTATAATCCCAGATTTTAGCCTGTTGAATTTGAGATGCAGACAAGACATCTAGGAGGAAGTTTCCTGTAGATCATTAGAAACACTGCTCTTCAATTTGTGAAAGAGGTCAGGGCTAGAAACAAAGACTCTGGAATCATAGGCAGAAAGGTAGAATTGAAGCCATAAGATTTAATATAGCCAAGAGAGATGAAACAAAGAAAAAAAATTAGCACCCATGATAAAAATCTGGGAGAACACCCACCTTAAATAGTGGTGAAGAGCACAGGGAGGCATTGATGCAGTCAGAAAAGGAGCAGAATGAGAGATATAGAAGAGCTGAAAGGAAAGGTTGGTCCTAAGCTAAAACAAGATTGAGGTGGAATACTACTATTTCAGTAAAGCTTGGAGCATCACTGTTTCCAAAAAGCTAACGATGAGCACCATCCAGAGAACAATGGAGAAGCCCGTGATAGGAATGAGCAAGCTGCACCCCAAAACCAACAAATAACTTTAGACAGAAACAGGAATTAAGGATTTCACTGAGGAATTTTATCACATAAAGGGAAGATGGGCTGGTTGCAATGTGAGAAAGAGGGATCACTGGTGGGCATCCAGAGAGCTCCATCAGCATCTTAATAAACACACAGCAAGGAAGGCCTTCAACACTTTGGGTGGACCACTTGTGGTGGACTGTGAGGAGGGACTCTGACATCATGCAATCTGCCCAGTTGGAGGAAACTCTCCCAAGGAACCAGCTCACAAATCCACTCCAGTATCTGAGAGTTTCAATGCATATTATACATAATTAAAGAAAATTAGCAAGCTAGATAAAACCAAAGAGAGGAAAAAAAAAAAACCTCTGATGGTGATAAAAAAAAATCTGTATCTTACATTAAATCCAACTCCAAGGAGATCCAGTTCCAAGATGTGTTTCCTGTTCCTTAGAGGCAACCTGGAGTAAAGGAAGTCATATCAACATTCTCAACTTGAATATTCACCACTCGTGTGGCCCTAGGAAAGCCCTTAACCCGTCTGAGGCTCAGAGTTCCCCATCTATGAAACAAACGTGATAATATTAGCATTACCTTTCTGGGTTGTGGTTAGGAAATCATTCCATATATCTCCAAGTTTTATATAAGTGTGATATCTTCTGAAACTGTGTATTATTTTGCCACTAAAAAATACAATTGTTATCTAGATCTGGCAGAATTCCAGAGACATTTGTGAACAAAACACAGTGGATTTAAAAAACAAAACTCTTGAACTCTCAAGTGGTAATAGGATGACCTGAAAACTCTCTTCTGCCCCCAATAATGCCTTAGTATATCATGGAAGAAATGAATCTTATAAGGTGAACTGATTAACTGGGACAGCAGAAGCCTCAGCACTGCATTTGGAGGCAGAAATTCTGGGTTCTAATACAGCTTAACTCATTTCTCTAGGTGACCTCTCTGGAGCCCCATGTTGTCCTCTATAAAAGAAAGGAGTTGGGCTAGTTTATCTCTACATCCCTTCCATTTCTTCACTTCATGATCATCTAATGCTGCTCCCAGTTAGAGCCTACAATCATGTCCTTTTTGCCCAGTTGGCTAGAGGTGATGTGAGATAGAGTGCACTTAGACAGCTAGATGTCAGATCAGAGACAGCACTTGACTTAGAGACACAAAGATCTGAGTTCTAATCCTGCCTCCCATACAATCATTTAAGCACTCAGCCTCTATTTTGTCATCTATAAAGGGGCAATAATGATTGTTGCTACCTCACAGGAGAATTGTGAGAATCAAATAGGATAATATATACAGATTCCTTTGTAAACTTTCAAATTCTATGAAATGCTTGCTATTCTGATTATCTGAAAAATGTGAGATTTTGTTTTTAATGAATTTTATGGTACGTTTAACAGTATGTTTTTTATGTTTATCTTGAAAGGTTTTACTGCAAAATTTCCATCCAAATTTTCTTCAATGAAAACAATAACAACAAAAAAACTTCCAACATAGTAAGAAAAGAACCACAGCCTTAAGCAATCAACCATGAGGAAAGAATGTGAGTGAAAATCCATGCATTAGGGAGACTTGAGATTTCAGAAGAGAATACCTTTCTCCCTAAATTTGAGGGGATGGAGAATGGGTAAATCTTAGAGAATTTTTTTCCCTTCTTTCTTTTTTTTTTCTTTCCTTTCTTCCCTCCTTCCATCTTATTTATAGAAAATCCCAATCAGGTCTGTTCAGTCACTACAAAATAAAGAACTGAGCACTTAGCTCAAAAAATTCATAGAATTAAGGCCATAGATTTTTAGGCAGTCATTTTCAGCTATTCTTTTTTGCCTGTCTCTTTAATGGATTTGGCCTTTTCTGTGTTCCAACATCTTTGAACATAAGATGCAAATTGTGAGATTCTCTCCCCCTCCATGTGCTTGGGGAAAGTGTTATTATACATATTACAATGTTCCTTTGTTTTTTGTTTTTTGTTTTTTTTTTGTTTTTTTGGGTTTTGTTTTTGTTTTTGTTTTTGTTTTTGGTTAGGTAATGGGGTTAAGTGACTTGCCCAGGGTCACACAGCTAGTAAGTGTTATGTGTCTGAGGCTGAATTTGGACTCAGGTCCTCCTGAATCCAGGGCCAGTCCTCTATCCACTGCACCACCTAGCTGCCCCCTACAATGTTCCTTTGGAGAGAACTGATGAAGAGATGGATTTCATTTCCAACCCTTAAGCCAACTGATTTAAAAAGACAAACTGATAGAATACATTGTCAGGTAAATTATTTGCTATCTTTTCCAAATTCATTTTAATTCACCTACCAGTTTTGTGTCTTTTACTATCTCTTAATGCATATCTCCAGACTTAGGCATAACGTATATACCGAGAACTGTAGTATATATTGCAATGTGCTTTTCTCTTCATGTGAAAATGCTAAGAACTCTGCCTTCAAGGAGATTATAGGTTAGTGGGTAGACCCATAATGTTTGTACTGAGTAGAATGTAAAAGTGTATTGATGTTGATGATAATTTGGAAAAGATGATATAGTTCTGTCAGTTGGCATGAATATCACATACTAAGCTTTGCAGAATGCTTTCCATGATCTCATCTGCTCAATAACCCTGTGAAGTAGATACTATTCTCATCTCTATTTTATAGAAGAGTAAACGGAGAGTGAGAGAAGTTAACTGGTCCAGAGACACACAGTTTGTAAGTATCTAAATCAGGACAAGTTTTTTTAACTCTAAGTCTAAAAATCTACCCATTATATCATTTAAAATATAATAAGAAGTGGTATGGCACTAGTTTGAGGGTGAGGCAGATTTTTTTAGTGTAAGAGGACAAAAGGAGGGCATGACTGGATGTTATGTTTTGCTTCTTATAAATTTGTCTAGGCTAGAGAATAAATAGTAAGGAAAACAGGATAAAAGCCCAACCCAATGACAATGAATTTTGTGTGCAGAGGAGGGGATCTTTTAAGGTAACCTCAAGTAGGAGTTACTACATGACATCACTCCGTGAGTCTCTTCTCTGGAAAACAACCCTCATCAGGTTAGAGTAATGCTTGACACACAGATAAAAGGAAAAGTATAGAAACAGTCAGGACCGATTTGAAGGGCTGAGTATGGAAGAGGGATCAAACTCCATCAGTTTGTCCTCAGAGGAACTAGGAGATATGAGGAATTTCCAAGAGGGAAATTGAAACTTGATGCCAGGCAGCACAGAGGAACAACACACATGTCCCAATAATTAGAGATAACCATAAGAGGAATGAGCTCCCTGAGAAGGAAATGGCAGGTCTCCTTTCACTGGAGCGCTTTAGACTAACACTGAATGATCTCTTGTCTGATCTGTTCTAGAAAGGATTCCTTGTCAGGTACAAGGTGGATTAGAAAGCCTCTGAGATCCATTCCCCCACTGAGATTCTTTGACTTCTCATTAAGATTGTGGAACTCCATAATAAGGAAGCAAAGACCTATATTCTAATCCCATTGCCATTTGCAATTGTGTAACTTTAGTGCCTTCTCTAGGGTGGTGGAAAGAGTGCTCTATCTGTATTTAAATGCTCTGTGTTTGAATCCTACCTCTGCCCCTTACTACCTGTATCACCTCAGGCAAGCAGGTTCCCTTCTCTGAGACTTAGTTTCCTCATCTTCAAATGAAGAGGCTGCAATAGCTTACCTCTAAAACTTACCAATGCCAAATCTATAATCCTATGATATTTCTGGGCTGTCATAGGATTATAAATTTTGAACTAGGAGATACATTACAAGTCATTAAATACAACCTCTTTATTTTATAGATGAAGAAAATGAGGCCCAGAAAGGTTAAGAAATTTGTCTGTTGTTACACCAGTATAAATGACCAAGGCAAAATTTGAACTGAAGTCTTCCTGATTCCAGGGCTGTTTCCAGTGGAGAGAGCACTGGGCCTGGAGTCAGAAAAAACTGAGTTCAAATCCAGCTTCAGACAATGTGTGACCCTAGGCAAGTCATTTACCCTTGTTTGTCTCGATTTCTTCATCTGTAAGATGAGTTGGAGAAAGAAATGGCAAACCACTCCATTATCTTTGAAAAAAAAAAAAACCTCATGGGGTCACAGAGAGTCAGACATGACTTAAAATGACTAAACGATAACAAATTTCCTGATTCCAAATCTATCCCTCTGTCCACTGTCACACTATAAAGTAGAGGTGTTAACTTTGACTGTTGAATACCTTTAATATAGAATTTGATGAAGCTCCAAGCACAATAGAATGGTTGATTATTTGCCCAAAGGTTGAGTTCATACTCATTTGGGCCCGCCCATTACTACAACTGAATCAAAATCACAGACTTCCAATGTTTCCACAAGAATCTATGTTTACTTTGATAGAAACTGAAAATCTATAAGTTGGAAAATATATCTGTATTCTTTTTGCAACTCTTCAGGATATAATGGACTAAATATGTCACCCCCTGGATTTCTAAACCAATCTCCATGTGATGCAGAAAATAGAACCAACTCCAGGAGGAAAGAAAAGTGAAATCCCCTAAGCATATAATTGATATGAACATTATCTTTACATTATTAAGATGGAAACAGCCACTCAGAGTCATTGAACAAATAGAAAATCAAAAAATAAAACATCTGTTCTTTAGAAACAGGAAAATTTCCCATTCATTTTGAGGTGGCTATGGTCGAGCACTTCTGAAATGGTTCCGAAAATATTACTTACATTAGCTCTCACACAGAGCATCAGCTGTTTTATTGGAAATAAAAGGGGAAGTAGTGAGGGGAAAGCCACCTTAGATGCATGAAGCATTAGGTAAATATAGCTAATGAAACAAGATTTTTTTTTTGCCAACCACACACAGAGAAAATGCTTTTGATACTTCACCATGCCTTAAGAGCGATGCATACTTTGCCTCTGAGAGCCATGGGTCATTTGGAGCCAAATAGAAATATTTGTTTTGTCCAACTTGCTGTATTAACCATACCCAAGCTGTACCATGAGTGCTTCCAAGTCACCGCCATGTGACAAATCTTTGAACACAAGTAATGAGAAATCACAATGGCCCACTATCCCCACTGTATCATGTTTGTCTACACTTCTATAAACATGGTTAGAGTTCTAAATGGAAATTTGAAAAGATTTTCCAATGTGTTCTTTGGGTTCTCAGTTTTTTAAAGCTTCAAAATATTATATACTGGGCACACACACATGTTCATATGCAGATATATGAATATGGACATATACACATATATGCACAATGAACATTTTTGTATGCACATCTATCTATATGAGTGCACATATTTGTATAATTATATATGTATACATGTGTACAATCTATCCCTACTTAAACATATTTATATTAATGTGTGTATGTCTGTGTACACCTGTACATTTGAGCCTATGTATGCATTGCATAATGTACATATGCATATTGTGCAATACGTACATATATTTATATTTGTAGGCATGAGTAATTTCCAACCTGTTAACAGTCATGAATCTAGTAGAACTTATGTGGGTGTATTATAAGAAAGAAGTATGACTATAAACATAGATAAGCTGGTCTGATAACATAAGTCTGGGTGATTCTTGGGTATCTTTACAATGGCAAGAGATTTAGGGTAAGAGTTTTTAACATATGTTTGTTCATGTGATAATTGTGTGTGTGTGTGTATGTGTATATGAATGTGTGTGCATATCCATATGTGTGTGTATGTTTGTATATGTATGTGATAGACCACTTTGGCAGTACGTAGCTCCTATGGACCTCCGCTTAGAATATTGTTCTTAAATACATAATAGAAAATATATGCAACTAGAAAGAAAACCCAAGATTAATGGAGGAAAGTGTATTTTGCCATCCAATTTCATGGACTTCTCTGAAATCTATATTTGGACCACTTGGGGAGATCTGAGCACCCCAAATTAAGAACCTATTGTATAAAGAAATATTCCCACTTTGTGGAATGGTTCCATGTGGAAAAATTATATTAAATGACTAAGCATGAGGTATCCATATCTAAATATATCATAAAACCATTGATATATCAAAGTATATATACTATGGTGAATATGAGAATCCCTGAAAATTTTGTACCTTAGTGACATTTTAAAAGGAATTAATATATTAAGACACTTCATTTTCAAATATTCTCCATTAATTTATTACCACTTTAAGGGCAATTTCCTTCCTGCAAAGCTTTATTGAGTCTATGCCTTCCACCTTCACTTTTCTTTTGTCATAGAACATACTGGATACCAGTCTACACTGAGATGAAGATGCAAAGCAACAATGCCTGCATGTCCATGGTGGCTATGTCTCTATTCTTAAGACCTCAAAAACTTAAAGACTTATCTCCCTGGACAGAATTGACTCTCCAATGGAAACCTGGTGAATTTGTTACCTTCTATACATTTTTCCTCTTCCCTGACTCTATACTGCCTGGTAAAATGACATCACTAGCCCTTAAATATTGTTTATTTTATGTATGTAGTATTATATTTTTCCACATCAACTAAAGATATTTTTTATTAATTTATTTTTTAATTTTCAACAGTCACTTCCATAAGCTTTTGGGTTTTAAATTTTCTTCACCTCCCTCCCTACCTCCCTTCCCAAGATGCTGTGCAATCTGATATAGGCTCTACATATACATCCCTATTAAACTTTTTTCACATTAGTCATGTTGTTAAGAAGAATTAGAAACAATAGGAGGAACCATAAGAAAGAAGAAACAAAACAAAACAGAAGAAAAAAAAGAGCAAATAGTGTGTTTCAATCTGCATTCAAACTCCATTGTTCTTTCTCTGAATGTAGATAATATTTTCCATTATAATGCTTTTGGAGATGTCTTAGAACCTTGCATTGCTAAGAATAGTTAAGTCTATCAAAGTCAGTCATTACACAGTGTGGCTGTTACTATGTACAACATTCTCCTAGTACTGCTCACTTCACTCAGCATCAATCCGTACAAGTCTTTCCAGATTTTTCTGAAGTCTGCCTGCTCATCATTTCTTACAGCACAATAGTATTCCATTACATTCATATACCACAGCTTGTTCTACCATTCCCCAATTGATGGACATCTCCTAAATTTCCAATTCTTTGCCACCACATATAGAGCTGATATAAATATTTTTGTACATGTGGGTTCTTTTCCCATTTTTATGATCTTTTTTGGGATACAGCCCTAGAAGCCCTATTGCTGGGTTAAAGGGTATGTATATTTTTATAGTCCTAAGATACATTGATTTTTACCACACTCTAAGTGAAGGTTTGCTATCAATGAGTGGATTTAACTATGGAGGTTAGGGTGGCATGGAATGACAAAGGAAAAAGTCAGGATAAATATCCCTAGACTTAATAGAAACTCACTTCTCTCTCTCTCTCTCTCTCTCTCTCTCTCTCTCTCTCTCTCTCTTTCTCTCTCTCACATTAGTTTTCTGCCTTTTCTCATTGCTACTGGTAGACTTTTTTTTAATTCCCTCATTTCTTGAACCATCTTTCCTATTATTGTGATTTTTAAAAAAGACCCAGGGACTGCTCACTTTCTACAGACACTTCAGGACATGTGGGTTAAAGGATGTAAGTAAGACTAGATCAACTGGGAACAAGTTTGTCATTAATGTGAATTTAAAATAATTTGACCAAATTTGGTCAGCTAGTGGCAGCTGTGAAATTATAATTTCTTTATTTTACTATCAGTTACTTTTCTTTCTTTTTACTGTATGGGATAAAGGGTATTGAATAAATATTTTGCTGCAATGGAAATAATTTAGGGCCATGTTTGTCACTTCTACCTTATGAAACATAGGAAGAGATAGCTGTCCATAGTGCTAGCTTCCATATACAGGAAATAAAAGTATGTCATTCATCTTAAGTAAGCATCATGACACCGCGAAATGAGCTTGCGCACATGAGATTGAAATGTCTTATAAGCTTCCTGTAATGACCATTTTGTGAATATAGCATGACTGTCACTCTAGCAAAAGAGCTATAAAGCAGTTGAATAGCCCTCAGGCATGTTGGCCTAAGCAACTTCACAAAAGAACACTCACACTCTTTTAAGAAAGAAGCTCCAAAAAACAGAATATTACTCCAGTAGAATATGGCAGCCACTTGGTAGAGAATCATTGATTCAAATTTTGGGAGACAGAGGAATGAAAAGTGGAAAGGATAGAGCTTCATCAGGGTACAGTTAGTTGATAGGATTTAGAGTTATTAGAGCAATTTCAGCTATGATGAACCCTAGAAGTGTGAATTACCCAAAGAATATTTCCTCATCCATTGTCAGGAATCTGGTAGAGGTTATATGCTTTTAGGTACAAAAACTATAGAACATTTCCACTATTTATTTTTCCTTGGTTGTTTACTTTGCTATTTAGTCTTAATTAAAAATTATGTGATTTGATTTGATGTTTCCACCTGCCCTTGACAGAAAAGGCATTGTGTGGTGACTCAAAACATACTTACTTAATTGAATACCCAGAACATCTCAGATTGAATTGGGAATATTAACTGGGTGCCAAATTTTGTGGAACTCGTGGGACATTGATAACGGAAATCCAATCACGTGCTCTGAAGAACAGCATGGACTATGGCTTAGGGCATCAAATTCAGGACACATTTCAGGCAGGTATAGTGCTGACTCCCTGGGTGCCTCTTCATCATGCTACAACTTTCAGTTCCCCCTGTCCTGATTTTTTTTCTTCTAAGGATTATGCCTTAAGCCCTGCCTGCTTCATAAAGATGTCCTGAAGATGAATGAGATTCTATTTTCTCATCACTTAAAGATCACTTAAACCAGAGTATATTGGACATACAAAGAAGTTCTATTTCTTTTTATGTTCCTTTGGGAAATTACAAAATTGTATTTATGACCCCAAGCTTTTCCTCCAAAACAAAGAAGAAAAAGAAGCAACTTTAAGCAAAATCTTCTATTGATGTTCTATGGCTACAAAATATAGGATATGGGTATTTATGAAGGAAATCAGAGTGAGGTTTGTCCAAATAGTAATGGAGAAGAGCATGGTGAATGTGATCCTGTAGTAACACAATACAAATCATGCATTATGTAGGAAAAAGAAAGTAAAGAACATCTTCAGAGAAGTGTATGATCAGAAAAAAGGCTGCATTACATAAGGAGTAAAAGGAATAAGTAACATTCTGTGTGCTCTATTGGTAGCCATTCAATGTCAAGAGAATATAAGAGAAGCTCCCAGAATGGTAGGTGAAGTCCCTGTATTGGATTTATGGTTTGGCATATATAAGGAAAGCATAGGATAAGCAAACTCGAGTGGGCTGCAATCTGCATCATTGGATGGAATACTTTCAATTGAGGTGATCATGTAATCACTGGAGTATTATAGAATCATCATTTTTTTAATACAATAGCACCCATGTTCACTCATTCATTCATTGTAGGGTTTAAAAGTCATCATGTGCTTACAGGATTCTTTTAATTATAGCAATTTCATCAACTATCAATTATCACAATCCAATTTAATCTTAGGAATTCCTGTTAAGCAGCTCAGTATGGAAAGGTAAGAAGATTATACTAATTTATTGCCTACAATCTCCATAGTGAGGATTAAACCCACGAATGGCTTGCATTGTTGGTAGTATATCTTTCCATTACACATTCTTTGGGGAGTATTTCAGATTCCTCTTTGCTCTCATCCAACCAGTTGATTTCTGCAAGTGATAGCCTGGCTGCAAACAAAATCATTTTAAGTCCAAAATAATTGGCTGAATGGTCTTCATTAGTACAAATCCGTCATTTCTATTTATGATGCTTTGAGGTAAGGTGTTTCACCTGAACATTTTACCTCAGGCGCTGCCATTACATTCAGGACCACAGATAACTTCTCTGCTATTAACTTGACAATAGACAGTTCCCATTTGCACCATGTATGAGGAAGTGGAAATGGGATCACACACCAAAGAATGTTTTTTTTTTCATTCTGTCCCACTTCCCACTTGGAGTTAACTCAGCCTCCTTTTTTAACTTCAGCACTTGTTTTCAAAAGAGTTTGATATACTTTCCAAAATAGCAAAGTGAATTTGATTTATAACTTGCTTATTGGAATTTTAACAGATGTATTACATTTGGAGAATTCAAGGTTGTATTTTACATTTTCTGTTCATTTAATAATGTAGAGAGTGACTTTCATTTTGTGACTGTGTGCTCCACCTTTATTTTCCCCTCTCCCCACTGCTGATCCCAAGTGTAGCTAACCTGGCTTTGTATTTTAAGGATATGGGTTGGAATCCCAGCTCTGTCAACTGTGGATCCTTGGACAAGGGATCAGATAATAAAAGCACTGATTTAGAATGGAAAGGAATCTAGTTCAATCCTTTCCCTTGCCCCCTTTTCATGTAGGAGGCATTTGGAGTCCAGGGAGGATAAGTAACTTGCCCAAAGTTAAGCAGGTAATAATAAGCAAGACTAAGTTTCAAACCCAGATCTTATGATTCTAAACCCTGTGTTCTTTCTTTGTTTTGAGATTTCTTTGGACCTTTCCATCATCCCTCCTTTTCCCAGGAAACTCATTGTTGGGAAATCTCATTATGCTGCAAGACAAAAGAGTCAGCCTTGGTTCTCACGTCTCCTCAGTCCCCTCTGACCCTCCAATGGGAAGGCAGGAGCCATGGGCTCCAGTGCCTCTATTTAAAGGGAGGAGAGGGCTCAGTAGCTTTGTTCTCCATTTCTCACTACCTACACTGATTCTGTACTTCTTTGGAAATCTCCATCATATCTTCTCTTTCCAAGCTTTTAGCTTCCTTTCATGTGTTATCTTCTACTATTAGATTGTATTTTCCTTGAGAGAAAGGGCTGTTTTGTGTTTATTTGTATGTCCAGGCCTCAGCATGGTGACTTAGCAGGCACTTGATAAGTGTTTATCTATTGATCTTTCACTGGTTTAGACTTTCCTGATAACAGAATAACCAACATTTATATAGTGATTACTGTGTGCCAGACACTATGATGAGCACTTTACAATTATTATCTCATTTAATTCTCATAAAAACCCTAGGATATAGATGCTATTATTATCCCTATTTTATAGATGATAAAAATGAGGCTGAGAGAGGCTAAGTGACTTGCCCAGGGTCATGCAGCTAGTAAGTGTCAGAGGCAGAGTTTGAACCCAAGCTATTCTGACTCTAAGCCCAGCTCTCTCTCCACTGTGCCACCTACACCCCAACTAGGCGCTTAATGTTTATTGATTGGATGATCTTTCACTGTGCTAGTCGTTCCTGGTGTTCCTCCCCGGTTTCTATCATCCTTTCCACACAACCCCACAAATTACCTTATATTAATTTTGTGTGTACTATACATGGAGAGCAGCTAGGTGGCACAGTGGATAGAGTGCCAGACTTAGAGTCAGGAAGACCTGAGTTCAAATCCAGCCTCAGATGCTTACTAACTGTGTGACCCTCCACAAGTAACTTAATGCTTTTTGCCTCAGTTTCTTCACCTGTAAAATGAGTTAAAGAAGGAAATGGTAAAATATTCCAGCATCTTTACCAAGAAAACCCCAAATGAGGTCATAAAGAGTCAGATATGACTGAAACAACTCAACAACAAAAATATCTGGAGACATGCCATGGCATATTGCAGAGAGTTCACTTCCTCAGAGTGAGGAAGATCTGGGTTCACATCCTGCTTCTCCGATAGAATGTAAGGACCTTGAGGTCCAGGACTGCTGAATTTTTTACTTCGTATCCCTATTATCATGCACAGTGTCTAGAACATAATAATCAACTAATAAACATTTATTGATTGATGATTGATTACTCATTATACTCCCTTGTATGTTACTTTATATTAATCATTATACTCTCTTTGATGTTACTTTATAATCTCATACATTGGTTTCATCACCTGCGAAATGAAGGGGATGGTCTGGATAATATGAAGGAAGGCAGCTAGTGCTAACTCCATAAAGACAAATGTAGCAGAAGAATGTCATTCATCGGGGCTCCTATGGCTCCATATGTCAAATTTCTTCCAATCCTGACTCTCCCTGGGGTGTCTTGCACAACACTATCCTGGAATGGAAGCAAAAAATGATGCCCTGAGTCACCATAACATGAGCTCACTATAGATAGTCTTCTATCCAAAGCTCCTAAAGGGTCTAAAACGCTTTAATGCCAAAGATCACTTGGAACTGAAGTTCCATATGTTATCAGTGGTCTCCACCATGCTCCAGGATTCAGAATATCCCCAAAGAAAAGACATGGAGTTGATGAGTGACTATGCTAAGACTGCACAATGAGGATTGTCTGACACTACTTAATATCTCAGTGTCGTTTTTCCATCCAATGAAAGACAGTGGCATGGTGAATAGATAATTGACTGTGGAGTCAGAAAGAGCTGGTTCTAGTCTTACTTCTAATCTGGAAAGACTGTTATTGAACTTCTCAATGCCCCCAAGAAACTCTCTGAAACTTTAAGGTCCAAATCAGTTACCCATTTACCTGGATCATTCAATCAACAAATATTTTTCTTAAAGTACTTATTGTGCACTCCAGAGTTTCCATACCAGCAGCTCGCCATGCGAATGACATCACAAGTCTCACCCCTTCTCCCCAAAACAAGTCTACACAATAAATTTCTCCATGAATGACCTATGCCTCCTTCCTTTCAGAGAAACCTTAGACTCATTAATCCTCATATCACTTGTCTGACAACTAAGATAATTACTTCTAAGTTTCTCTCCAGCTCTAAAATATATGATGTTAAAATCTGGAAGAAAACACCTCTCTCAAGAGATACCTAAAAAAAAGAAGAAAAAAAACAGAAGGGCAAGGCCCAGTGGTAGAGCTATGGCCTTGAAGACAGTATTTGTCTGCAGGCTAACATTTGGAGTTAGCTAGGCACTAATACAGAGGAACAACATTGAGTTAAGAGCTAGAGGCTTTGGGTTCAAATCTAAGTTCTGTCATTGATGACCTGTCGTGAATAGAGTCAAGTCTATTCAGCTTTCTGGACTTTAGAATTTTTATCTGTTCAATTCTAATGCCTTACATACAATCCAGCATTCAAATTCTAAACTGGGTTCCTCCCTACCTGGCAAGATTCAGTCATTTTTTCAATTTCATGATTCAAGAAATACTTATTAAGCATATAGGCATCATAGTCACTTCTCAGAATACAAAGAAGAAAAATAAGTGAAAATCATTGTCTATTCAAGAGGTGGGGAACCTGCTGCTTGAAAGCCATATGTGACCCTCTAGGTCTTCAAGTGCAACCCTTTGACTAAATTCAAACTTCATAGAGTAAAAGAATTTATTCCGTAAAACTTAGACTCAGTCAAAATGCTGCAACCAAGGACCTAGATGGCCAAAAGTAGCCTCAAGGTCACAGGTTCCCCATCCCTGGCCTATGCACTAGAAATAGCAGAATCAAATGGCTAATAAGAAATTGATCCTGAAGAAGAGCAAAGAGATAATGACAATCCCTACCTGCCTTTGGTGAATGAAAGTTCACTGGTTCAGATGCAACATATCCTTAGGCCGTCAAAGAATGGGTAGATGTTACTGCTTCAGCCATTGTCAGCAATATTTCAGAGATCATAGAAAATGGCACCTATGATGTATCCAACCTAAGACCAACTAGGTTTCACTTAAAGATCTCCTGAAATAGGTAACTGCCTAAATCCTAGAGACAACCATTCCATTTTTTTGTGTGTGTCCCTAAGGATTTGTTTGAGCAAAATCTACTTCTCTGACATTAACACTCATTGTTCCTGGTTCTTCCCTCTGGGACCAGGCAGAATAAATCACATTTCTTCTCTATATGGACGTCCAACTAATTCCTGAAGACAGTTGCCATGTCCTGCCCCCCACCTCCAGTCCTCTAGGTTAAATATCTAGGCAATCATTCAACTAGTGTTCTCCAGTCTCTTCATCATTCCAGGAAACTGTCTCTAGACATACTCCAAAATGTAAATATGCTACCATTGTCTTCCAGATATTGGTCTGATTAATGGTAAAATATATTAGGGTGATCACCTCCCTCATTATGTACACCTTATGTCTTGATGCAACCTAAACAGTAGCTAAAGTTACCTGAGTAAATCATGAAAGCCTTCAAAGAAGAAAAGGCCACTCAGCTAAGGTTGGAAGGGAAGGAATGCACTCAACAGGCAGAAATATGCATGCTGTTATTTTCAGGCATGAGAGACCACATTTGCAAATTTAGGGAAATAGCAAAAGTCAAAGTAACCTCATAAAAGAATTAGTATTCACTTTAGCTAAATCAGATAGGAGAGAATGGGAGAAATGTGAGTTAAAGAAAAACATAAAAGTTACAAAGGAGATACATTGTTGAAGACTGTATATGCCACATAAAATAATTTGTATTTTATCATATAGGCAATAGAGATCAATTTAAGGGGCTTCAGCTAAAAGGGTGGGGTCCTGAGATGTGAGAGGTGTTGCTGCATGTTTCTGTTTTTGTTGCATATATTTCAGGCACAAAACATGAAGGAATGAAAATGACTGATAGAGTTAGGTCAATTTGATCGCAACTATTTATGCATATAGCATTACTACCCATAATTATTTTTCTTCCTATTCCACTCAGTGAAGAAAAAAAGGAAGTCTGAATTTAGACCACATTGCTATTCTGTGGAATAAAGCCAGAGGAAGAAAAAAAAAAAGGACCCAGTCCTTTAAGTCTCAAGTGTGATCAAGATTCAGATGAATAGGAAGAGGGAAGAGGCCAGAAACCAGAATTAATCTGTCTAGTGAAAAGCCAACTTAAACCAAGAATGATGGTATAAGCGTCTAATCCCAGCTACCAGGGAGGCTAAAACTGGCTGATCTCTTGAGCTTGGGTGTTATGAGCTTCAGTGGGCTGATGCAGTAGGTTATCCATACTGAGTTCAGCATTAATATGGTGAGCCCACAGGAAGGGGATGGGGGGCAACAAGTTGCTTAAGAAGAGGTAAACTGAGGGGCAAATATGTATAATTATGATCAAATGGATCTTTAATATAGTTGATGTATGCATTCCCTCCAATAATAAGTGAAAGCAGTGACTTGCTCGAGCTCTCCCCCAAAGCCTTCCAAATACCTGTAAAAAATGGCTGTAAACAAATTCTAGAGCAACAGGACCCACAAAAAGACAGAGTAAAACAAATTTCCAGCCCAAGACAACCTGAATGATTGATCGGAAAGGTCTATTGTGCTGGGCTGGGAGAGGAGTGCAGTTCAGAGTGGGCTCTCAGGCAAAGACCAGGCCTCAGCAAACCTGGAGCAGGCCTTAGGGGACTGATTCATGGGTAGCTCTGGCAGTTTCCAGATTTATCAACCCAGAAACGCCAAAGACAACTTAGAAGGTCAATAGGAAAGGTCTGTGACTTCAGTGAGAAAGAAGCTTGGACCCAGCCCCAGTCCTGGCTCAGGCCAGGGGCAACAGCTCCTTATAGAGTTCTCGGCCCACAGATAGAGGGGGATGTCAAGCAACTGATCAGAGAGGGATTGCAGGGATCTCTTTGATGGTGCTGAGGCAGGATTCTCTTGCTTTGTCTGTACTTGGATCTGGGTTGCAGTTCTGGGTGGTGGTCCTAGAGTGAGGAGGAGTGCTGGTGTGGTGGAGCTTGTAGTGATGGTGGAAAGGGAATACTCCTCACAGTTCCAAGGTAGAAAAGAGTGCTTGTGGTCCTCCATAGGCCAGAGCACAGTCCAGGAAAGGAGTAAATACCTCACCCTTGATCATACCACCTTTGAAGAACTGAAAATGTACATGTCCTTCTAAGTATCTTTGAAAACAGCTGCACAAAATGCTCAAAGCTTGGGACAGCACATTCTCCACACTGGAAGCAGGCCTCTACCTTAACAAAAAGTTTAAAACTCAAGTAATTGGCTGGGAACATGAGCAAACTGCACAAAAAAGTCAAACCACAGAATCTTTCTTTGGTGACAAAGAAGATTAAAACATACAACCAAAAGAAGACAACAAAGTCAAAGTCCCTACATCCAAAGCATCCAAGAAAAAATATGATTAAGTCCTAGGTTTTGGAAGAGCTCAAAAAGGATTTTGACAAGCAAGTTAGAGAAGTAGAGGAAAAACTGGGAAGAAAACTGAGAGTGATGCAAGAAAATCATGAAAAACAAGTCAACAGCTTGCTAAAGGAGACCCAACAAATACTGAAGAAAATAACACCTTATAAAATAGTCTAACTCAAATGGCAAAAGAGGTCCAAAGAGCTAATAAGGAGAAGAATGCTTTAAAAAGAAGAATTGGCCAGATGGAATAGGAAGTCCAAAAGCTCACTGAAGAAAATACTTCCTTAAAAATTAGAATGGAGCAAATAGAAGCTAGTAACTTTATGAGAAATCAAGACATTATAAGACAAAACCAAAAGATTGAAAAAATAGATGACAATGTGAAATATCTGATTGGAAAAACAACTGATCTGGAAAATAGATCCAGGAGAGAGAATTGAAAAATTATTGGACTATCTGAGAACCTAGACAACAGGAGGTAAACTGAGCTAGATTGGAAAACAGTAAATTAAATCTCCTATACCAATTGGAGTGGGACTGGATTGGTGAGGCACCCCTGTACTTCAGGCTTTATGAGATAAAAAAAAAGATCTAGTCTTAAAAAAAAGCCAAGTTAGGTTTAGATCTGCTTAGAGCAGGCCTGACAAAATCTCAATCACAGAAGTACCAGTTGGTGTTGTGAGAGTGTGAGGGAGTTAACTCACCTCTGAAGTTCCTTAAGCTTTCTGGCCACAACAGAAAGAGA
>NW_020954625.1:17397799-17405813 GCF_900497805.2 Vombatus ursinus | reverse complement strand
GAGAGAGAGAGAGAGAGAGAGAGAGAGAGAGAGAGAGGGAGGGAGAGTGAGAGAGATGGTGTAGAAGGGAGGGGAAGGGAGAGAGGAGAGAAAAGACAGAGACTGAGAGAAATAGGAAGAGAAGAGAAACATTTATTAAATGCTTGCTATTTGCTAATTTAGTTTAACATGATGAGAGCCCAAATTACCCAAGGAGTGTCAAACTACCACTGAGATGAAAAGAAATGCAAGTATAAGCAAGCAAGACCATGGTAGAGAAGGAGGACACCCATGGTGGTGGGGGTGGGGGAGAGGTAGGACATAGCAAAGAGATGACCCAGAAGTCTGAGAAGTGTGGTGGAGGCCTGGATCCAGGTCAGTCAGAGGTCAGAGGGGTTCCAGGGATAGAGTCCAAGTTTTAAATGAGGAGGATATGGGAATGATGATCTTAGTACAAAAGGCGTTCAATTAATTTGATTTTTAAGCATCCATTAAGCACCTACTATACATTTCTCTTAATTCAGTCTAAAATTTTGTTGACTTTTTCAACTTGGGGCAGAGAGATGGTACAGTGGGTAGAGCACTGGGTAGAGTCAGGAGGACCAGAGTTCAAATCTGGCCTCAGACATACAACACTTACTAGCTTTGTGACTCTGGGCAAGTCACTTAACCCCAATTGCCTTACAAAAAGAAAAAAAAACCTTTCTAAACTGTCATATCATATTACCCCAGTCTAATCTATTACCACAGGGATTTCTTAAGGACATATTACAAGCATTAATTGATGAATTAATTCCTAATTTGTTATCATAACAACCTTTCTGGAGGCTAGGCAAACAAAGATAAAATGAAAACATCTCTCCCCTCAAAGAGTTACTTTCTACTAAGGAAATACAATTCTTTACACACATAGTCAAAAGTTTTTATACAGAGCATGTAAATAATTTGGAGAGGGAGGAAGGACTAATAATATAACAGATTTATAGTTGCAAGGGACCTCAGTAGGCATCTAATCCAAACATCTCATTAAATGATGAGGAAATTAGGGTCCAAGTCAGTTCTTTACAGTAAGTCACCCTGGTAGTAAGGCTCAAACATGGTATTTGAACCCATGTACATGAACTACAGAGACAGTGTCCCTTTCACTTCAATGTGTTTATTATTAGATACCACTAGGTTATTATTGTTTAATTTTTGGTAAAGGAGCTATTTAGGATGCAAAGTTAAATGCCTGGAGAGGTGCACTAACTTTCAATACCTTAAGGAAACCATTTATTTGTGGGTTTATTTATGTAATTACAGATTAAAAAAAAACAAATCCACTGAGCAGATGGAGCTAAGTGGCTGAATCATAATAAATCAAGAAGGCAGCTTAACTCCCAAATGTGTCTCTTCAAATACATGACATCTTTAAATGTGCTGACACTGAAGAGATTTCTTTTGTGATAATGAACATATCAGATAGACTATTCCCTTTTAAAAATGACCTTTCTTATCAAAAATCACATTTTCACAAATCCTTGAGCTGTTTTCTCCCCATCTCTTTATTAAATCCAGGCATGATCTAGCTTAAGTTTTCTTTTAATGTATATTCCAGCAACTCAAATCCCACAAATAGATGCCAGGGGTCACCCACAGAGAAGCTGGAAGAAATCCAAACAAGTTGTCTCTACTAGTTCTCTCTCCTTCCCCCTGCTTATTTTGTATTTGTTGGGATTCAAAGTGGAGAACGAAATTTTTGGCACCAGCATGCTCCTCTGCTGCATTCAGGTCCGTCACCAGTAATGCTCTACTGTGCCAATTCAAGTCACCAAGCATTTATTAAGCCCCTGCTCTGTTCCAGAGACTGTACCAAGCACTGGGGATACAGAGATAGGCAAAATGGGATCCTACTCTCAAGTTGCTCACAGTCTAAGAGGAGACAACGTGAAAGCAGCTATGTAGAAACAAGATAAAACAGAGATCATATACCATGGAAAGGCAGCCAAGAATATCAAGGTTTTGGGGAGGTCCAGCAATCACAAATCCTAGAAGACAAGTGGTACAGAGATCTAGAAGAGGTGAACACCTTCTCTCCATGAGTAGCAGACTTATCTGTTTGGTATTTCTTTTGCATTAATTCTGAATAAATCGATTCTCTACGTATTGGTGTATTAACATGTTGTCTCCTATGATAATTTCTTTGATAATGGCATTCTCTCATTCTTTGTATAGTGGGTTTAATAAATGCTTGTTCACTGATTGTGAGCTCCTTGAGTGCAAGGATTCTTTTTTGGTCTTTCTTTGTATTCCGCATACTTAGCAGAGTGCATGGCACATAGTATGCATTTAATACGTACTTGTCAATGAACTAGCTGATTGCCTACAGGATAGCAGATGTTTAATAAATGCTTATTGATTGAATGAATGAATTATTTGTTTTATATATTTATTTATGATGCATTTTCTGAAGGCCCAGTGAGGTGATGTCTACTTGTATTTATTTTTATTGCATTTATTTTCTTGAACTCTCTTTTTCTTTTCTTTTTTTCTTTTTTCTTTTTTTTTTTGAACTCTCATAGAATAGTAGAAGGGGTGATAAACTTAAGAGTCTTACTCAAATGATATATGGTAACTAGGAACCACAAGAAATAGGCCTGGTAAAAAAGGAATCAGTTTCTTTTTAGTAGGGGATTGATGGTTCATCTTGCCAAAGGATACATTAATGATGATGGATCTGTTCCATTAGGGTGCAGGGTATATGCTATGTTTGTCTTTCTGCCTGAATCACCAATTATGGATGCCATGAATTCAACCTATCTTCCTGAAAGATGATAAAACAAATGGCTTAGAGAAATGTGGCTTTCATCTCTGGCTTATTGGAGAAGATAAAAGGACTGAGGATATCACTGAATAAAAAAAAAATCAAAGAAGGTAGAGTTTTTTGAATGCATACCAAAGGCATAGAAAGGAAGCAGAACATCTCAGGAAGGTGGTAAGTGGAATTACGTGATAAAAGGAGAAAATCTTTACTACTGAGTTATTGGGCAGGTAAGAAGCTAATTCTATTTATGGATGGTGAGATTACATTTGATGAAGGAGCGTCATCCCAGTTCTTCATGGAAAGAAGATAAACAGGTATATGCAACTGGAGAAATTCTATAAATATTCTTCCTCTAATCCCTCCCCAGGAATAAGAATTAGTGCATGGGCTCTTAAAACTGGTATTCATGTGCCCCCAAGGGCCTCATGCATAGATTTCATGGGGTCCATGAACTTGGATGGAAAAAAATGTACTTATTTTTGCTAACTACTGAAATTTTGTATTTCTTTCAAATATTTAAAGCCATTATCTGTATGGAGGCTCAATGGTTGTTGGTAGTCTACAGTGTGGATATTTCCAGACCTGACATCATTTATTAGGATGTATGCCATCTTCCCAGAGAAGAGTAAGAATTGTTTGGGTTGGTGCTCATGTTTGGATCAAGACATTAGAAGGTACAACATCCAAAAAATTCTAATGAAAGAACATCTTATTAAGGAATGTTAAGATAAATCTGGTCAAAATCTCTTGAGAACAAGGGCAGACCTGAGGCAGAGAATTATTAGAACAAGGATAGAAGGAAAGAGAAACAGAAATGATATCACACTGATCCTATTCTAAAGCTTTCTAAAGAAGGATGAATGGCATGACACCTTTGTAATACAACGTTTGTTTTAATGACGCAATGTCAAGCTACTAGAGTGAAAATCAACTTCACCGTGTTGACTTGTGTTGGAATGTAAGTATCAGAGAATAATAGATTTAGAGCTCAAAGACACCTAAAAGATCATCTATCCCAACACTCTCTCATTTTACAGATGGGAACATTAAGCCTCAGAGAGTCTAAAGGATTCTCCAAAGTTCAAACAGGTAGGATGCTACTTTTTGTTCAAGAATGAACAGCTGATAAATATTTGATGTGAAGGATATCAAGTAAAGGGATGAATTTTTCAAGGAATGGGTTCTGGTATGGACCAAATTGCCTAGAGAATTTCCCTGATTACTATCTGATGAATAAACTATGCTATAACTATGTTGATTAAAGAATTAATGTTAACCTGGAGGGGAATCTTCAATTCCTTCCCGGAGGGCCCTGTATTTATAGAATCACACAGTATAAGAAGAGGAAAGTATTCTCGAGACCATCTCACCAAATCCCCTCACTTAAAAGCAGAGGAAACTGAAGCCAAGAAAAGTTGCTACTTGCTATGCTTTGCACTACTCTGCTCTGCGTCTTTTGCTTCATCCTAGTTAAGATCAATGGTTCTGATAAATAATGGAGATATCCCACATACTAATGTGTGGCTATCACAAAAGGGGAGGGAGAGCTTCCTTGATGTAGGACAAAATCAACATGCAAAATCACTGTGCCAGGCCAGAACAGTAAACTTGAACCACTAGGAGGAAGACAGTACAGAAAAGTTTCCAAGTTCTGTTTTAGGGTTAAAGACACTCAATAGCACCTGTAGAGAATTAGAAATGCCTGCTCTGACACTGGCTCCTATAAAAGAGAATAGGGCCTTTTGCTGAAGCACAGGGTCAATAAAAGTCAATAGTATGAGGTACCTGTTCCAAAACTCTGAATTTCATCGATAGAAACCAAGTGTCTCAATAAAGGAAATCCACAGTCCCATTGTCCTCTCCAGTTCAGCTTGTATGTTTAAGATTTTTGTCAATGTGCTCAGTCCTTGGCAATGCATTGTTTGGAAAGCACTGGAGACAGCCAGGGTCAGGAGTAGGGAGGAGAGTGGGGGTGGGTAGGAGGTAGCAAGTACAATAGTGAGGGGTCTGGAAAACATATCATATGAAGAAAAGTTGGAAAAAGCTTGGCAATATTTGGAAGAGAAGAGACAAATTCTAAGTTCATTTGAGCAAGCAATTCTCAATAAGGAAATTCCTCTGTCATTGCATATCTATTACTTCTTTAAAACATAGTCTTACAGTACTGAGAAGGGAGGTGATTAGTCCAAGGTCACATAGCCAGCATGACAGAAGTGGGATTGGAATCCAGGTATTTTTGATTACAAGTCCAGCACTCTGCCCACTCTACCATGCTACTGCTTAACTGAACAAGATTTCCCTCTGCAATATACTGGACAAGTCCTTTAGTCAACAAGTTTTTAGTAAGCACTTTCTATGTGCCAGGCATTGTGCTAAGGACTGGAGCTACACATGCAAGTAGAAAGAAATACAGTCCCTCCCCACAAGGAGCTTACATTCTTACATTGTCTGGCCACATAATAAGGCACTTAGTAAATATTTGTTGACTGACTAATGGGGGAAGACATATATCAAAAAGCTGGGGGAGGGAAGAGAATAAATGCAGGGGTGGGAGAGAAAGTCTGGAGAGCAGCTTGGAGAAGAATGAGATATGGCTGGCATAGACACTCCCCTTAAGTGGAGTTCTGAGAGTAGACATCCAGTCAAAGGGAGAGACCACAGGGGTGGAAAAATAGTCCAATGTGAGAAGTCGTCCAGCGGTGAAGTGAAATTGGGCCTCAGACCAAACACTTGACACTTAACTAGCTGTGTGATCCTGGGCAAGTCACTTAACCCCAACTGCCTAAAAATAAAAAAAAATAAAAAATACAAAAAATAAAATGGGGCACTATCCTCTAGATTGAAGATCCTGGAGATTGAAAGAGTAGATTGAAGAGTTATCTGAGACATGGTGGAGAAAGTCCTGAGAGCAAGCCATAGAGAAATGCACCCAACTTTTCCTTAAAGAGCTCCAGTGAAAGAAAGTCAGCTACTATAACCCACTTCAGCATGGGTTTGATGATTAGCAAAGTCTGTGCTGACATTTGCTTAAATTTACTTCTTTATTACTTCCTCCATTACTTCCACCCTCTGGGGTGAAACAGAATTCCTCTAATCCTTCTTCCACATGACAGCTTTTTAAATACTTGAAGACAGCCATCATGTCTCCTCTAAATCTCTTCTCTGGGCTTGTACTCTAGTTACATTCAATCACCAAATACCCCTTGCTCAGCATCTCTTCCCTTATTTTTTTTTCCTTTTTCCCCTGGTCTCATTCTGTTCGGCTGCTGTAAAATTCAGCATTTTATATATCCTCTCTCAATCTTATTATTGTTCTTTTCTAACTCTCTACATTTCCTCTGGCTGTTTTCCCTTCTCAGGAATTGATTTCTAGTGAATTGGCACCTTGATCTTTCTTTGAGAACTTTCTTTCCTTTTCCCTTCTCTCTTTTGAAAAATGTAACTGGAGTAGGGAAAGGAGGAGGGGCAGAAAGGAATTGATGGAATTTCTCTTTATACAAACATTGACAGAGATTTTCAAAATGGATTGGTCCACCCCCTAATGTCCTCACTAACCACACACTCCAAGGAAGAGAGGCGGTCGAGCATCACAGGGAAATGGGAAGAGCCAGTAGTTTGTAGAATTACAGTTTAGCAGAAGTAGTGCTTCAGATACTAACTGGTCCAACCATTTTCCCAACCTGTTGAGGTGACTTCTCCATCACACCCCCAAGAAACTTCATCATCCTGCGAGATCAAGTACCTCGTTAGTACATTTGGCCCTTTTTATTGGGGAGGAAGCACTCTGATCGGAGAGCAAAGCAGAGAGAGCCTCCCACAATATTCACTTAAGTAGGCTCCCAATCCATTCATCTCTTTATTTCCCACCTAGCTATGCTTCTTTGGCCTTCTCCAACATGTCCCCCACATCAGGTACCTTCCCTCCCCCCCACCGGTTTCAGCTTCCTCTTCTGTGTCACCTTCCCCCACTAAATTTTAAACTTCTTCATGGCATGGGCTGCTTTTCTTTTTCATTTTTGTAGTCACAGCGTTTAAGAAAGTGACTGGTACATAGTAATTGCTTGATAAATATTTACTAATTGAAAATCTTAACAATAATAATGATATAACAAGTAGCATGTATATACTCCTTATTTTGTACCAAGCACTATGTTTTACAAGTTTTATCTCATTAAATCTTCACAACAACTCTGGAAGGTGCGATTGTTATCTTTATTTTACAGATGAGGAAATTGGGGAAGAGTTTAAATGACTTTTCCAAGGTCACACAGCCAGAGAAGTATGAGGCCGAATTTGAACTCAGGTCTTCTTAACTTTAGGCCTCTTCTTCAATCCACTGTGCCACCTAGTTGCCTTAAAATGGCAGAAAGTTCTCTCTGTGACATCTCCAACAAGTGGTTATCCTGACTTCTACTGAGTACCTTAAGTTAGTCAATCATTTCTTAAGTGTTTACTGGGTCAGACACTGTGTAAGGGGAATGCAAAGGAAAGTAAAAACCTCCCTGCTGTCAAGGAGCTCATTCAATGGATTTCTCTGTAAGTGAGGGCAAATCCAAACAATTGGTAGATCAGCAGACTTTTATTGAAAGTGACTAAGATGGGCCAGGAAGCCCACTTGAGATCATCCCTTCTATTCATGGACAGCTCTTATTATTAAGAAGTTGAGGCGGGGGATTTTTATATTTTTTTTCTTCCATTCTGACAAAATTTACCTCTGCAACTTCCAGTCATCATCCCTAGTTCCATCTTTAGGACCAAATAGAATAACTAGAATCTGCCTTCCAAAGGATAGCCCTTCAAATATTTAAAGACATGTGCATGCCTTCCCACTCCTATCCCAACCCCCAGGCTCAAGGCCTCCCTTCTGTGGTCTAACCATGCTCAGTTCCTTCAACCAACCCTCACATAGCATGATCTTGAAACCCTTCACCTGGCCAGCATACCCTCAAACACTCCCCAGCTTCCTAAAATGTGGTTAGAGTAAGAGGGTCTATGTATAGATCACAGAGTGACTCTGTGGGGTGTGGGACCTGTGAAAAGTCATTCATATTCTCTAAACCTCGGGTTCACTTCTGATCCCCCAGTTGTTAGCATCTCCACACTCTTTTTCCCTGAATGGTTCTCTTTCTACAGATAGATAGATAGATATAGAGATAGTGATAGATAGAGATAGAGGTAGAGATAGATAGATAGATAGATAGATAGATAGATAGATAGATAGATAGATAGATA
>NW_020954625.1:17369751-17397789 GCF_900497805.2 Vombatus ursinus | reverse complement strand
ATAGATAGATAGATAGATAGATAGATAGATAGATAGATAGATAGATATAGAGATACCTATCTATGTATAATACAGACAGATACGTAGAGAGAAAACCATATATATGTGTATGTGTGTATGTATACGTGATGTTTATTTTCAGTAAACCTGATGCTCCCAGAGGATGAGTGCTACTTTACTTTTTCTTTGTACCCTTGCACACAGTGTGTACTTAAAAACTGCTCCTTGACTTAAATTTGTGAAATAATGATAACAGCTGGTATTCAGATATCACTTTGGGGTTTTTAAAGCACTATACACATATTTTATCATTGGAATCTCCAAGTAAAAGCAGTAAGTGTTTCTTTATGATCCCAATTTTACAGATGAGGAAATTGAGAGTGAGAGAAGATAAAGGACCTATGCAAGGTCATGCAGGTGGTAAGTATCTGAGCTATGACACAAACTCATCTTCCTGACTCCAGGTTCCACAATCTGTTCCTCTATGTCATCTAGTTTCACCTCAAATAGAGGAATTGAATTAGCAGTCCCTTGCAACTCTACACCCTTTGATAATAATAATAATAATTGTTATCATCATCATCAGTAATAGTACTACTATATATAGCGTATAGCATCTATTATGTGCCAGGCAATACACAAAGAGCTTTAAAAATACCTCATTTGATCCTCATAATAATCCTGGGAGGATAGTGCCCCATTTTATTTTTTGTATTTTTTTATTTTTTTATTTTTAGGCAGTTGGGGTTAAGTGACTTGCCCAGGATCACACAGCTACTTAAGTGTCAAGTGTTTGGTCTGAGGCCCAATTTGAACTCAGATTCTTGTGAGGCCAGGGCCGGTGCTCTATCCACTGCACCACCTAGCTGCCTCTATCCCCATTTTATAATTGAGGAAACTGAGGCAAGCAAAGGTTAGGCAACTTGCTCAAGGTCACACAGCTAGTAAGTATACATGGCTGGTTTTGAACTCCAGATCCAGCACTCTATTCACTGTACTATCAAGCTGATCAATAGGTTTCCCCCACTTCTGAGCCTCAACATATGAAATGGATTTTGTGCTAAAATCAGAAGATGAAACAAGAAACTTATTTTCGTTAAGATATTATTCAAGAAAAAACCACAAACAGAAAGATGACTGTCCTAACATTTTCTTTTTCTTCTCAAATATGACTAGGATTCTTGGTTGGATCTCCCCTTTGCCCCAATCTGCCTGTACCTTGTATTATGTTGATCTTCATATATCCCAAAACTTTCACTGCATTGAGGCCTGGAGTAGCTTATTTGACCCTTTTTGTATCCCTATTGCCTAAAAGTATCTGGCATTTCATAGCTGTTTAATAAATGTTCAATAGAAGGGAATCAGAGTCACGTTGGAAGATATGAATTGTTTCCCCAACATAGGGTTTTGTTTCCCCAGCATAGGGTTTTGTTTCCCCAACACAGTACTAGGCATTACAAACCTATTCTTTCCAAATGGCTCCTCCAGAAAGACTGACCATCCAAAGGAGTTTGGATAGGTCACTCATGAATCAGAGATGCTCAGGTTCCGAGCTTCTACTGACATATTTTCATTCTGGTTGCTGTTATCTGAAGACAACCATAACATCAGGGAAGTGACTTCATGATATGCTAGTGAATTCTGGAGTAGGACACTAAAATAATGCTCTCTTGGGATCATTTCCTACTCCCCTACCCTTTTTCGCAAATCTACCTTCTACTAATGAGCTTTACACACATGGAACATGCCCGGGAGAGTGAAGGTTTATAGGGCTTCTCCAAATTTCATGTCTTAGAATTAATGAAGGCCATATAGCATCTTTTGTCTTCTCAAGTTAGACTCTCCATTTCATTCTGCTAGTTACTCATACTTTGAACATTTATTTGAGTATAGACATCTGAGGCCATGGGTTTCATTTCTAACCCCTTTCTTGGATCTTCTTTCCTATGAATTTCCAGAACTCTATGAATTTCAGGAGTTCTTTTAATTTCTTTCTTTAAGTCAATATTACTCTAAGTAGAAGATATGGAAGATTCATAGAAATTAATCCCCATGCTTCATAAGTACAAAGTGAGTCATCATCAGCCCCAAACTATTTCTGCCTAAACACTGAACCAAGGGGGTACTCCTGGGGTTTGTGCCTGGTTGGATGTGGGCCCCAATGATTATAGGAAGTCCTTCAGAGGGGTCAGGATGAGAGGAGCATAGATTTACAGCTTGAAAGGGTCTTAGAGGTCAGGTCATAGAAGCTCCTCATTTTCCAGATGAGGAGATTGATTCATTTAACCCAATGAATGATTAAGTGATTTACCCAAGATCAGACAGGTACTGGGAGACGTAGCCAGGGTTCAAATCCAAGTCCCATGACTTCTAACCCAGTATTATTTCCACTGTACTCAGTGCTTTCCTAAAGGATCAATGGCATATAGCCCTTTAGATGCAAAACTTTGTGTGGAAGTGGTGAACTAAATGCCTTGCAGATCCTGTATTTATCTCTGTACAAGAGAAATAATGTCTTCTCATCTACCAATGGCTCTCTGAAGATAGTAGTTTTTTAATCTGTGAAATGAGGAATTGGTATGCTACAGACCACAAATCAGTATTTAGTCAGTTTTTGAGAAATGTTATTTTTTTAATGTCTGAAAAAAATGGTGCCTAAATAGGTACAGAAATAAAACTACATGTGATTTGTTTTCTATGGAATTAACTGCTTCCCTAAGAACTTTTCACCGAAATCTGCAAATTGCGAAAAGGCCACAAAAGTACATTCTGAAAGCTTTCAAACAATGACTCAGGGACTTCATCCCTCCCTACACTCAGGCTGCAATGAGATTATTCATCAGAAATACAGTGAACATCCTCCAAAGGCTCACAAATTCAATAGTGACAGAAACTTGTCTTCCCTATTTTCTCAGCTAATTTAGTTTACATGTAATTCAATCTCTTTCTTTGCTTCAGTTCTCAAGACTTAATATTTGATTTAATGACTTCCCAGAATTCTAGACTCTATTGTGAAAGATAGATGAATTGATTCCATAAGATTGTATGTGGGGGTTGAGGGTTAAAGAGGGAGTAGAGGTTACTATCTCTAAGTCTGAGAGCAGAGCAAAGAGCTTCCTTTCTCTAAGTCTATGAGTCAAAGGTTCCACGAACATCTCCCTGATTCTCACAGAATGAACATACAATCTCATCTCTAGGAAAATCTATACTCGATGATCAACTTTTATATTCCCTCTTGCCGGAAAGTCATCATTGGTAACAAGCAGGAACCTGTAATTCCTTGACATACCTTCCAATTCCTCATGAAAATTACCCTCCATCTAGTGCAAATGGTAACCTCACTTATATATCCCAATCTGCTGAATTCTTTTTGGTGATTTTCCAAAAATATTCCATAGACGAACTATGCAAGGTACTAGAGAACTTTATCTTATATTCATTTCTTGGCTGTCACCCAAATGCTGTGGTACAAAACCTAGAGTTAAACAGCTAGGTAATACAGTGTATATAGTGCCAGACCTGAAAACAGGAAGATATGAGTTCAAATATGGCCTCAGACACTGACCCCAAGCATGTCACTTAACCTCTGTTTACCTCAATTTCCCTTTCTGTAAAATGGGAATCAACAACTACATGTTAGTTTTTGAGCTAAATCCTTAGAAGTGCTTACAATAGCACCTCTATCCTAGGGATGTTGTAAGGATCAAATAAAATAATATTGTAAAGGGCTTAGCACAGTGCCTAAAATATAGTAGGGACTTATAAATTCTTGTTACCTCTACTGAATTTCAAATCAGTGGACCTGGGTTCTACTTCATATTCTAACACTTACTACTGTATTACAAAAGCATTCCTTAGGTAACTACTATCTGTCAGTCGTTGCAGACAGATCTATGAGCATGAAAGCAATAATGAAAACAGTTGCTACTCTCAAACACTATGACATAAATGTAACACTTTTGTTTATAAGAGAACGAGGTCCTTTCCTAGGTAATGACCAGAGCAGAAGCAAGAAGAGCGGTGATCACACCTCTCCTTAGATTGTACTACCTTATAATCCCCTAAAATTTACAACCCCCTCCCAACTAGCTCTGAAAATAGCAGCATAGAAAAAAACTTGAAACTTAAGACATTGCCCACTCCACCCCAGCAACAAAGTCCAACTTTAACATACAGTTAAAAAGTCAACAAATAGATTAGAAAAATGCACAAACAACAACAAAAATAACTTTACCATAAAAAAATTACAGTTGGGACAGGGAAGATCAAGACCCAAACTCAGAAGAAGAAAACAGCATCCCAAAAACTACAAGCAAAGTCTCAAAGAAAAATGTGAAACAGAACACAAGCCCAACAAAAATTCCTGGAAGACTTGGGGGAATTTTTTTTTTAAAAATCAAATAAGAGAAGTAGAATAATAATAAAAGAGAATGATGCAAGAAAATTATGAAAAGAGAGTCAACCGCTTTTTAAAAAGAGACACAAAAATACTGAAGAAAATAACACCTTAAAATGCAGAAGTGGCCATATGGTAAAAAGAGGCACAAAAATAAACTAAAGAAAATAATATTTTAAAAAGGAGATATGGCCAAATGGGAAAAGAGATATACAAAAGTTCACTAAAGAAAATAATTCCTTAAAAATTAAAATTAGGCAGGTGGACGCTAATGACTCCATGAGACATTGAGAAATAATAAAACAAAATCAAAAGAATGAAGAAACAGAAGAAAATATGAAATATTTCATTGGAAAAAACCAACATAGGAAATAGACCAGGAGAGATAATTTGATACTTATTGGATTACCCAAAAATCATCATTTAAAAAAAGCCTACACGTCAAATTTCAAAAATTACAAAAGAAAACTATCTTGATATCCTAGAACTAAAGGGTAAAATAGAAATTGAAAGAATTCACAGATCACTTCCCAAGAGATCTCAAAATGAAAACTCCCAGGAATATTATAACTAAATCCCTGAGCTCTCAGATCAAGGAGAAAATACTGCAAGCAACTAGGAAAAGGAAATTTAAATATTGTAGACCCACAAGATTATGCAAGACTTAACAGCTTTCACATTAAAGGATCAGAAGAATTGGATTGCGATATTCTGAAAGGCAAAGGGTCGAGGATTACATCCAAGAAAAATCTACCCAGTAAAACTGAGTATAATTCTTTAAGGGAAAAAATACATATTCAATTAAATAGAGGAGCATTCCTGATGAAAGGACCAAAGCTGAATAGAAAATCTAACTTTCAAATACAAGACTCAAAAGAAGTATAAAAATGTAAATATAAAAGAGAAGTCATAAAAAAATCAATAAGGTTAAAGTATTTACATTCTTATATGGGAAGACAATACCTGTAATTCCTAAGAACTTTATCAATATTAGGGCAGTTAGAAGGAGTATGTATAGACAGAACATACCGGTGTAAGTTGAGTAGGATGGAATGATTTAAAAAAATAAATAAAGGTGTGAGAAAGAGAGATGCACTGGCAGATAGGGGAAGGGAGAGGTAGAATAGGGAAAATTATTTCACATGAAAGAGACTCAAAATGAAAAACTTTTATAGTGGAGGGGAAGATGGTAAGGGGTGGTGGGCAGTGCTTGACCCTTATGTTCATTGGAATTTGCTCAGAGAGGGAATATATAACACACTTAGTTGAGTATCAAAATCTATCATACCCAACAGGGCACTAGGAGTAGAAGAAGAAAAGAGAAGAGTTGAGCTGATGGAAGGGAGGGCAGATTAAGGGAGTCAATAGTCAGAAATGAAACATTTTTGAGGAGGAATAATGTGAAAGAAAGAGAGAGAAGGATAAACGGGAAAATAGAATGATGGGAAATATGAAATTAGTAATCACAACCGCACATGTGAATGGGATTAACTTACAAAAAATGGAAGCAGATGGTAGAATGAAATGAAAACTAGAATCCAAGAACATGTTGTTTACAAGAAAAACTCTTGTAAGAGAGAGACACACAGAGAGTAAAAATATGGGCCTAGAGCACAATCTGTTAAGCTTCAGCTGAAGTTAAAAAAGCCAAAACCAAACAAATAAACAAACAAACAAACAAACAAACAAACAAACAACAGGGCTAACAAACATGATCTCAGATAATGTAAAAGCAAAAATAGAGCTAATTAAAAATGTTAAGGAGGGAAACTATGTTTTGCTAAAAGGTATCATTAAAACAATGAAGTAATATCAATACTAACCCAAATGGCATAATATCCAAATTCTTAAAGGAAAAGTTAAATGAATCACAGAGGAAATAGAAAATAAAACTACACTGGGAGGGGGACCTCAACTTTCCCTCTCAGAAGTAGATATATTAAACCATAAAATAAGCAAAAAAAAAAAAGCTAAAGAAGATGAATATATATATATATTTTTAAAAGTTATGATAGCCATCTGGAAAAAAATGACAGGGAACAGGAAAGAGTATACATTTTTCTCAGTGGTACATGGCGCCTACACAAAAATTGACCATACATTAGGGTATAAAAACTTCACAACTACATGCAGAAAAGCAGGAGTATTAAATGCATCTTTTTCAGACCATTATGCAGCAAGAATTATTTTCAATAAATGACTATGGAAACATAAATTTAAAATGTATTTAAAATACATAATCTAATCCTAAAGAATGAATGGGTCAAAGAACAAATAATAAAAACAATAATTTCATCAATTACAGTGATAAAGAGATAATATGCCAAAATTTATGTGATGCAGCCAAAGCAGTAATTAGGGGGAAATTGATATTTCTAAACACTTACATCAACAGAACACTGATGGAACTGATCAATAAATTGGGCATGCAACTAAAAAAAAGCTAGAAAAAGAATAAATTAAAATCATTAATTAAACACCAAATTGAAAATCTTGAAAATCAAAGGAGAGATTAATAAAATTGAAAGCAAGAAAATTATTGGCCTAATAAATAAAACTAGGAGTTGTTTTTATGAAAAAAATAACCATTGATTATTTTATTAAAAAAAAAGAAGAAAACAAAATTACAGGTATCAAAAGGGGAAAAGCAGAATTCACCACCAATGAAGAGAAAATTAAAGCAATTATTAAGAGCTCTTCTGCCCAATTATATAACAATAAATCTGATAATCTAAGTGAAATGGATGAATGCTTACATAAATATAAATTGCTCAGATTAACAGAAGAGGAAATAAAATACTTAAATATCCCCTCTTGGAAAAAGAAGTTGACCAAACCATTGATTATCTCCTTCATGAAAAAACCCCAGCACCACATGGATTCACAAGTGAATTCCACCAAACATTTAAATAACAACTAATTCCAATATTATCTAAACTATTTGGAAAAAATAGACAAAGAAGAATCTCACAAGTCCCTTTTAAGACACAAACATAATACCTAAACCAGAAAGACCAAAAATAGAAAAAGAAAACTACAGACCAATTTCCCTAATGAAGACAGATGCAAAAAATTGTAAATAAAATACTAGAAAGGAGATTACAGTAATATATCATGAAGATTATATTGGTGATATTTATACCAGGGATGCAGGGCTGGTTCAATATTAGGAATGCTATCAGCATAATTGACCATATAAATAATGAAAACAACCAAATAATATGATTATCTCAATAGATGCAGAAACAGCTTTTGATGAAATACATCATTCATTTCTATAATATACACACATACATTCACTCACACACTCACAAACCAGAAAGCATAAGAATAAATGGAGCTTTCCTTAAAAAGATAAGTATTACCCATTCAAAACCATCAGGCAGCATTATCTGTAATGGAGATAAGCTAGACACCTTCCAGATAAAAACAAGAATGAAGCAAGGATGTCCATTACCACCATTATTATCCAACATTTTCTCAGAAATGCTAGCTATAGCACAAGAGGAAGACGTTGAAGGAATTAGAATAAGCAATGAGAAAACAAAACTGCACTCATTTCAGATGACATGATGACATTTCTTAAATATATAGAAAACTGAGTAAAATTTATAAGAATATTAGTGACTTCCCAATTGAAAAAAAAATTGGTCAAAAGTTATGAACAGAGAATTTTCATAAGAAGAAATCAAAGCACTATAACCAAAGGGCTATAAAACTATAAACACCCTGTGATCCAGCAATACCGCTACCAGGTCTATATACCAAAGAGATTTTTTTAAAAATGAGAAAAAAGTCTATCTGTACAAAAATATGTATAACAGCTCTTTTTGTTGTGTCTAAAAATTGGAAATTGAAGTGATGTCCATCCAGTGTGGAGTAGCTGAACAAGTTGTGAGATATGATTGTTATGAAGTACTTTTGTGCTACAAGAAATGACAAGCAGGATGCTTTCAGAAAAACCTGGAAAGACTGTTATTAACTGATGTAAAGTGAAGTGAGCTGAGCTAGGAGAACACTGTATATAGAAATAACAATATTGTAGAATGATCAACTGTGAAAGATTTAGCTATTTTCAGAAATACAATGAGCCAAGACTATTTCTGAAGGATTTATGGTTAAAAAAATCTGTCCACCTCCAGAGAAAGAATTGATACAGTCTGAATGCAGATTAAAACATATTTTTTTTTACTTCATTTTTCTTGGGGTTTTTTTTGGAGGAGAATCTGTGTTTTCTTTTCCAACATGGCTTATATAGAAATATATTTTACATGACTGCGTATGTATAATCTATATCAAATTGCTTGCTTTCTTAAACATGGGTGAGGGGAGGGAAGGAAGGAGAGAATTTGGAACTCAAAATTTTAAAAGATGAATGCTGAAATTTTTATATGTAATTTAGAAAAAGAAAAACTAAAAAAGGCAGGAGGGTTGATTTTGTATTTTGAAGAATGTTGTCTATCTGTCCATTTGGCAAATTAAGTTTTGCAGAATGAACTGTTTTTGAGATTCATTAGACCTCCTATTGCTTTGAACACTTTGTAGCACTCCAACTTTACTAAGAAATTGTGATTATCGTAGCCAGTGTCTTCACTTTTGTCCATTTTCCATTTTGTGAGGTGGATAATATGTTAAAAATAGATCTTATAATTGTTTGTCACGCCTTCTCATCTTTATATCTCCCTCTGATTTGGTGTTTTCTCTAATTTTGCTGAAACTGGTGAAATGACCACTATTTCTGTCATGTGTCATATTCCTTATGTTACAGTTAATTTCATATTTATGATTTTAAATTATGCTAATTGCTCTCTTCCAAAAGAAAGGATTTAGTATGCACGAGAGTGAATTTTCAAAGCAGTATGCAAATCTCTGGCCTTATTTCCTGATCTAAAATGCTATAAACATATGGAAGCAAAATATAGGTTAGGATACAATGTGCATGAAAATCCAATGGTTAAAATTCTGAATAGACCCTGGCAGTTCAATCAACAGATTCAACACTGTCAACTGCATTGATTGTAAACTCATTCTGTCGCAGAAATACCTACCTCACAGAATCCCAGACCTGGAAGGGACATCAGAAGCCATCTAGGGCAGTACATAATATTTAAAGGAATACCTTTTACAATAACCCTGAAAGTATGCTTTAATCTGTGGCCTGGAACCTTCTAATTTGATAGTCCATTTGACTGACCAAGGCAATCTATTCTACTTCCAGAATTCTAGTTGTTAGGAAGTCACCATCATAAGACCTACCTGGTAGATGGGGATCTCCCATTAGCAACATAATTTCTTGGAAGCCACATGTACAGTTAGTCATCAGTGTCAGACCATGACTCTACTGTCAGTGCAAAGTGCTAACTTTCAAATATAAAAATAGGATTTTTAAATGCTCTTATTTAATTGCATTGTAAGAATTTAGGAAAATCCAGGAATTTCTTGCTATTTCCTTTTAAATCAAAAACTTCCTTAAAACTATAGGCTAAATGTACTTTGGAATACCTCACCAAAGTTTAACAGTCCTCAACAAATGAAGCCTAGAAGAGGTGAACAAATAATCAGACATTAGTTGTAAGTTCTGGCCTATGGCAAATAAACTTTGCAGGGGAAGTGTCAATAGTTTTTAAATGTGCATAGTAATTGCTGAGGAGGCCTCTGCACCTCAGCAGAATTTCAATCATGCTCCTAGCTTTTTTTTCCCCTCCAAACCTTCTACATACTATTTAGCCTTTCTTTAGAAATGAAGTCCCATCCTGGGCCACCAAGTTACTGTGCAGTCTCTAATGTCTCAATTTTAGGAGCCATAGTTCTGTTCCAAGCTCCAGAGCCCCTTATCAACTTGCTGCAGAAGCACATAGTTTCCATTTAAAGCGTCTTCATCTCTTGGCCCTCTGAGTCTCAAACAAGAAATAGAGTGGATCACTAGTTCTCTAAGTGTCTCCCAGAAGTTAGAATTTGTCATCTGAAGCCACAGGAGTGCTAAGTAATTATCTCCAAAGCAGAAGGAGGGAAGAGGTTCTCAGAAACTGATAAAGTTGAAGATGCCTTTGACCACATGGGGGTCACATCCAGAATCAGAAGAATTACTGGCCTATCAAGAATATGTACCACCATCAGCAAGAATAACCTTTTTACTCTTTAAAATCACCATCCTTTGGCTTGGATGTGTTTCTGCCAATGAGCAAAATGAGATAAAAGTGAAGTAAGAAATTTGAGCTACTTTTCTTTTCTAGTTAATTAAATAGTAGTCATTTTTTCTCCTCATTTTTAAAGTAAGCTGTATTTCTCCTTTTCCCCATTCCTCCCTTGTGCTATGCTTACCTATGAGTATATATGCCCTCAATAAAAAGTATTACAGGGTCATAGATTGAGAGCTGGAAATGACCTTGGGATGGCATGTGGTCCAACCCAATCATGTACAGATAAGGAATCTTAGGGCCACGGAAGAGAAGAGATTTTTCCAGTGTCACACAGGCTAATAGGTAGATGATTGAGGATTGAAACAACATCCCTGACTCCAAAACCAGTGACCTTTAAATAATAATAATAATAATAATAACAATAATGATGATAATAGTAATAATGATGTTGATGGTGATAGTAATTTATATATATATATATATATATATATATATATATCTATCCACATACTTTTTGCAAAGTGCTTTAAATATCTTATTTCCCAAGTTCTATGAGGGCAGGAATTGTATTTTTTTCTATCATTATTGCCACTCCAAGCCATTCCAGGTACATGTGTGGCACTTAATAAGTCTTTGTTTTTGTTGTTTGGAGTAAGAAGATGCAAGAATTGAACCTTTTCAAGTATCATAAAAAGTACATCACATATCATTTGAACTCTATAATCTCTGCCTTGGCAGAGCATACAATCTACCCTCTAGACTAGCCCACATGTGGCCTAGTGGTTGTGGGTTCCCTGCTCTAGACAATCCATTTCTGCTCTGTTTTCTCACAACCACACTGTCCTGTCTGGCTGAAAGTAAACCCCCAAAGGGCAAATATTTACACTGTTTAACTAGATAGATATAGCATGATATAGGAGACAGGCAGGGCTTGGAGTCATAAAGATGCAGATGCAAGTCATGTTCCTGATACATGTTAGCTGGTGGAGCTGTGTAAAGAGAACTAAATGTGGGAATCAGAAAGGTCTCAGTCCAGATCTTATGTTCTCACTAGCTATATGACCCTGGACAAGCCAGTTACCTTCTTTTGCCCTCAGTTTCTTCATCTGTAAAATAAGCATCATAATAATAGCACCTTGTTTCCATTGTTCTTCTGAAGATCAAATGAGATAAAATGTAGAAAGGAAATTTATTTATTTTCTTATTAATTTCTTTATTTTTAGTTTTGACCATTCACTTCCATAAGATTTTAAGTTCCAGATTTTCTCCCCATCTCGTCCCTCCCCCACTCCAAGATGGCATGCATTCTGAATACCCCTTTCCCTAATCTGCCTTCCCATCTATCTCCCCCCGCTTCTCTCATCCTCTTTCCCTTCTATTTTCTTGTAGGGCAGGATAGATTTCTGTACCCCATTTCCTGTATATCTTATTTCTCAGTTGCATGTGAAAACATTTTTTTTAACTTTTGTTTTTAAAAACTTTGGGTTCCAAATTTTCTCCCTTCCTCCCTCCCCACCCACCCTCATTGAGAAGGCAAGCAACTCGATACAGGTTGTACCTGTGTAGTCATGCCAAACATTTCCATAGTAGTCATGCTGTGGAAAACTAACTATATTTCCGTTCATCCTATCCCGCCCCCCCCCTTTATTCTATTCTCTCTTTTGACCCTGTTCCTCCTCAGAAGTATTTGCTTCTGATTACCCCTGCCCCCAGTCTGACCTCCCAGAAAGGAAATTGATTAAGCATTCACATGCCAGCACTGTGCTAAGTGCTTCACAATTATTATCTCATTTGATCCTCACAACAACCCCAGGTGGTAAATGCTATTCTGACTCCCATTTTATAGTTGAAGAAACTGAGGCAGATAGAGGTTAAATGACTTGCCCAGGGTCACATGGCTAGGCAATGTCTAGGCAAGATCTGATCTCCTGTCTTCCAGACTCTAGGACCAGCACGCAGCCCAGTTTACCACCTAGCTGCCCTGCCCCAGGTGATTGAAAAGTTCTTAGAAAACCTTAAAGTGGCTAAATAAATGTTAGCTATTATTGTTATTCACTGTTAAATCATTTAACAATGCCCCAGGCACCTCTCTAAGACTCAGAATTACTGATGAGCTGCTTATCTGGAGTAGTAGAAGGAATTTATAAAGTAGAGGTACCCCCACACTGATAAAATCACAGCTCTATATGGCTGCCCTGAAAAAAAATTAATGAGTCAGGATGACAGATGGAGGTCTCAGGGATCATCACATCCAATAGCCTTACTTACTTTATAAAAAAAAAGAAACTGTGGGCCAGAGAAATTGAGACTGACCTAGCTCACATAGAAAGTTAAGTGGCAAAGTTCACATAGAAATATAGGTCATCTGACTCCAAATCTAATGTTCTTTTTCTGACACTAAACCAGGGATGGGGAACCTGCCATGTGACCTGGGGGCATATTACCCAGGCATTCTCGGCCTTTGAAGACTGGGGCCTTATCAATAGTTAGGGTATTTGTGTGTGAGTGTATTTGGATCTAGGTGTATGGCAGGATAGGTGGAGGTGATTTGTGTGTATGCTTTGTGGGCATGTGTCTGCTTATGTGTGCAGAGGAGGGGCATTTGTATGTTTGTATATGCATTTGCTATTCATCAAATGATAAATAATAAGAGAAAAGTGAATTATTAATAAAGTGGCTCATTCAATCTGGACTTATTAATAAATGAAAGAACTGAAACTGGTCTGGTTCCGTTATTTTTTCATTTGACTAGATTAGAAAGGCTATTTATAATCATCCTGTGAGTTGTTAATCTGATTCAATATACATCTTTCAGGCCTGCAAAGTTTTGTGATTGCAGGCTTAATAGATTGACCTGAAATTTCTGGTCCCTCTGTGTCATTTACACACCAGGCAAACACCCCCAGCAGCCCTCACTGCCAAGCCAAGAAGGTCAGATACTAAAGCTTAACCCATTGAGTTCTTTCTCCAGTTATTTCCTCCCATCCTCCCATTCTCACAATTCACACCTGCACTATCTCTCACTTTCTGCACCTCGGCCTCCTGGCTTCCTTCAAAACTCAGCTCAGATCTCACATTTTGGAGAATTCCTTTCCTATTCCTCACTACCACCCCACTACCATCTCTTCATTCTGAGATTACTTTCCAGAAGACTGTTTATATTCTGTGCATCCCCAAGTATTTGTATATTGTTTCTTCCTTTAGAATGGGAGCCCCTTGAACATAGGGACCATGTTTTTGCCTTTCTATCCCCAGCACTTATAGTTCCTGGAACACAGTAAGCGCTTAATAAATGCTTATTGACTACTAACTGATAATGTGATATATATAATATATATATATTTATGTGTGGATATACATAAATACACAAGCATACATACATAAGTATGTATGTATGTAAACACTTAGTTTTGTAGTTTTAATGGTGATGTGTATAGGAAAAAATGAAAAGAGGCTGAAAAATCTTAAAAAATATTCTTCTTATTCTGTTTCCAGACTGGATTATTTGGTTTATCATTATGTGAGAAGGTTTTTATTAATGCACATGGGATTGTCAGACATTTCAAAACTAATCTGTTCATTTGATTCTTTCAAACAGCTTTCCAGGCCACCTGCTTATCAAATATAATTGGAAGAGAAATTAGCACTTTTGTTCTTCCCGCATTGGAATGCCAAATTAAATGTCATAAGACTGTAACAATTTAATTACCAAAATAGTTGGGTGGGTATGACAAATAATTTTGTCCTTAAAGTTGCAATATGAGAATTTGATTCTGCTTGCTACGTACAAATCTATGGTTAATGGTATGAATGATTAGTTTATTTATTCAACAACATGTGTTAAGTGTTTAGCACATGCAAAGCATTTTAAAACAAAAATTGTGTAAGAGAAAGTATATAAAGAATATCATTTTAGAAAGAACTATGGAGTCTGAATGCAGATCAAATCATACTATTTTCTCTTTTTGTTTGTTTTTTCTTTCTCTTAGCTTTTTTTTCCTTTAGTTCTTCTTCTTTCATGACATGACCAATGTGGAAATACGTTTAATATGCTTGTACATGTATAGCCTATATCTTGCATGCCTTCTTGGGGAGGGTGGAGCTTTAGAACTCAAAATCTTATAAAAGTGAATGTTGAAAACTAAAAATAAATAAATATTTTTTTTTAAAAAGAGCATAATTTTAAAGACATATGACTGGAATGGGAAGCATGTGTAGCATTCAACAAAAGAGAAGGACACATGATAGGTAGTCCAAGGGATTTATTGGGATTCATTCTACATCAAGAGAATAAAAGCAAGGTCTCAAGAACATTGAGTTTATGCCTTGTGCAGGATTGACCAGAAAATACAAACAAGTGTTAGATAGAACTCAAAGTCAGATAGAACAGGATCCCTGCCAGCAACATACTGACTTCGAAAATCAAAAATTAACATTATCTCTATTTTATTGTATTTTATTTATTTTATTAAAGATTCCCCAATTACATTTAATCTAATTTGGGCACACTAGGGAGTTTTGTGGCCAAGTGAAGCCTGCAAGCAGGGAGACTGACACCTGTCATCTAGAGTACTAGAGGTTATTTTCCTAGGCTCACACAGCCAGTTTGTCAAAAGCAGGTCTTGAACTCAGGACTTCCTGGACTCTAGGCCTGATCTTTATCCACTACTACACAATGTTTCCTCTCAATTTGGATACATAGTCTAAAAACTGTGATTTATGACACATTCTTCCCACTTTATCAACACTCAGCCTCACTGAGCAGGTTGGGGCCACACTTCGTCAAGGACCAATGTTTATTTTTGTTTGTTTAGCTAGCACTTCTGTTACATATTTTTTTTTTGTCGATTAAAGGACAAGAGACCTCATGGTGTTGAACCCTTAGGACAAGTTTGCCAAAGGTCTTAGATGGGCATCTTCCCAGGTTGGTATCTGTATCACTGAATTGAATACCCACATCCGTGTGATCACGGAGCCATCGAGGTACAGGGCACTATGCCCTGCATTTGATTAAGTGAGTTTTAAGGAGAAAGTTTAGAAGACAAGGGTTTAAAATGGAAAAAGGTGAGTGAAAATGCCTCTCTGGGTCTGGAGGAAGTAGGAAGGAAAGAGAAGGATGTTCCACCGGAAGAGGAGCAGGAACTAAATACCATAAACACTCATTCAGCCTGTCAGTCATTTGGGGGACCCTGGAAAGAGGTATAGTTCTCAAATATAGTTTTTGTATACAAGAGTTAGACTCCTGCCAGGATCCAGCACTCAGTTAATTATCGTTCCAGTATTGTTAATCTGTGAACTTTACATTAAGACTGTCAGATTGCTTGCTGTCTTGGGGAGGGGGAGCAAAGAGAGAGAGAGAAATTTGAAACTCAAAATTTTACAAAAAATGAAAACTATCTTTACATGTAATTGGAAAAAATAGTGTTAAGGAAAAAAAAAAGACCGTCACCAATTTTTACCTTTCACAGTTTTGTCTTTCTTTTCTCAAGGTCACCCAGGACTATAGGCTTTCAGGTGCAATATCGAGTTTTCCTAAAGCAGCAGCTGGGAAGCAAAGCTATTTCTGAGGTTTCACATTTAGCCCTGAAAGCTAGTTCTGCTGCCCTCCCCTAACTGGGTAGCTTCAAGGAAGAGTGTCCATTTCCTATTGACTATAATTGAGTGAGGCCAGAGTTATCAGGTCTGGGGATGATTACTTTTTCAAAGGATTTCCACATTCAGCACCTAAGTTGTAATTCACAGGGAAATTCTTATGGAATTTTGCTAGTTACAAGTGGCTGATTTCTGAGTTACACGCTGTCCAGTTCCTCATTATAGCTGTCATTCCTATAACAATGTGAAGAGCTCAGCATCAGTGCAGTTTGGACATGGACCATTGGGACTGCATTGCAGGGCTGCCCATAAGAAACCACGGCCCTCTCAGAGCAAGTATTTGTAAACACCTTTGGGAAGTTTTTCTAATCATGAGCTAACCCTCTAGCTCCTGCGTCTTCCTTTGTGGTAATGAGGCAAGACATAAGCATAGAATCTGTAGGGCAGGCTATACTATCTTTTTTATGTTGTTTTGTCCTTAGAATTAGTCTTTGAGTAGCTGTTGCCTTTCTTGGCAGTATTGTGAGGTCAGCCTCAGTACTCCAATCCAGCTCCAATGAAGTTAGGGTGTTGTGTCTAAGACTTCTACCTTCACCTTCAGGAAATCTAACTGGTAATATAGACAAAGCGAATGTTTAAACTAGATGCTTTTAAAAAATATCATCTTCTAGATATCGAGCTGAACCCAGAGGCAGTGAGTTATTAATATATGGATTGAAAAGGAGGGGATAGGAGAAAAAAGAATCAAAGAGATACAATAGTCATTCCTCCAAGCCGTAAATCATCTTCCAACAAAGTAGTTGAGACCTTTCTTCCTAATGAGTGTTATGATACAATATCAGAAATAAGTAAAAAGATAAGTGGGCTACTTGACTGGGCTACTTAATACTACTGTGACCTTGAACATGCCACCTGACTTCTGTAGGGTTTAGCTGCATTTGAAATAAGGAGATTAGAAGGTCTCTGAGGGTCCTTATAACTTGAAACCTATGCTCCTCAAACCTACTGCTCCTCTACTACCTGTCAGCTTAGAAGACATTCCTCCACATGGCAAAATATTCTTCCTTTTACCTGCCAGTGGCCAACACCATGGACCTTCCAGCAAACTCAGATTTCCTTTTAATACTTGTCCATTTGTGGAACTCAGGATACTTAATTATTCATTTCTTTCTTCATCTTTCCATTGTATTGATACATTTTATCTGAACACTGATGAAAAGGGGAAAGAAGAAACACAAACCATGAAGAAAACTCCCTGAAAACAAGCACCCAAAAGTGTTTACATTGGATCAAAAAAGTAGGACATAAAACAATAAACATTCATTAAGCACCTATTATGTGCCAGGTATTGTGCTAAGTGCTGGGAAGGCAAATCTCTACTTTTGTAGTTCATTATTAAAAAAAAAAAAGACCATTTTCTAATTTACTTTTAATATTGCAGCTTCACATCCTCCATTGGGCTTAGCCTTATTTTTATTGCCACAGAATATGATATTCATTTATATAGTCATTCAGAATGTATGTCATTTGTTTGGCTCTGCTATCTTCACACTAATAGATCTTTATGGCAAATGCTATCTCTATTTAAGAAGACAGTAAGAATTTCAGAGGTAATTCAATGGTCCAGATAAGTCAGTTAACCCTAAGATTGCTAATGAGTGTGTTGAGTGCACCAAAGCAGACCTGGGATCAGATTGGAAATTTCCTATTTCTGGAAATTTTCCATTTGTCACAAAAGCTTCTATTCTGGTATTGGTGATGTCTCCTTAATGTCATGTGAAATTCTCTTGGTAGATTAAATCTTTGATAAGACAATTCCTTGTATTCTCTGGGTTGCCCCATTGACGCCACACTACAAACAAATAGGTTTTTTGCCTTCATATATCTAGGTGCCAATCTTCAATTTCAGCTTTACAGGAAGACTAGAGATACAGGGCCACAGGGAACAAAACGTGGGAAGTCAGACCAAAGCTGAATGTGGATGACCACTCTTCATTTCCTGGAGAAAGCTCATGTGGCTTTATAGCTCTTTCTGGGATCCATGTATCTTAAGGAACCACGTGCTTCTAGGGAGTATATAAATCAAGGCCCAGTTTGCACCTTGAATCCAGCTCCAGGTAGGAATACAAGACTAATTTGGAATCAAATTCATATTCCCAAAGCTAGAGCATTGGAAAAACGGTAGCACAGTAATGGAGATGCTGAAGCAAGCCTTCTGCCCTGGCAGATGAAATTTCCTTGTCCCACGACAAAGCATTGGCACTTTCTTGCAAAAGCTACCAAGTTTCCTCAGATGTATTAGCCCATAGCCATAAAATTAAAGAAGTGGGGAGATTCCACAGTGCCAAACAACTTGGCTACTGTAGAAGTCATGGTGTCCTTTTTCCTGTCAATCTCTCCCAGTACCTTGCGTTCACATATAATTGTTCGGTTTACCTCAAGGTGCATTCTGCCTCAATACTTGTTTGGGAGCCAAGAGCCTCTTCTTTCTCTTGTGGAACCTTAGGAGTGAGCCAAATTCTGACATTCCCAAGAAAAATCTTGAGTAGGGCCTCAAGTCAATAAAGAATGATAGTGAAAAGACTCAAAGTTAGCCTAGTTCCTGGAACAAGCACTTACAAATAGCTTTCCAATCATTCATTTGTTCAGATCCACTCAGTGTTAAACCTAATCCAAGCAAATTAAGAATTTTGGTTTGAGGCCATGGATTACATTACTCAAAACAAGAATTTGCCCTGAATTATGCAGACTAGCTTTGCTATATAACTCTGTTTTGCTGGATAATCTCTCCAACATTTAATCACGTTTTGTCTACATTGACATAAACTACAATGTAGAGTACCCAAACCAAACACAATTGAGTTGAATGTTTGGAGTAGAGGAGATTGATTCATTTGCCAATACCACATTGTCTCTTCCATTGGACGATGAGTTGGATTGTATATGGTTGATGTCATAGGGCTATTAGATATTAACCTGGTTATGCTAGTTTTCTTTTTCTTTTCTTTAATATTTTTATTTTTATATTTTTATTTTTTATGCCAGTTTTCTTAATAATCTCACCAGGAAACCAGGGGTGATATGATCATTAGGCAGTATTTTTAAACTTTAATATTTCAAGGTTGACGAATTCACTGGTTTTGGTGGCTCACCCCCCTCTACTGATACAGATGTCAGGGTGGGAGGGAAAAAGCAGTTATATAGCATCTACTGTGTGCCAGGCACAGTGCCAAGAGCTTTTTTTATAAATATTGTCTCCTTTGATTGATATTAGCCCACCATGACTTAGTAAATGGGTGTGGAAAATTACTCTAGTTGAAAAAATTCCTCATCAAGTGATGGTCTACATGATCAGCCTCTCTGAATTTGGTTAGACTGAAGGCTGATCTATGGTCTATCAGAGAGTCAGTGTTTGGCGCCTTCCCAGTGTGGCAGGAGCTGCCAGAGTTTGTGATACATTGGCAAATAACTTTCAAGAAGCTAAGTTTAAGTCCTTATCACAATGAGGCACAGGGGAAGAACACTGTCAGTTTGCTCTTTCGAATCTATTATTATATACACAAAAGACTAACTCTATCCCAAATACTAGATCAGGTCATGCCATATGAACATGAACAAAGATTCCAACTGAGCTAAATAAGGCATATGAGGGGGGAATTCTGCTTAGTTTGCATGGAAATAAAACTTAAGTCTATTCAGACAAAGATGTCTTAATTATCTTCACGATTAAGAACAAAAACCTCCATGTTTTCTCATGAAGTAATCACATAGTTGAGGGAAAAATTGTTTTGTTCTACTCTTTTGTCCCATATAATAAAAGTTGATCAGATTCATTCTTGTATACAACCTGAGATAGAGATGTTTCCTCAGGGTATAAATATTTGGGTTCAAGTTTTAACTCTAACCATATATCAGCTCTGGGAACCCAGGTAAGGAATTTAATTTCTCTGTGCCACTAGCAATTCTGGAAAGTTCTATGGTGTAGGACAGTTGCTAATCTACATTGTTAGATTTTTTTCCTCATCAAGAGCTATGCATACAAATAGTACTAATTAGTCATTCAATAAACATTTATTAAATACCTACTGTGTGCCAGGCACTGGACTAAGCAGAGGGATACAAAGAAAAGAAAGAAGTAGTCTCTGCCCTCAAGGAACTCACATCTAATGCACATGTCTAGTTTTAGATACATAGATTGATTGAATGATAGATTGATAGATAGATAAAGAGATAGACTGACAGACTGAGAGATAGATACATTGATTGATGGAGAAATGGATGGATGGATGGATAGATAGATAGATGATAGATAAACAGGCAATTGCTTCAATACATGAACATGAGAATGAAGACATTCTTGAACTACACCTTCATATTTATAATAATAATGATGATAATGATGATGAAGATGAAGAAGACAATAATGGTAGCTAGCATTGACATAGTATTTAAAGTTTGCAAAGCACTTTATATATATATTATCTCATTTGATCCTCACAGAGACCCTGTGAGGGTTGGTGCTATTATCATCTCTATTTACAAATGAGGAAACTGAGGATGAAAGAGGTTAAGAGAATTCTCCAGGGTCAACCACAGTTGGGTCTGAGGTAAGATTCAAAATCTAGTCTTCCTGTGCCTATGTCCAACACTCTATCCATTAGTCATCAGTAATATCTCCTGAGCCCTTCTATGTGTTTTTTATGTGTCCTTGTCACAAGCAGCAATGCTCAGTCAGACAGAGGTGGAAGACTCTAGCAGTCATTGGAAAGTATTTCAGTTTAGAAGCCCCATTTCAGAATCATTTCATGTTCATGCTCTAAGGTTTTGACAATGTTTAATGGTCTATCACTTAGCTCTTTGATTTTAAGAGAAAGAAATCAGAAAAATCTGCTTACTTGACTCTTTAACATTTATCCTACAATATGAAACCTTTTATTTTTCAGCAAGTTAACTTGGCATTAGTGTATTATGTCTTCTAACATGCAGACTATAATATTATCTGGTGGAAATAATATTAATAGTTGACATTTCTATAAGACTTTAACGTTTGTAAAGCACTTTATATCATTACTTAATGTGTGCCTCAGAAAAATCCTTCAAGGGCTGTATTATGAATATTATTATGCCAATTTCATAGGTGGGTAAAGTGAACTTTACATGAGTTAACTATATTTATATAAGCAGTAGACAGCAGAGATGGGACTTCAACTCCCTAAGTTTCTTAATTCTAAATCTAGAATTCTTTTTGCTTTCCCTTGTGATTTATATCAATAAGACACACTTTTTTTTCTTTGAGTTCTATAGGTCATTCATGTGCTGTTTTCTGCAGACAGCATTGGATGCCCTCATGTCCTTGGTAGCATTGCTTGCTCCTATCCTTCTGATGAGACAGTCCCCAGAAGACTCAAAAATAGAAGCTGTCTTCTTAAATAAAATCTTCATTGGCCACATAAATTGAGAAGACAGAAATAATTCACTCTGAAAGATATTGTTTATAGTCATGCCATACAACAACGTGCAGCCTATCAATTGCAACCTGACAAAGGACTTTCCATGAAAATGGGAAACATGGCACCTAAGCCTAGCACTTCCATCAGTTGTATGACTGTTAAACTCTCTGATCCACAGGTTTCCCATCTGTGAAGTCAGGAGATAGAGTTGAAGAATCTAGTATTTCTTCTAATTTTAACCTAGACTGAGTCAGTGATTCAGATACAGGATAAGATCTTAATAAGGTTGGTGCTACTCTAGAGGCTTAGTTAAAAAGTGGAGACTAAGTTGAGCAGAGGTATTTAGACCAAGGGGTCATACCCAGCACTCAGCACAGTGCCTGGCACATAGTAGGTACTTAATAAATGGTTACTAATTGATTGATATGAAGCTATAGAGTTATAGGATTGGAAGGGACAGCAGAAACCATCAAGTCCTGACTCCTCATTTCACATGTGATGAAACTGAGGCTCAGAATATCTAAGTTGCTTGTCTATAATAACACAAGTTATTAGAAAGGAAACCAATTGATGATCTTGGTTTTCTACTTCTCCACTATAAGGAGTATGTATGGCATGTTGAGATTAGAGGGTGAGAGAAAAGTTAAAATTAAAGGTACCATGTTCCCCGATGTTCTTGGGGTCCTTTTGAAAGGACTAAGTTGGAGACAAATTGTAACACCTACCTCAATTTTCTCCACTTCTTACTTTTGTCTTGGAGAGTTATCTGATGCTCCCAGAGGTTGTGACTAGCCTAGGTTCATATAGTCAATCAATCAGCAAGCACTTCTTAAGTACCTGTTATGTGAAAAGCACGGGGCTAAGTATCCAATGAATATAATCAAAAGTTAAAATAGTCCCTGTTGTCAGGAAGCTATCAGAGAGATGGTCTGAACCCAGTTCAATATCATTTAATACTGATTGATTGGTTGAATTTATTTATTAGTATCAACCAGGGATAATGAATGCTATGTAATGGAAGCATGACTACTCCAGTTGTGTCCAAAGACTGAACACAGAACCATAGAATTCTGGAGCTAACCTTAGCTGCCTCTATCTAAAATCCACATCCCCTGCTCTCCAGACTCCACCTTTGACCTGGACTCCAGCTTTGCCCCCTGCGGTCTGTATTTGACTGGTGAACATCTGGCTTGTTACCTAGTCCCAGGTTTCTCATGTGACTAACTCTCGTTCCAGTTCAGTGGCCACTGTTGAATTTTCCAAATTTGCTGGCGTATTGAGTGCAGCGCTCTAACAGAATCATCTTTTTAGGGTTTCAAATCACTCAGCTGGAAGTCTATCACTTTCACTAACTTTACTGTTAGCAATGCTTCTTAAGGTCCACTAGATTGCATTCTCCAGGCTGTCTGGCTCCAATTCAGTAACCACACCATCATGTTATTGGTTGTGTTAGGATTTTTCTTGGATAGATCTTCTGCGTATTTTTGCCATCCCTTCTTAATCTCTTCTGCTTCTGTTAAGTTCCTACCATTTTTATCTTTTATCATGCCTATTTTTGCATGAAACATTCCTTTGATATCTGTAATTTTCTTGAAAAGATCTTTTGTCTTTTCCATTCTACTGTTTTCTTCTAGAAAACTTTTCTCTCATCTTGCTATTCTCTGGAATTCTGCATTCAATTGGGTATATCTCTTGCTTTCTCCTTGCCCTTTTGCTTTCCTTCCTTCCTCAGCTGCCTCAGTAAAACCTTGTCAGACAGCCATTTTGCTCTCTTACTGTTCTTTTTTCTTCGGAATGTTTTGTTGCCACGGCTGCCTCTTGCACAACATTTTGAACCTCTTTTCATAGTTTTTCAGACACTCTTGCCTATCAGATCTAATCCTTTAAATCTAATTTTCATTTCTATTTCATACTCATAAGAGATGCTATTTAGGTCATACCTATAGGGTCTGATGGTTTTCCCAACTTTCTTCAATTTAAGTCTGAATTTTGCAATAAGAAGCTCATGATTGGAGCCACAGTCAGATTCAGGTCTTGTTTAACTGACTGTGTAGAGCTTCTCCATCTTTAGCCACAAAGCATGTAATCAATCTGGTTTTGATGTTGAACATCTGATTATGTCAATGTGTAGAGTTGCCTTTTGAGTTGTTGAAAGAGTGTTTGCCATAGCAGTGAGTTATCTTGACAAAACTCTATTAGTATCAGCCCTGATTCATTCTGTACTCCAAGGCCAAACTTGCTTGTTATTCAAATTATCTACCCTTTCTACTATGTGATGCTAATTCTAGAAAGCATGAGGATCATAAGTGTTGCTGAACACTCTCTCTGACTCAAACAGACTGAACGTGATTTAAGCTTCTTCCCTGTGCTACTGAACTAGCTGTTCTAACATATCAATTTATTGCCCATAACTCTAGCCCATTCTTAGAGGAAAAATAAGTGTCTGTTAGTACAAGGTGTGGTTAGGGGCAATTTAAATGCTAATATTGTCCAACCAGGCAAACCCTCAGGGGATGGGAGGCCCTCTGGGAAAGCCTCCTCCCTTATATTTTACTAGTTTTCTTTGCCATCTTAAATGTCATTCCATGCACTTTTACACTTCTTACGGAGTCCAGTTACTGGCTTCTTTATCCAATATGGAATTTTCCACACACATTTGTTTCCTGTGGAAATAGGCAAAGGTTATTAGTGGGGAAGACTGAGGCCAGATGATGTGAAAAGATTTCTTTGGAAGTTATAGCTTCTTTTGACAGTAATAAAAAATTTATAACTATTTAGTGATGGAAGCAATATAAATATTATCCCATTTTGTAGATGAGGTCACTAAGGCACAGAGAAGATGGAGTTTGCCTACAGTCACACAGTGAGTATGTGTCAAAGGCAGGCCTTGAGCCAAGATCGATTTTTTCTTTCTTTCTTCCTTTCTTTCTTTCTTTCTTTCTTTCTTTCTCTCTTTCTTTCTTTCTTTCTTTCTTTCTTTCTTTCTTTCTTTCTTTCTTTCTTTCTTTCTTTCTCTTTCTTTCTTTCTTCCTTCCTTCCTTCCTTCCTTCCTTCCTTTTTTCCTTCCTTTCTTTCTTTCTCTTTCTTTCTAACTGTGTGTGTATGCATGCATGATGGATCCCCTTTCAGAATAATGATTTTTAAATGTATATGATAAAATAGGATTAGAGAAGAAGCTAATTATACTGAAATATAATTATTAAAATAATTTAATTAAGCACCAAGTTAAGAACTCCTACCCTACATGGTATTATTAATAGGGGAAGAGGAGGAGGAGGATGAGGAGGGGAGAGAGAGAGACAGAGAGAGACAGAGAGACAGAGAGACAGAGAAACTCTCTTATTATTCAAAGGTACCACCATCCTCCCATCACTCAGTCTTACAACCTGCTTATCATCCTTGACTAATTCTTATATCTCACATCTAATACATTGCTAAGTTCTGTTGTTCCTACTTTTGTAACATTGCTCAGCTATGCCCCTTTTCTCATCTAACAATGACTCTACCCTGTTGAAGTGTTAATCGACTCATCCTTAGATGATTTCAATAACCTGCTAATGACTCTGCCTGCCTCAAGTCTCTCCCCTCCTCCAGTTCATCCTCCACTCAGCTGTCAAATTGATCTTCCTAGAATACAGGTATGACTATGTCATTGCACCCCCATTCTATAATCTCCGGTGGCTCCCTATTACCTCCAGGGTCAAATTATAAAATCTTTTTGGTTCTTAAAGCCCTTACAATCTTTCTTCTTTTTTATTTTTCCAGTCTTCTAACACTTATTCACTTCCATGTAGTCTATATTAAGTGCTTGTGTCATTTTTACTTTCTCACATAAGACATTCAGTCTCCCACACCCGAACATTTTGACCGGCTCTCCCCCATGCCTGGCATACTCTCCCTCTTCATCTCCATCTCCTGGGTTCCCTGGATTTGTTTTAGCTAAAATCCTATCTTTTATCAAAAGTCTTCCTTGATCCACTTTAATGCTAGAGCCTTCCTTCAATTCATTATTTCCAACTTTTCTTGTAGAGATCATGTTTGTACATAACTGTTTGCATAACAGCTCTTCATTTAGATTGTGAGTTCCTGAGAACTTGTTTTTCTGGATGTTTTGACTGTGTGTGTGTGTGTGTGTGTGTATTTTATTTTGTTTCTTTTTATCTTTCTTTGAATCACCACTGTTTTACACAATGTGTAGGATATAATAGACACATGTTGTTGACTTGATTTAACAGGTAGGTAGACAGACAGACAAGTAGGTAGACAAATAGGCAAGTAGATAAATAGATAGATCCTACATTTATCAAAATATATAGAAAATGTTGAAACTGAGGTACAACTTTAAGCTCCTTTATTAGAAGCACTTAATTTGGGAATCACATCCTTGGGAATTGACATCAGATAATTCCTGCATCTAATTGAGATCATAAGAAGAAAAAATGCAAATGGTAGTTTATAATTTTGCAGGATGAGAAGGAATTTACACAGTCATTATCCTGTGGGAACAATTTCTAAGTAAAACATGCCACATTCAGGATAGCCCATGTTCTATATATTTTAGATGAAAGACACATATAACAAAGATATGCACTCATCTCACTGAGGAGACTCTTCCTGTAATGTTTTTAGGAAAACTAAATCAGACTTCAGGCCAAGATGGCTACAGGGGCAGAGGCAGGCAGCCTAGCCCTTCAATTAAAACAAATTGTTCCAGACCAAGTCAAGATTAATAAATACAAAGGGAAATTACAGTAAGTAACTTTTTCTACCCTAGAACTTGAACCTGGCAAAACCAGGGGCTTCAAGAAGAAGCCCACAGCCAGTAGAAAAGAAGGCACAAGCAAATCCAGTGTCAAGTTAAGCAAACAGGCCAGCAGCATCCTGCAATCCAAAACCTGGCCAGAGATCATGTAGAGCAAGTGCAACAACTCTCAGACCACAACTCCTCAAGCTCAAGGACCCTGAGATTCGTAGGACTGCTCCGAGATGCCGTGTGGTGCCCTGAAATCGAGTGTTCTGAACTTCAAAGGTTGGAGCTGAGAGGTAACCTTGAAACTGAGGATAAGCACAGAAACCAGGTGACTGATTTCAGCATCATGCCTACCTTCACCCAGAATTTCAGCAGGAAGTTGAGCCTTGCCTTCTCACAGAGCTCCAATTAATGAATTAAGGCTGTAGGATGAGTAAGCAGAAGATTATGTGGATCACTCTAAAGAATGAAGATAGATCCACAGATATCCCCAAAGCCCACCAAAAAGGAAAGAAAGAGTCTAGAATAAGTGCAAGGAGAGAGGCAGAGTAGAAAAAAAAATGAATTTTCCATAGAACTAAATGAATACCTAAAGGAAATGAAATGAGATAAAAAATGAAATCAAAGTTCTAGAGGAAAGAAATTGGAAATAAATTTTTTTTAAGTACAGAAGATGATATCATCTCACTTTCCTATTTGTATTCCCAGTGCTCAGAGTAATGTTTTCTATGTAGGAGGCACTTAATAAATACTTTTATCATTCACAAATATATTAGATAGAAAGTAGTAAACCTTACCTGGCTTTTGGTATCGTTCATTCTTTATTTTTGAAAAGAACCAGTGGCATTACAGGCTGATGTCTTGACTTGCATGTGAGTTAGATTTAAGTGAGACAGAGTTGCACAAAGATGTTGGCCTCACTCTATCTTCCAGTCATCAAAGTCCAGTGGCAAGATAAAAGTCTAGATAACTAGTAATGGCCTAGGATATACTGAATGACATTGGCATCGTTGATGTCTAACCAAGCTCCAATCCTTCCACAGAGCCTGCTTCAGCTACCTTCGTGGTTGTTGGAACAAATTGTTCTCATCTTCCCATTCCATCGAAGGAAGTTTTCACATGCTTGGGGTAGATATCCCTTTAAGTTTGTGGCCTAATTTAGCCCATCTGCCAAAACAGTTTTACTGGAGTGTGGCCGCTGTGCATGCTACAGTTTCTTAAAGCCACAGGTGAGAGTTGGATGACAAGCAAACACCAAAAATGGATGAGCAGCCCTGAAAAGGGTTCGACATGTCCTCATAGCAGATATGTTTGTTCTCCCTGAACACCTCATACACCTCAAACCTTACTTTACCCAAGTAATGGAGTCCATAAAAATTATAGTAGACTAAACATAAACCAATGATTCTATAAGATAGCAAGAAACATTAGAACAAAATAAAATATTGAAAAATAGATATAAATTTATCTATTATTTAAAAAAAAAACACCTGACCTAGATAATAAGTCAAGGACAAGTAATTTAAGAATCATGAGTCTCCCTGATATTTTTGGGAACAAAGGCCTAACACTATGTGTAATGAAAAGTTAGTTCCATTAGACCCAGATAGTAAAACAAAAATAGGAATAATTTAAAAATCACCCTTGGAAAGAAGGAATAAAAGAAGGAAGGAAGGAAGGAAGGAAGGAAGGAAGGAAGGAAGGAAGGAA
>NW_020954625.1:17316786-17369741 GCF_900497805.2 Vombatus ursinus | reverse complement strand
AAGGAAGGAAGGAAGGAAGGAAGGAAGGAAGGAAGGAAGGAAGGAAAAGAAGTCAGTAGCCTCCCAGTGACTTACCTAGACAGGGTGATAAGGAGGCTATTCATGTAATTACTCATTTATCCCAACTCATCTGGATGCTGGTTGTAGACACGGACCACTGTCTTCCCAAAGTATGTCTTTCTGTCTTCCCATTGTTTCATATGGACATCAATTACAGGATCATTTAAAATCTTACTCATATTTAGATAATCCAAAAACCCAAATTCTGTGAAGGATTTAGACAATTATTCAGATAATTTAAGCCAAAGTAAAGCATGTACTTAAATCAATTCCAAGAATTTTTATTATTAAAATCATAGTTCTGCCATGAGTCTTCGATGCAATTATCATCATTGTATATCTTGTCAACTGTAAAATAATATTCTGTGGCAACAGGACCCTAGGTCTGTGTGTGTACGTGTGTGTGCTTTTAAAGAATTTGACATGACTGTAAAGGCCTGTGGATATATTTTGCTAATCTAAAGAAATTCTGAGGATATATATTATTACAGGAAAAGATGTTGACACAGAATGCAGTGTTCATGTTTAGATGCTATTCCAACTTCATTTTATTCTTTGCTTAATTTATCTTTTCAGGTAACAAAAATATTTCCTATCCCTTCTTTTCTGTCCCCATTAGAGAAAAAGAAAAGAAAAACAAAATAATAAAAATTGAATTTCATTATCAAGCAAATCAAATTCCCAAACACATAGTAGATACTTAATGATTGACCAGTGGAGGATGAGAATTACACAGAATGAAAGGACATAGATGGAGCATAGATGGGGTCAGGTCTACATCTTGAAGGGCATGCCCACATTGATGGGATCACATCTAAGGATAGGTAACATCCAATATCTGAGTTAGTCATCAAAAGATTGTTAATTATAACAATAGCAATTGTCATATTTATTGTATTCTTTCCTATTTTTCATTGTCCTAACATTTAAAATCTAAAAATCAAAATTTTAACCTTTTATTTCTAATATCCTTCTTAATAACTACTAGCAAAATAAGCTCATCCTTTGGAAGTAACAAGTGAACTCCCATACCAAACATTCAGCCAGGTTTCCTAACCCTGAAATCATCAGCATCTGCTTACCAGCCCCTCCTGGTGGACTTGCCATACTGAACTGGACAGCTGGATTCATTCTAGGCAGTTAAATGGTTCCATGACCAATTTAAAAATTATAAAATATAACAAAATGTCTTCATATTTCCCATTTAGTGTCTCTCCATTGTGTACAAACCCATGACTGTTTTTTCATTACAAATGAAAGAATAGGGTAATAGATACAAAACTGGAAGACATCTTCAATGTCATGATGTAGTCAAATCCTCTCCTTTTACAGATGATGCAACTGAAGCCCAGAGACATGAAACACCTTGCCTAAGTTCACACAGATAGCAAGTGTCAGAGTCAGGATTTGAACTCATGTCCTCTTGCTATAAACCCAACACTTTTCCCACTGAACTACCAAAGAACCTGCCACCCTACAGCACTGATTGGTGTTGCTTGGATATTTTTGAAAATATGGAATTGTTCATCCCTCACAGAAATTGTCATCATTGTTGTGGAATATTGGTCCAGAGAGTACAATACAAAGATTGTTCACTTGGTACTTTGTGGCTTACAAACAGAACATCTTCATGTAATGTGACTCTCCACTAGCTAATTAGATCCCTGCAGGTCACTCATCTTTGTAATTTTTTTTCAGTAATAGGTCGAATCTTTTTTTTTCCTCCATCTCTTATATTGTCATTTTTTTTTAATTTTCTGGGGGATATAATTTGGTGTCTTATTAAAGATAATTGGAATGCTTTTATCTCATTGCTCTGTCCGAGAAGATGAAATATTGAAATACATTAAAACACAAAAATCAAGGCAACTAATACTTTTTTTCTATTAATGCTGGGGGATACAATCTGAATTAACAACTTTCTATATCTTACTCATTCATCCCCGTTATAAGAAACAGTCAAGGTGGAGAAAAAATTATGTAAGTTTTGTCTATTGTACTAGCTTTTGCATAGCAATCATCCTTAAGGAAAGCAAGATAGGAATGAAATAGCAAATTTTTAAAAGTGTGAGTGGCACATTTAATATTTTCTGAAACTTCATCAAGTTTTCCCTGAAGAAATATTTCAGAACGAACAAAATGAACAAGCTTTTAAAAAGAAGACCCACCAAATCAAGATTAAGATCAGAATTTCACGCTCACATTTCAACCCCTGCATAGAAACACAAATTAAACTTTAGTAATTAATTGAAAGAGATAATTTCTGATTATTCACTGGGAATTAGTTGCAGTGAAACCTACCGCTTCATTTTGGTGCTTGGTGAGATGTAAAAACAACACTACAATGGAAAAATTATCATAGATGTGCACATATATGCACATACATGCATGATGATTATCCATCTATGTATACATGCATAGTATATTTTCCATGGCATATATGATAGTTTTTTGTGTGTATCCATGTACATATATGTGTGCACCTTTCTGTATACTAGTATATGCAAGTGTATGTGTACATTGTAATATACACATACATACGTGTGTGTGTATAAAACTACAAGCCAACAAGTTTTTTAAAGCACTTAATATAGTAAGCACTGCATTAACAGAGATATAAATACAATCAATAAGTAAGACCATTACTGCCCTCAAGAATTTTCCATTCTGATGAGAAAAGGCAATAAATATAAGGAAGAATCAATGTAGGAAGGTAGGAGGGGTGGAAGAAGGCATCTGCACAGGATCATGGTAGAGAAGTCCAGCGAATGAAGGTGGTTGGTGTGGGCTCTTGCTCAAAATGGAGGTTCATGGGAAGAACTCACCAATAGGAGAAGAATGGTACCTCAGTAGAGAAAGGAGAAGGAAGTCTTAGTGTGGAGGATAAAGGATAGCTATTCAGGGCCCTTATTGGCGATAAAGTCCAGACAATCTGCATGTGTGTGTGTGTGTATACATATATATATATATATATATATACATATTTGTGTATGTGTGTGTGTACATGCATGTATAGACATGCACATGTGTGTATATATGTGTATATGAGAAAAACGAATATCCTTACTGGTCAACCAATTGACAATCATTTAAGACCTTGTTTTATTCTAGGTCCTTTGGTAGCCTTGAGAATACAAAAGTGAGATAGATCCTGACCTCAAGGAGCTTCCATTCAGACGCAATGTTGCTGATAGAGTTGCTCAGAAAAATCATGTTTGACATTTACAAAGTACTTTATATACATTATCTTATCCAATGCTCATAACAATCTGTGCCGTGGATGAGGAAACTGAGGCTAAGAGGAGTTAAGAAGATTGCCTGAACTGGGTACTGTCAAAGGTGGGATTTGAACTCAGATCTCTGAATGCCAAGTCCAGCGCTTTGCAGGATACTATTGCTAACAATGTGGTCATTGAATCAATCCCTTCATGAGCCATTGGTTTCATAAAGAATAAAAATATGGAATGGTCATATTCCTAATGTGAACCCTAACCAGTCATTTTGCACTTCCTAGATAGCACCCTGATAATGGCTTAGCTAGGTCTTCATAGCACACCCTTTGATTCCAAATTCCATATCCAATCTATATCATCACATTGGGTAATTGCAAAGTGCTAGGTGACTTTTTTAATACACTAATTTTAATCACATGATCACTCCTGGAATGAAGGATTCATATATGATTTAGGGCCCTGAAAAAAAGCTCAAAATCATAAGTCTTCAAAACATAGAAGTGTTTTATTTAATCGATTAGGAATGCAAAAAGGGAATCACTTCTGAGTCCATAGACAATCAAAAGTCAAACTCACTCTATAACAGGCAATCATCCTCCAGGGAGCTATTGGGTCTTCAAGACTGCCCTGGATAGAGTTTCAGCAATCAAAGCAGGCATGACATAATCTGTGATGCCAATGTGCCAAGACATATTGCCCTTCCACCAAGAGTCATCCTTTGGCACAGGTTTCTAAGGTTTTATTTTCGTTGTTGTCTGCTCTAAATAGGTATCATCAATCTTCATGCAGCTGTCACAGTCCTTTAGCAGGTATTACACAGCTGCCTGTGTTCATTTTCCTTCCTGTAGGGGGTGCAAGTTATCTCACAAATTCTCAAGGTGCTTGCCCATGGAATGAAAGCACTGGACATGCACGTGACGGTATTGACATTTAAAGCCCTTCACAATCCAGCCCCTCCTATTATTCAAGTCTTCTTAAAATGACTCCTTTCCATACACCGTAAGATCAAACTATGCTGGACTACTTACTGTTCCTCACACATAATACTCCATCTCTGATCTCCATGGCTTTGAAACAGACATCCCTCTTGCCTGGAATGCTTTCCCTCCTCAACTCCATCTATTGGCTTCCCTGATTGCCTTCAAGACAGCTCAGATCCCTTCTTCTATAGGATGCCTTTTCTTGTCTCCTCAGCAGCTATAGACTTCCCCTCCAAGGTTACCTTCTATCTAGTCTATTTATCATTTATATATCTAACTATTTGCATATTGGCCTATCACTAAACTATAAACTGCTTGAAGACTGAAAATGTTTTTGTCTTTACTTGTATCCCCAGAACTTATAACTATTATTGGCACATACCAAGCACCTACCAAATGATTACTGAATTACTCAGTGTCTATGATCCTACTTAATTTTAACTTTTCATTCTTCTGTGAAATCTCTCTTTTTTTTGTTTTTATTCTTCAAGTGTTGTACTAATTTTGGTGGTTACCCATCAGTAATCTAACTATACTTACAGGGTGAATCAGGTATTCAGGGAGGACTAATATCTCTAGAGTGAGTGCTGCCAAACTCTTTTCAGGGCTGTTCATCTGCCTTTGGTGTTCACCTGCCACCCAGCACTCAACTATGACTTCAAGAAGTTGTAACACGTGCAACAGCTACCTCAGTAAAACCATATTGATTGAACTCTCTATGGGATACTTACGGAAAGACATGAACAAGAATAGGATCCACGGGCAAACCTCCATGATAATTGGGAACATCTACATCAGGGGCACTTAACTTGAGGTCCATGTATCTCCAAGGAAGCTGTGGATAGATTTCAAAGATTCATGGATATGTATGGGGAAAATACCCAAGTGGTGCAGTGAAGAGAGGGCTAGACTAGAGTCAGGAAGACTCATGTTCCTGAGTTCAAATCTGACTTCAGACACTTAATAGCTATGACACCTTGGGCAAGTCACTTAACCCTGTTTGCCTCAGTTTCCTCACCTATAAAATGAGCAGAGAAGGACATCATAAACTGCTCAAGTATCTTTGCCAAGAAAACCCCAAATGAGGCCATGAAGAGTCAGACGTGACTGAAAAACAACAACAGTGGAGAAGGAATGCTTTATTTTTACTAAGTTCTTACTGAAATTTAGGGTTTCCTTTAATTTTTATAAACATGATTCTGAAAAGGGGTCCATAACACATAACAAAGGTTAGGAACCCTTGGTATACACCGAATGAGTAACAGACCCAAAGAAATATATGGTTTGTATTCTCACTTGAGTCCCACAGACATACCTGCATCCCTTCATGCACCCATCCATCCATTCATCCTTTCATTCACATATACATATATACATATGTGCACATACATAAGAATCTCTTCAAGTGCCCTTGTCAACACTTTGTTTTTATGTTTGCCCAAACAGATCTCCATTTTTAACTCAGTTCAATAAGCATTTATTAAGCACCTCTTATTGTACACCAGATACTATGTTGAAAAAAAAGGAAATATTATCTAGCCTACATTCTATGGAAGTTGGTTCATTAAGAGCTCATACATCTTTTCCTACTCTGTCCTTCAGCCTCTGGGGCTGTCTCCCAGGGATACTTTTGGCATTTGAAGATACTTTGCTCTCTTTCCATCTCCTATTTTCTTCTGGAGCAGCTAGACCTGATTACTCCAATTGCCCTAGGCCACTGAATAGATCCAAAGACACTGAGAGAAACACATGCTCCGGCTGCCACTCCCAGGATAAGTACCTGTGCCTCCCAGGGAGAGAAGGGACCCCTAACTGCAGAAGCAATAGGAATTGCATTAATTTCTACTGTGGATGTTCTGGGAAACTTTATCTGCATAGCACAAAGTTGTCAGCTAAAAAGTTTACCCTCTAGCAATACCAGTCTGAATAGATTTTTCAGTACCTCTAATTTTCACCTTCTTGCAAAAGCATTTGTGTTCTTTGTACTAAGAGAAATTGTTCCCATTAAATCATGCTAAAGCTCAATGAAAATCAGCCGTTGATACTACAATTAATGCTGTAATCATCAGTCATCTGTAAAGAATAATGTCATCAGCACAAAGGAAGACCAGTAACAGCCTGACCAAGCAGGGGAATTCATAAGCAAATGCAGATATTTCCAAAGTACTTGCTGGGGGGAGCTGGGAGAGATAGATGATTGGGAGTCTATCATTTTGCTACCTTGCATTTGGTCTGGCTCCAACAAAACACCTCTGCCCTCTTCCACCCCCAAAATGAAGGCCAGCATGAGAAGAGAGAGTAGGAGAAAGTAGCTTTGAGATTCAAATCCTGCCTATGGTGCCTCAATTTTGTGCTTCTACCCTAATGTATAATTAATGCCAGTGGCTACCTGCCTTGTGGAGACATCACAGAGATACATAAGCAATCCTTATAAAATTATTTTTTTCTGTGTCCCCAAGTGGTGGGAGGTTGGCTTTGGCCCCTCAAGACCAAGGGGAAAGAAGGTTCTCAGGCCATGATCATCTTTCTTGCTAATAAAAAACTGGAGGAAGGCTTCATCTTATTCTCCTTTGAGAAATGAAAGCATACAGACTTCAAAAATGCTATGCTTAAAAGGAGTTACTCATTAAATATAATCCCTTCAGCTTCCCACACAGAAAACAACAAGGCAATGTGACTCTCCACGATGGAGAAGAGGAAAACAGTGCATCCACCTTCATTGGTATATTCTTCCAGCCAGCCAGGCTCATTGTCCAACTCAACTCCATCTTCAACTCCTAATGCTGCAATTCTCTCCCAAATTGAATCTATCACCAGGTCTTGTCAATCTTATCTCCATGACATCTCTGATATTTGTTTCCTTCTCTCCACTTACAGCACAAACATCCTAATCCAATCCCTTAACATCTCTCATATGTACCATAGCAATAAGCCTCCTAACTTGTCCTCTTACATCTAGCTTCCTGCTCTCATCTTCCTCACAACCACCAATTTGGTATTCTGAAATCACTGACGTGATCACATCAGCCCATCTACTCAAGAAACTTCTATGACCCACCAGATATTCCAGAATAAAATACAAACTACCTTCTTTTCTAATTTATACCCCTTCACAATAACTTTTCTAATTTACATCCTTTTGCCCTAAATTTTCTCCTATTTTTTTTTCCTTTTTTGGTGAGGTAATTGGAGTTAAGTGACTTGCCTAGGGTCACACAGCTAGTAAGTGTTATGTGTCTGAGGCCAGATTTGAATTCAGGTCCTCCTGATTCCTGGGCTGGTGCTCTATCCACTACACCACCTAGCTGTCCTCAGCCTAACTTTTCAAGGTGATCACACAATGTTTTGCAGTTACAGAGTTTACAATTCACCCAAAGAGATCTACATGTGTTTTTCTATACAAGATGTTCCTTTTTTTTTTCTTCCCCATGTCTTTTTGCATATTGTCACTTATAGATAGAATCTCTGCCTCCTAGATTCACTGTCCCTTTGAGATCAGCCCATGGTTCAGCCATTAGAAGGGGAATTTATTGGTTCCCCAGTGACCCCCTAAAATTACATTTATTTTGTGCTACATGTGCTTTTTTGTGTAAATATTATTTCCTCCTAGTGGAATGCATGCTCCTTGAGGTCAAGGAATGCTTGTATTTTCATCTTTGTATGCTAAGCCTCTAACTCAGTACCTGTCACATAGTAGTGGCTTATTAAATGTGAATTGAAATGAATTGATGAACAGAACTGAATGTTAAAGCTAAAAGGGAATTTCTAGAGCACTAGACCTACTAGACCTAGAGTCAGGAAGATCAGAATTCAAATCCAGCCTCATTCATAGATATGTGTCCATGAGCAAGTCATTCAACTTCTGTTTCCCTCAGTTTTCTCTTCTGTAAAATGGGGGTGATAATAATAGCACCCATCTCCCAAGATTGTTGTGAGAACAAAATGCAATATTTGTAAAGCACTTTGCAAACCTGAAAGCCCTATATGAATAATTGCCACTCTTATTGTATGTCATAAACCTAGAGCTCGGAGGCCATCCAGTTCAACTGCTGTCCTTTTACAGATGAGCCTCATAGGACCCAGGGATGGGAAAGAATTTTTCCCAACGTTGCCAAGGTAATAAATATCTGAGACAGGATTTGAACTAGACTCATTGATTCCAAAACAAACAAGGATAGATAAATATAAACTGGCAGAGGCAAAATTCCAACCCAGTTCCCCTGAAACCAAATTCAGTACTCCTAGCACTGTACCATATTGTTGTGCAATATTGTTTTATTTAAGAGTAAGAAGTGGTCATTTATGGCAAGATTTGCAGTGATCCTTGTAATTACCCTGCAAAGCTTACACTTCAAGTATATACAGTGTATGGGGTGTTCAGGGAGGCTTAGTACCTCTGGCATGAGGGCTGGCCAACCCCTTTTCAGGGTTGCTCATCTACCATTCATCTCTACCTGCCACCCAACTCTTACGTGTGGCTCCAAGAAGCTGGATCAAGCACAACAACCCCACCCTGGTAAACCGTCTCAACCAGACAGGCTAAACCAGGTTGAAGGTAATTGATGGGCCTCAAACCCATCAGTAAGCTAAGGGGAGGTCTATTCCAAGCATGTGAAGATTTTCCTCAATGGAATGGGCAGATGAAAACAACTTGTCCCAATGGTCATGAAGGCAGCTGAAGCAGTCACTCTGGAATTCTTAGAGCTTGGTCACACATTGAAGATTCCAAGGTCACCTACTGCATGCTGGGCCATTACCAGTCACCTTGACCTTTGACCTTCCACTGGATTTCAATGACTCAGGAAGAGTGAGGGCAATGACTTCATACAACTCTGCCTCATGTAAATCCGATTTACATGCATGTCAAGACATCATCCCATAATGTCATTGGACCTCTCCAAAAATGAAGGATGAACAGCAACATAGCCTACACTATAGGGCGTACTATCTTCTTCTTGCACGTGAAAAATTGAGATTCCAAGAGGATAAATGGCTTGGCCTTAGTCCTTAAAGTATCTAGGTTTCCAGGCCAATGCATTTACCCAGGTACCATGCATCTGATCTATATGGTAGATTCCTAAGAATTAGGAACACTCATATTGTCATATTACCACTGTGATGAACATCATACCCGAGACAGACTAGCCTCTCAACTTCAAAACATACCTGATACCTTTTATTTATAAAATTACATAGATTACAAGAAAGTGGAGGGAACTTTCTTCCTCACTATCCTGTGAGGAAGATGGTATAGATAATATTGTCTCCATTTCACAGATACATAAACTGAGATTCATCTACATAAAACAGCATGTCCTCAGTCAAACTGCTAATAATTGACAATGCTGGTAATCAAGCCTGGGTTTCCTACCTCCAACTCCTGGACTCTTTCACTGTACCATATTTCCTCAAAGTTAGCAAATGAAAGGTTGCAATAGACAATATCTAAGGTCACTTCAAGACTTAAATCTGTTATCTAGGATCTTAGAACATGGTCTAGTGAAAAGATTTAGCTGGAATTGGAATGTGGATGTTATTTGTTAGATAGACTGATATTCTCTGATGTGATGTGGTTCCTGCATTCAACAGTCTAGCCGAATTGACATTCTTCTTCCTTATAAACAGAACTGTATCCCCTGATTCCATGCCTTTGCACTGGTTGTCCCCTATGCTTAGAAGGCCCTCCCTCCTCATTTCCACCTCTTAATATTCCTTGTTTCTTTCAAAACTCAGTTCAATCTCTATCTTCTATAAGAACTCCTTCCTGACCCCAATTGCTAATGCTTTCTTTGAAAATAGACTTGTTTTCATTCTGTATATATCTTCTGTATACTTCTAGATGAGCGTGTTATCTCTCCAAATCATACATCAATTCATAAGCATTTAGAAAGTGATGGCTATGTGCCAGGCACTGCAGTAAATACTAGAGATAGAAGGATAGAGATCAGGGCTGGGCATGTGATTTCTTTGAAGCTTTCAGGGAGTACCTTCCTCTACTCAATGCAGGAGATACAAAGAAAACACACAAACTGTCCTGTCCTTCTAACTATGGAGGTATCGAGTGCCTAAATCCCTTCACACAGTACATGCTGTATGTGTAGAGCAGATGGAAGGCAGCTTCAGAGGGAAACACACTAGCAGCTAGGGGGACTGAGAAAAGGCTTGTGCAGAAGGTGACTCATGAGCTGGTTGTTGGAGGAAATCATGGATTCTAAGAAACAAAGATGAGGAGAAAGAGTTCCAGATGTGAACATAGCCAGTACGAAGGCATGGAGATGGGAGATTGAGCATGGTGTGGGAGAAACCAAAATTAGGACTGTACACTTGGATTGTAGAAGGTATGGTTGGGAGTAATGTATACTACAGCTCTCAGGGAAGGAAGAGGCAGATAGAATGTAAGCCCCTGGAGGGCATGATCTGTTTCATTCTTTATATTTGTGTTCCTAAGGTCTAAAATAACCCAGCAAACAGCAGGCACTTAATAAATGTTTATTATGAACTTGGAAAGGAAGACTGGAGTCAGATTGTGAAGAGTTTAAAATGCCTGAGAAATTTGCTTTTTATCATAAAAGCAGCAGAGACTTTGAACTTTTTAGAGCAAGGGGATGACATAGTCCCTAGATCATGTCAGATCATACCTTTAAAACCATCTAGCCAGACTCCATCATTTTACTTATGATGAAAATAAGTTCTAGAAACAGTTGCAAGATTTTATCTATATTGAGTCCCCTAATTGTGAGTACATCCCAAGTCCTCTTCTGTTTTCTCTGTATAATCTCTAACTTGGTGGCCTCATCAGCTCTCAGAATTATCTTCTCTAATCTGTATATCTGGCCTCAGTTTCTCTCTCCTGAGCCCAATTCCCAAATTACCAGCTGTCCATGGGATTTTTTGAAATAGATCTCAAATCCATGTCCAAAACAGAATTTACTGTCTTTCATTTCAAACCCACATGGATTCCAAAATTAACTCTTTCTACTGAGGGCACCACCATCCTTCCAGTCCCCTAAACTCATAACCACAGTGCCATCCTTGACTCCTCATTCTTATTCCACTTTTCTAATCAGTTGCCAAATCTCATTCTTTCTAACCTTTGCAATATTTCTCACATCTATCAACTTATCTTCACTCATACACTCATCATCTTGGATCAAGCTTTTATCACTCGCATCTGAACTGCGGCAATAGCTTTCTAATTGGTTTCCCTATTTCAAGCTCCTCCCCTACTCTGATTCATTCTCCCTGAAATCAACAATGTGATTTTCCTATATAATTTCCTCTGTGGAGACTACCCACAAATTTTCACTTGAATTAAATTTTTAGGATCCTGCCTAGGGAAAAGTGTGAGGAGCTAGACTTTCCAGTACTGTATCTCCTGAGCCCCTAGCAGTGTGTTCTACATTAATAGTTATTCGATAGATATCAATTAGCTTGCTATAAAGAAATCTGTTGATAATTTTGTTCAATAACATTTGGTAAAAAACCATATTCCCCCAAATCTAGTGGCTGACTCTCCCCTTTCACACACAAAGTTCCTTGGAAAAGTAGGCTCAAATGAAGTATGACAGTAGTGAGGCTCCAATGTAAAGAGCACACGTGACAGTGAGGTTCAGTTCCAACTACTGGCTCCAGAGGTCCTTGTATTCCTTTCTGGAGTGCTGATGAAGTTTGCTGTGGGATATGACATCAGTAATGGATAAGCTGCTCTGCTGCTCAGCTAGAATAATTTCTAGTAAGGCATAGAATGTCTGCAATATGGGTAGTCTTCTCTTTATAGGGTGTTTTTTCTCAACTGGATGGTCAATCCATTGTTAGATTGGGTCAAGCAAGTCACTCAGATGCTGCACTGACTCATAATTGGGCTAGAACACTTTGTGATCATGCAATCTCTTTAGTCCTTACAAAATTCATAAGGCCATTACCTATGCAAGTCCATCTCAAGGTTGGTGCTTTGTTATCTCCTCACTCCTGGAGCTTCTGATTCTAACACTGGTGAAATCTGATGCCACCTCTATGAAGTGATGGGATCTCTGATAGGACTCCTGAATCTATGGAATTCACCAGGTCACTTGAGCACACTCATATCAGAATAATTATTCATATAATATCAAGAAAGAATAAATACAAAGGCAAAGGGCCACTATGCTCATGGACACATGGCAAAGAGGTGGGGAAATTTGGCCATCTGCCTTCTCTATTCAACAACTCATAGCTTTCTCCTCAGTAGAAGCCCTGAAACAAAAGAGACTTAGTTCACTTCTGTTGTATTCATATTTAATTCCAGTTCAGAAACTCTGAAGTCATCAGTTTTTCTAACATCATAGATAATTAAATTTTTTTATTATCAAGGAGTATCAAGCCCCGAGTCACTTCCTCATAGCTAGAAACTGGGTCCCCAAAGTTTCCATGTTGTTGAACAGGAAGCCAGCAGAAAATGTATAGTCTTCAATGGCTGCCCCTTATAGTCCAGTCCTCCTAGGCTATATTCCAAAAGCTCCCGTGTCACCTCCACCCTCATCCCTTTTGCATATGTTCATTGGCTGCCTATTTCCTGCAGTATCAGACATAAATTCCTCTATAATCCATTTGAAACTATTCCCAATATGGCTCCTTGCTCCCTGTCCAGTATCATCAGGCATTATTCTCCTCTTCACACTCAGTTAACCCCTCCTCACCATCCATCTATACTGGTCTACTTCCTGATCCCACATTGGACATACCATTTCTCATTTCCTTGCCTTTACAATGTCTCCCCTGCCTGGGGTGCACTCCCACTTCATTCCTACCTCTTAGGATTTTTAATTTCCCCTGAAACTTAGCTCAGACACCATGTTCTACAGGATACCTTCCCTCATCCCACCCACCCCAGCTACTAGTTCTCTCCCTCCCAAAATCACATTGATCAATTTTGGATTTTTGGTAGGCAGCGTCTCCTCCAAAAGAATGTAAATTCCTTGAGGGCGGGGATTTTTATTTTTGTTTTTGTTTTGGGGTTTTTTTTTTGTATCTGTAGTGCACAGAGCTTAGTTTTGATTGCATTGAGAATGAGCCTCTCTGAATTAGTAAAATTAGTAAATTTTGATTGATTCATTAAGTGATTTGCTTAAGTAAGTATGCAAGCATAAGAGGTGGGATATAAACCCTGGTCCTCTGACTTTAGAGGCAATGTTTCTCCGTAATATAGTGCAGCTCCCATAGAACCAGGCAGGACATATTGAAGAAGGGAGGAGCCAGAGTTCAAATGGACTTAGAAGATCATTTAACCCCTTGTCTTCATTTTATAGATGAGGAAACGAAGGTCTTCCATAGTGTTTGGGACTTGCCTAAGGTAAGTGGCACAGCTGTACAATGAAATTTAGGTTCTAAGACTCATCTCAAAGCTTTTTTTTCCCATTGCATCCCAGAAGGGAATTGACTTTATTGATAGACATCTCTTCTCCCTCTCTTGCCAAGAAACTTGTCTTCTGCCAGTTTTCTAATTTGGATAAAATACTTCAGTGGAGAGATTTTTCATTATCATGGTTCACTAAATGGCATGCTTTTAAAAGTAATAAAAAATAAGCCAAAGTCAAGTGAAAGCAAATCAAAAATCAAACAATAGCGTATAAGAATACAGATCAGAAGCAGGCAGAGAGCAAATTCAACATTATTCTTTTGATTTTAAGTCTTCAGATAACTATTCTTCATCAAAGGAGTCCATGGTTTTCTGAATGATTTTATTCTCCATTTTTGTGCTAATTTGTTGATTTGTTTTTACGAGGTTGTTATTGAGTTCATACTTTAAAATACCACCGTTCTATGATTTCTACAGTGTGATTAATCTTGCCACCAAGGCAATGGTCTCTGAACTCAATAGACCTTCTTAAAGACTTCCCATGGCCAAAAAAATATGTCTTTTGATTACATTGAGAATAAGCCTCTCTGAAGTTCACTATGTGGGTCTTAAGAGAACTGGAATAAAAGTCTGTCACCCATCTCATACTTACAGGCATTTCAGCTTAGTGGCACTTATCTGAAGATGTATGTCACTTCCAAACAGATGACATTAGAGGAAGAATTTAGTAGACATTAAGTTCCTTTCTTTTAAGTCATAAGGTTATTTTTAAATGAATGAATGAGCAAATGAAAAGTATTTATTAAATTCTAAGTGCCAAACTTTATGTGAATACAAAAGCAAACATAATCTTTGCCCCCAGTGAACTTGCATTCTAATAGGAGAGATAACACATAGTGGAGTTTTGAGCAAGGAGGATTTTTTTTCTTTGAAACTTATGAGAATGGTGAGTGTAGTCATAGCAGACTGGAGGCAGAGTGACTATGTTATAAATTTAAGTTAATTTGTTTGCTTGCAATCTATATTTAAATAATGGTTTACTATGGAAGCTAAAAAGAAGTTGGCTAGCCCGGCTCACCTTTTAGTGTTTTATACAAAAGATTTTCATTTCTACATTGTTTTCCTTTGTCAACTACATGTTTACCAAGTCTGGGCTATGCCTTCTACCAAGAGGTGTCAAGTCACTGCATTGGAATTCAAAAAAAAGTCAAATGTATTGACCCATACATAACAGATTCTCAGAGCAGAAAAGAACCTGAGATTACCTAGTTTAGCATTTCTAATAATGTGTTGCATGTAAACCTTGAGGTCTACCTAATGTGAATACAGGTTACAAGGAAAATTGTCAATGCTGGCAGTATTGTGTCCTCTGAAATAATAAATGCATGATATTTATTACATGTAGTGACTAGGATTCACTCAGTATTACTTTGTATTTTCCTAGTTTGACTTCTTTTAACTATAAAACTTTGTAGAGAGGTTTTTTCCCCCTTAACAGAAGTCCATTAACTATTTTCAGCAACATTTATTATTCCCATTTAAGAGAGGAAGAAACTGAAATTTTTTAGGATATAAGTAATTTGCCCAAGGGCAGCTTGGTGGCATAGAGGATAGATTTCCAAGTCTGGAATCAGGAAGACCCCTCTTCCTGAGTTAAAATCTGGCTTCGGACACTTACTAGCTTTGTGACCCTGGACAAGTCACTTAATCCTGTTTGCCTCAGTTTCCACCTCTGTAAAATGAGCTGGAGAAGGAAATGGAAAACCACTCCAGTATCCTTGCCAAGCAAACCTCACATGTGGTCATGAAGAGTCAGATATGACTAAAAAAATGACTGAACGACATCAAGCTTGCTCAGTGTTACAGTTATTGAATTTCATGCTCCAACAAAGACTTATTCCAACCCCTGGCCTCTTACTACACTGTAGAAATACAGAAATAAAGATGGAGAACAGTAAATGCCTTCAGAGCATCTTGTCAGCCACTAAGGAGTTGTCAATCATATGTGGAGGTTAGTAGTCATTCTGTATAGAAAATAAAAGAGACAGTGTGGTGTGTCAGAAAGATAACTTGTTTAGGACTTGAAGGACCTTTGTTCAAATCCTGATTCCCCCTATTACTGCCAATGGATCTTAAGCAAATCCCTTAATCTTTCTGTGTTTCACTTTTTTCTTCTAAAGAAGTTGGGATTTGAACAAGATTACCTCTAAGGTCCCTGGACCTCCAAGTCTATGATCTTATACTATTAAGGGAGACCTCTCTCTCTGAAATGCAAAATGTAATTCTGAATTATTTCTGTAATGATTCCAATCCCATCCTGTCTCTGAGCTGGGGCTAATTAAAATGGAAATCAATGTAAATGTGTGTAGATTTCTGACATTATGCTAAATTGTATCCCAAATGATTAAGTGGTTTCAACTTTTATCCTACCAGTGTTGGCACACAATTGAAAACACATCTCTAAGTCGTGTTTGTTTTTACTTTGTTTAGAAAGATTTCAATGGAATTTTCCAGGGAATTAACCAACATTTGTCCTTTGTAACCAGTTGGAAATTGACATTTTTGAAAGTGGGTAGGATGAATATAGACATCCATGAAGATAAGAAATAATTGAAGAATAACTATAATTTTTCCCTTTTTACAACTAATTAGGGAGCTTAGTGAATGTTGACACAGGGCTGCAATGTGTGATACACCATGATTTACTCAAGAGACTGACGAAAATAGAAGGAATACAGGGGGAAAAATCTCTACATGATTAAGTTGGACCTCCTTACAAGTAATATGCTGGACTTGAAAAATGTTAATTGGATATTTAATTCACAAGGCTTTTGTTGCCATCTTAGAATTTGTAAGGACCTATGAGAGGATGACTTCGATCTCTCTCTAACTTCTGGTTGCTTCTCAACTGCCTGTAAATATGCAAAATCTCCCACAGCCTTTGGAAAGAAAAAGCCAAAGCAGACCTTACCATCCTCACTAGTCGATGCCTATATCTCTCCTCCTTTTTTCAGCCAATCATTTTCTTTGCTCTCACTGCCTTTCTAGTTTCCTACCAAATAGCTAATATTTATACAGCACTTTACAAATGGCAAAGTGCTTTACATATGTTATTTCTTTGGCTCTTACAACTAATTACAACTTGGCCAGGCAGTTACTATTATTATTGCCTTTTTACAGTTTAGGATACAGAGGTTAAAAAAGTTTAAGTGACTTTTCCAAGGTCATATGGCTAGTGTCTGATGAAGCCTTTGAACTCAAGACTTTCTGACTGTAAGTGCATGTCAGATGTCTAGTCAAGTCTCTAGATTGAGTTCAGAAATTGCCTTCTATGTGAGGTCTTTCCTGATCCCCAGCTGCCAGTACACTGCATCTTTAAAAAAAAATCACCCTGTATCTATTTTATATATAAATATATGTACATATTAATGCATTTATTGTTCAGTCATTTCACTTGTATCCAACTCTTTGTGACCCTATTTAGGGTTTATGGTTTGCCATTTCCTTCTCTAGTTCATTTAACAGATGAGGAAACTGAGGCAAACAGGGTTAAGTGACTTGTTCAGGGAGACACAGTTAGTAAGTATCTGAGGCCAGATTTCAACTCAGGAAGATAAATCTTTCTGACTCCAGGCCTAATATCTAATATTCTATCTACTATGTGTATGTGTGTGTGTATGTGTGTACTCACGCATACATACATATGTACATGCATACATGTATATTCACAGATGCATACATTCACATATATACATCTATGCACATCTATGATTAAAATTCTGAAAAATTACCTTGTATCTATTTCATATATATGATATGTTATTGATGTATGCACATGTGTATATACATGCTGTGTGTATGTGTGTGTACACATATACATATACATATACATATACATATACATATACATATACATATACAATCTCCATTGCCCCCCATGTATATAACATAAGTTGCTTGAGGACAGGGGTTGCTTTCTATTCTTTCCTTTCTATGCCTACTGCCTAGCTGGGGATATGTAACATTTATGCCAAGTGAACACAATCTAATTGAAGAGTGGGAAAAGTCCTGACAACTGCAGAGATGAGGAAAGACCTCGTGAAGGGGGCAGGGCTTCGGAAAGCCTTGAAGCAAGCTGGGGATTCCAAGACCCAGGGTAAGGATGGACAACATTAAAGGCACTGGGCACAGCCTATATATACAAAGGCAGTGAGGTGGGGTCGGAGAGTCGTGCATGGGAAATAGCAAGAAGACGTTTGTCTAGGCTTCAGAGTATGTGAGGGAGAATAATGGGAAAAAATTCTGGAAGCCTCTATCCTGAGGTCCAATCTCTCAATTGGTGTCTCCATAACAGAAAACACCATTTCTTGGGAGGAATAGTTAGAAGGTGTCCTGGCTATGCTAACTTCGCTCATGGTTCATCTCACTCCCAGGGTTTCTCCACTTCCTCACTGTCCCCTTGTCAGCATGGAAAGGCCTCTAACCCTAACCTGAGGCCCACTCTGCTGATTGGTGACTTCCCATCTCAGACCACAATTCTCTGAAGGTTCTTAGCCACAGTCATTTTACTCCCAGCCAGATTAATTCTCCTGACTTTTCTGCCTACTCAACTACATCATTGTACCAGCTTGGGTCTTCACAACCCCTCTTCCAGCTTCTTTTTCTGTGTTGACTCTCTGCGTTAGAATATAAGATCTTTGACTATTGGGACTATTTTATCTGCTTTTTATATATTTCACTTGGGGCAGCTAGGTGGTGAAGTAGATAGAGCCCAGAGCTAGAGTTAGGAGGACCTGGGTTCAAATCCAGCCTCAAATACTAGGTATATGACCCTGGGCAAGTCACTTAACCCTGTTTGCCTCAGTTTCCTCATCTGTAAAATGAGATGGAGAAGGAAATGGCAAATCACTCCAGTGTCTTTGCCAAAAAAATCCCACATGGGGCCATGAAGAGTCGGACTCAACAACAACAAGTTATTTTCCTTAGGCAGCTGGTGGTATAGTGGCTAGAGCACTGGGCTTGGAGTCAGGGAGATCTGATTTCAAATACAGCCTCAGACATGTAGCAGCCATGTGACCCTGAGCAAGTCACTTAACCTCTGCTGCCTCAGGTTCCCCAGCTGTAAAATGAGAATAGCACCTACCTCTCAGGGTTGTTGAAAGTATTGAATGAGGCGATATTTGTAAAATATTGCTTAGCACAGTGACTGGCACATGCCAGGTGCTGTAGAAATTCTTATTTCCTTCCCACTTCCCCAGTGTTTAGTATAAAGTGTCTGGCATATAGCAAGCACTTAATAAATGTTCCCTTTCTTTTTACCCCCATTCATCTAGCGCTCTCTCTCTCTCTCTCTCTCTCTCTCTCTCTCTCTCTCTCTCATACTTCAAAATCAGATTTTGAGAAGCTTCAGATGCCAACAAAACAGCCTAATATCAATTCTAGGGCCAATGGACAGCGTGTAGAGCTTTTTACAGAAATGTGGCAGGATCCAACCTGAGATTTCAGAAAATCATTTTGGCAGTTGGGTGGATAGATTGGAAAATGGAGAGAACAGAGACAGGAGACTAATTGTATGACAGTGTTTAAAAGTCTAAGAGGGAGGTAACAAGGGCCTGAAGTAGGGTAGAAGTTGTGTATATAGAGAAAAGTGGATGCATCATAGAGATGTTAGGAAGAGAGAATCCAAAAGATTTGGCAGCTGATTGGATCTGTCAGTGCAAAGAAGGGAAGATTTAGGGAGAATGATAAATAGTCATAATAACAGGTCACATTTCTGTAGTACTTTAATGATTACAAAGCACTTTATAAACATTTATTTTTATCATCACAGCAGCTGTTGGAGGTAAGTGCTATTATTATCCCCATTTTTCAAATAAGTTCAAAAGATAGTCACATAGCTAGTAAGTGTTTGAGAATGGATTTGAACTCAAGTCTTCCTGACTTCCGCTCCAGTGTTCTATCCACTATACCACTGAGTCTCTTCCATCCTTCCTTGATGATTCTTGGTTGCAAATTGTAATGATAAGGATAACAATGTCCTTAATTATATATGAAGCTTAAGAGAAGGGCAGGTTTGGAGTCCATTCTGTTTTGAACATGTTGTGTTAGAGGCACATATGGAATCTTCAAGTAGAGATATTCAGCAGGCAGTTGATATAAGCGTGGAGTTCAACCAAGAGAGATGAAAGTTAGATATGGAGATGTGGCATTCTTATTCATAGAGATGATAAGTGAATTTTTAGGCACTGATGGAATGTATGAGAGGAGAAGAAAAGAAAGCCCAAGACAGAGCTCCAGCGGGGAGAGAGACAGACAGACAGACAGAGACACACACAGAGAGAGACAGAGACAGAAACAGACAGACGGACCTAGATGCTTCTCCATCAAAAGATACTGAGGAAGACTTTGAGAGATTAGAGGAGAACCAGGAGTTCTCAGTATTACAAAAAGCAAGGGAAGAGAAAACATTCAGAAACATAATGTGGTCTCTCGGGTCAAACATTTCAGAGAGATTGAAAAGGATGACAAATGAAGAAAAAACAGCAGAGTGTCTCTGGAATCAGAACCTGGGATCAAATCCTACATCTTTGATTTATTACCAGCATGACCTTGGACAAGTCACTTAATCTCCATAGCCTCAATTTCCTCTTCTCAAAAGGAGGAGGTTCAACTCGTTCATCTCTAAGGTCCCTTTATTGAATGAAGCTGTGGACCTTGTCTGATCCTAGTGCTACAAATCTCTTGAGGGCCATTAAAAAGAGTTATGAAAGGTCTGTTGAAAGCACTGAAAAAAAAGGACGATGAATGCTGACATCAGAAGGGGTGACCCAACTTTGATCCCAACTGACTCCAAGATGGGAGCAGGTCCAAACTGGTTTCCCAGTTGCTGCCCCTGGAGCCACCTGGAGCCCAAGCCTGCTCTTCTGACCAGATGCCATCTCTCCCCCACCCCCAGCCTCCACCAGTCTTCTCTATGCTCATTATATAAAACAATTTCCATAACACTTTCTTGAAGCTGTGCCTCCCATGACACTCCCTCCCTGCTGAGATGTAGTGAACCCTGGCCTTGCTCTTCCCTCTTGGTCACTTAACTACTTTGGGGCTGCAAGATGACCTGATTGCAATTACCTTGCGTCAGTTAAAAGATCCTGGTTATTACTTTAGTAGTCCTCTTTATTTCAGGTTGATACCTTCAAGCTCTAGTTTGAGCCGATAATAATAAATTCATTAACTAAGAGGTGATTTGTAAACTTGTAGGTTGGGGTTACTGATTTCCCAATTATTTTTCCTAAGGATGCTATTGACACTAGCCCCTTCTTTCAATCCTATCTTAATTAAATGTCCAAAAAGTCAGCCATTGGGCTAGAAGCAGTCTAAGTGACCTGTCTCAACCTTTGGTTACTGCACTCAGTCAGTCTGCACTAGAGGGCCCAATCCCTTTAGGATTAATCTCTTCTCCTGTAGACTACTGGCATCATCTGAGGCCTATTCCCATCTCTTTAGTGCTAACCTTATCTCCCAGTGATGATGTAATGGAAAGGAGCTGAGGTGACATTAAACCTCATTGAGAAGTCCACCAATCAGGATTATTTTACCATTATATATAAATTGTTTCACTCCTGTCTCTAAAAGCAGCTCAACATTGGAATTCGGTGGCAGGCCTCACTCTAACTGCTTGATGTACCCACAAATTCCTTTTGTCTTATTTCCTGTGTTTGCTTTTAATTGACCAGGGTGAGGCCTGGACAAGGATTATCTTTTAACATAAATATTCTATATTCTACATGATGACGGGAAGTGGGGCTACTTGATGATGTACCAGCTTGAATATTCTAGAAATGAGCTAAATGTGGATGTTTCAAAGTTTTTGTAGATTGAAGTAAAACCAAAGGCATATTGAGGTGTTTTTATTAATGTCTCCAAGACTGAATCTAATCATCTATCAATTAATACGTGGTTTACATAGAAGTAAGTCATTTGGAATTCAGAAACATATTGCTTTCTCAAAAACAATATTTTGCAAAGATAAATGGGTCCCAATTTGTTGTTGTTAAGTCATTTAAGACTCTTCATGACCCCATTCAGGGTATTCTTGGAAAAGATACTAAAGTGGTTTGCTATTTGTTTCTCCAACTCATTTTACAGTTGAGGAGCTGAAGCAAACAGGGTTAATGATTTGCCTAGGGTCACACAGCTCGTAAGTGTCTGAGGCAAGATTTCAATTCAGGAAGATGGAGTGTCCCTGGTTCCCATCCCAGTGCTCTACCCACTTTACCATCTAGTTGCCCTAAATAGGGATCCCATATTTTGTAGCAAAAGACTATTTAATGCCTAATATAATTGAATTACATGTAAGGAACGTAACAATTGCTTTCTTTGCTGTTTCTGAAGTCCTATGCTAGCTTCTGGACTTAATTACAACTGCTTTTCAGGTCTTTTCACGGTGTCCAGGACTGCCTTACTATTCTTGTAGTCCATAGCCCCAGTATTTATCTCGGCTCTTCTGTGACTCAGACTGGGGAGCCAATTTAAGGGGGGGGGAGCTTTAAGATTAAATATGACTTTTTAATTGCTTTTCTTCTGCTTTAGCTGTTACTTTTTGTGTTTAATCTACTCTTTGAATTACAGTAAGAGAAAAGTCTTTTTTAGCTCCCTCTATGACTCTGACCACTCCATGCAAATCATCTCTTGGAGCTACACTGTAAAAGACTAGATCAGGTAGGGTGGCACTATCAATTTTGTGCCGTTTACAAACTCTATTTTCTCCCCACAGAATGAGGATTCTGAAATTGAGATGCTTCTGGGATATGCCTCGTCACCAAGAACCTAATGTGACTATATATACATGGATAAGTTGAATGTACCTTACTGACCTTTCAGCAATATCTCACTTATCCAGATCAAGGAAAGGTCAAGTGATTTACTTGGCCAAGGTTATCTAAGCCCTAAGGCAGGAAAGCTGAGGTCAATCTAAGATCCTCCAATTTCAAAGCCAGTTCCCTTTTGACTATGTCAGATCCTTTTTTTCTTGGCTGATAGGATCTGGTTAACATAAAAACAACTGTCAGGTAAGGGTAGAAGAGAAGGAGAGTATTAAAATAACTGAAGAGAGGAAAAAAAGGGAGGTGCAGGTCCACTTGGCAAACTGTCTCCTTTCTAGTTTTGCCTCTGGCCAGCTCAGATCCTAACAGTACTCCCAGCTCCCTTTGGCTATGACCAGGGGCCCAATTAAAAACACAGAACATAACTATCAACAAGCCAAAACTGTCAGTAAGATATTTTTCTACTGAAATAAACTGCCGGTTTGTTAATAGCCAGAAGTGAACTCCTCCTTGAGGGGATCCATTTTCTCAGGGGCAACCAATTGAATCTTTATTTTAATTAGCGTTTTGCAAACTAATTTTAATTGTAACACATCTGTCTTGCAAAATACTTTAATCTTCAATACATTCTGCACTGACCCATGACAGAGAGTCTGCAGTGCTCAAGGAGATGAGGCAGTCAAACCCAACCTTTTCTTTAATTAAGATGATGATAGAAAATTAACTGAGGGCACTCTGGAGTAAGATGAAAAAAAAAGAAGAGAAATATTTGGAGTCAGGTTTCCCAGGATGGTAGAGCAAGGAGTGATTTTGATGTGAACGAGGATGTTGGAAGATTACGAAATTTATTTTATTTCTCAATTCCTCTATCCAAACTAGCTCATCACTGTTGCTGTATCTCCTGCCTCCAAAACGTGTTAGCTTTAAGAATGTAAGGATTAAAAGCATTCTGGACCATAAAGAGAAAGTGATAATTCACCAAATGCTTTTTAAGATTCTGTTATGTACTAGACATTGTACTATGTGTTGGGGTTCTGAAGGAAATAACCTCTGCCTTCAAGATGCTGACATTCTATCAGAAATCAATTGAAATCAATAGAAATCAGAAGCTATTTCAGTCTTAGAGTGACCTAAACTGTTGCTGAATGAAGTAACCCTGTTCAGTCTGAAGGCCAGTTACTAACAGGGGAGTAGCAAATTGGTAGTCAACATGGTTAGGTCCATGGGTAAACAGAATTGGAGAATCAATAAAAATAATCAATAAATCAATTCAGCAACAAACTATTAAATATTTCCTATGTGCCAGGCACTGTGCTAACTCCTGTGCGGGAAAAAAGCAGATTAGTTATTCTGCATCAACAATCCAGCACTCATGATTTTGTGTGTGTCATTTTCTCAGTGCCATAGTGGGCTTGTAGTCAGGAAGACCTGAGTTCAAATCCAACCTCAAAAACTCACTAGCTGCATGACCCTAAACAAGTCCTTAATCCTGTTTGCCTCAGTTTCCTCAACTATAAAAGGAGCTAGAGAAGGAAATGGCAAACCACTCCAGTGTCTTTGCTAAATGGGGTCCCAAAGAATTACACTCAAGTGAAATGGCTCAACAGCAATATCAGTAGCCTCCTTCTCCCCCAACAACGATGTAAATCTCAGTTGCTCCCCCATGCCTTAGCAGATGATCTTCAAAAGTTGCCATGACTAAAAATCTCACCACACTATAGCTGACATAGTACAATGGAAAGCACAGTGGATTGGGGGTCACAGGACTGGACTTCAAATCCCAGCTCTGAAACTATGTGTATGATCTTGGCAAGTCACTGTAAAATGAAAGTGTTGCGTAGGGGCCTCTCAGCTCTAAATCTATGGTCTGTGATCCAATCTAGTGATGAATATTTCTGAATTTAGGCTAGTCTTATAGTCAACTAGCAAGGATTTATCGAGCACCAGCTCTGTGCCAAGAGGTGGGATAAGTTCTGGGGATAGAAAGAAAAGAATAGTCCCTGTTCTCACAGAGCTCTCTAATAGGAGAGAAAATATACAAACAGCTATGTACAACAAGTTAGACACAGGATAATCGGAGGTGATCAACAGAGGGGACTGGTGAGAGACACAAAATCTAGACTTGGCCCACCCTCCAAATCTTCACAAGTTGGTAGCACCAGTCAGGGATTCTCATCTGGTCCTTTGGCACAGCCTCAGAGAACACAACAGAGTGAGATAGCAGAGCATGATTGCCTTGTATAGGATTGAGTCTAGGGGACATTGGCAGTAACGAACACAAAACAGCCACTGACTTGAAGCCATGTATCGAGTTGTTATTTCTAATAGATCCAACTGGGGAGACATTTGACCTGTGTCAGCTTCTAATACTGTAAAGAGAAACAAGAAATAAAGCTTGTAATTCAAGGATAGTGTCACCTACTATCAGTTCTTTATTTCGCTAAAAATTATTTTTTAATGCACTTTGGATTTTTTACATTTCAATCACTTTTCCCAAATTGACTCCTCTTCCTCCTACCCCAGAGTATCCACCCTATAAGCTTCATTAGTTCCAATGATTTCAGCAATGTGACAAACTCCTGGTACACAAATTTCTTTCTCTGACTGAATCAGATTAGTGATCCATCACTGATTTATATTTTCAAAGGGATCCCTGGGGCACGGAGAACTTAAATTATTTGGTGGTATAGCTAATGTTTGTCAAATATATGACTCAAATACAGGTCTCCCTCACTTCAAGTTTTTCCCTCTATACGCTAGGGAACCATAGAATTTTTGAGTTGAAAGTGCCTCTGAAGCCATCCAGTACAATACATTGTTGAAAAGGAATGTCCTCTGCCTCTGCTCCAAGACCTCCCAAGAGAAGGAACCCACTACATTCTAAAACAACCCATCAAACTTTTACGTAGCTCTAATTGTTAGGAAATTTCGTGTTCATTTTTCCTCACATTCTCAATTTCCCTCCAGTGTTTTTTGCTCTGCCCTCTGTAGTCAAACAGGGAAAATTTTATTGCCTTTCCATGGGGCAGCTGGAGAGCTACTTGAACATGTGTGTGTGTATGTATGCATACATATACATATACACACATACATGTACATACATATATACACATAAGCATATATATATATATGAGTATATTGACCTTGAGTCTTTTTTTCTCTAAGTTAAACATTTCAGTGCTTTTCAACTTAATTTTATAGGACAAGGCTTAAGACCCTTCTCTATCCTTCTTGCCCTTCTCTGGCTACTCTTCAGCTTATCAACATCTATCCTAAATGGTGGCCACAAGAACTTAACATAATACTCCAAATAAGATAAGACCAGGCATTAGTATGATAGTATTATCAATTCCTTATCCCTGGAAGCCATGACTCTCTCAACATAGCCCCAAATCCCATTAATTATTTTGTTGGTTCCCACATTATACTTCTGCTCATATTGCGCTTGCAATCCACTGAAACCCTCAGTTCTTTTTTCTCAAAATGCTATCCAATCATACCTCCCCTGTCTTGAACTTGTGAAGTTTATTTTTAAATACAATAACACTTTATATGTATCGCTATTGAATGATGTTGTATTAGAATTAGACGAATGCTTTCAATTTTTTGAAGTCCAATAATATAAGATTAAGAATAATGATAGGTAATTTTTATAGAACATTCTAAGGTTTGTCAAGTGCTGTATGTATATTAGCATCTGGTGTGCTAGCTACCCCTCCTAGATTTGTCGTTACATCTCTTCTGTGATACCATTCATCACCTTCTTTAAAAAAAATTATAGAGTGAGTTCCACTGAGACCTACATGTTGCAAAGCGAGGGACCATCCCTCACCTATAGCAGAGGGGTGTCATTGTATAGCTTCAAGGGAGATAGAATAGACACCTCTGATCTCTTGTCCTCTCACTTTTTTGTAAAGGAGACTTTCTTTCTTTCCAAGAGGGAAAGAAGGAGGTTGGGGTCAGATACCATTCTGCTCTCCTCAGAGAAAGGAAGTAGTAATAATAATAATAATAATAATAGCTAACATGTATATATCACCTACTATGTGCCAAGCACTGTATTAAGTATTTTACAATTATTATCTCATTTGATCCTTACCTGGGAAGTAGGTGCTATTATTATCCTCATTTTATAGACGAGGAAACTGGGACAAACGGGTTAAGTGATTTGCCCAGGTCACACAACTGGTGTGTCTGGGGGTGGATTTGAACTCAGATCTTCCTATTGTGCCACGTAGCTGCCTTGTACCAGGTGAGAATTTTCTCTACCTGCTTCATTAGATGTTGTTAGTCTAGGGCTAACAATATCTAGGCTAGTCTATGATAATGTTCAATCTAATGTTCGATCATTGTGTTATGTCAAGCTTTGTATATAAGCTTTTTATTCCTTTTCATGCCATATATTAATTCCACAATTAATACACAAAGTGAAGAGCAAAGAAACTCCTTTAACCAAATCAGTACCAAAATAGAAATCAGAGAATGTATATATGGTAGAAAATATATCAGGCAGTACAAAGTGAAGGAGTTCGCCCATTGAGGGTGAAGTAACAGCTCAACAAAGAAAGAGAATCCTAGATCTCATCTAAAGGGAAACTCCCTGAAGTCTCTAGTGTAGCAACCTAGGGAAAGGGATATGATGGAGACTGCTGGCTCCTCTCATGTCTTCCCAGAATCTTTTCTTTCAGCAACCTGATGTTGAGTTGGCATGTTCTATCTTCACTCTTGAAGCTAGAAGCCAGAAGAAGCAATAGAAGCAAATAGAAACTTGAAGTTCTGAAGACTGAAGAGAATGGGGCTCTCCTGTTCTCTTGCTAAGTCTATCCTACCCCTCCTACAGGGAAGGACATTCATCTCCACTAGTAAGGAAAGAGTCCCATACCAATGGGGTCTGGCACTGAGGCTACACAGCACAATATTTTAAAAAGTTAAGAAAAACAGGGCAACTAGGTGGCAAAGTGGATCAAACTCCAGCCTTGGAGTCAGGAGGACCTGAGTTCAAATCCATCCTGGGACACTTGAAACTTACCAGCTGTGTAACCTTGGGCAAGTCACTTAACCCCAATTGCCTCACAAAAAAGAAATAAATAAGTAAATAAATAAAATAAAAAATATACATTAAAAAAAGTTAAGAAAAAATAAAATACAGTCGTAGCTGCTGGCAAAATATATGAAATTCTGTCCCTGCAATATACCATCTTACTCCTGAGATGAAGGAGATTTTTTTGAACATTATCCATCTGGAACCAATATTAATCACAGCCTTTATAGCTATTTATGCTTACAAAGCACTTTATATTCAAATCATATTTGCTTCTTCCCATAGCACTATGAAGAGGGTAGTGTAAGTGTTATGGGGAAAATAATAGCTCCTACTTCACAAGGTTGTTGTGAGAATGAAATGAGATAAAACATTATATACATTTGGCTATCATCATTACTCTGATCCCTGTTACATATGAGGAAGCTAGATGGTACAATGGATAGAGTGCTGGACCCAGAGTCAGGAAGACATGAGTTCCAATCCCCCTCAGACACTTACTAGCTGTGACTCTGGGCAAGTCACTTACCCCTGTTTGCCTCAGTTTCCTCATCTGAAAATGAGCTGGAAAAGGAAATGGCAAGCCACTCCAGTATCTTTGCCACGAAAACCCCACCTGAGGTCACGAAGAGACAGGCCTGGGTGAAGTGACTAAAGAACAGCATGTTATATAAGAGAAGGCTGATTATCAGAGAGGTGAAATAGTTTGTCCAGATTTGCATAGCTAGTGAGTGTTCAGGTCAGGACTTGCATCTAGGACTTGGGTTGCTGTTATTTGTTGTTTTGACCATGTCTGACTCTTTGTGACCCCTTTTGGAGTTTTTTTTGGCAAAGACACTGGAATGGTTTGCCATTTCCTTTCTCCGGCTCATTTTACAGGTGGGGAAAATGAGACAAACAGAGTTAAGGGACTTACCAACCAGGTCACAGAGCTAGTGAGTGTCTGAAGACAGATTTGAACTCATGTCTTCCTGAGTCCTGGCCTGGCACTCTATCCACTGCATCACTCAGCTGTCAGACTTTGGGTGCCAAGACCAATACTCTTTTCCTTAGACTATTCTGAAAAGCTTTGCAAACTCTGAAATAGTCTAATTACGAGCTATTTTGTTCATCATCATCAGAAAATAAGTGATCAAATAAATAAAAACCCACATAAAGATAAGCATATGCATACTCAGGGACCTCAGATTTTCACTTTGTGCCAAATGCCTCTGATTTCATTCAGAGGATCATAAATTTAGAGCTAGAAGCAACCTGAGAAGTCATCGACTCTGACCTCATATGTTTTGAGCTGAAAGGGACGTTAAAGGTTGTCACATCTAGCCCTGTCATTTACAGATGAGGAAAATGAGTCCCAGAAAGGGTAAGGATCTTGCCCAAGGTCACACAGCTAATAGGTGGCTGATGAGGGATTCAAACCCAGAGTTTCTTGACTCCAAGCCTCTATCCACTACACCTTCTTCCTTTTCTTTTTGTAGTCTCATCCCCTGGGTCAAACATAATCAACATCGCATCTGACTGGTCAGAGCTAAAGGCTGAAAACATAGGCATGAGCCTTTCAACACTCTGCCTGGAGCTCATTTTGTGGGAGACTTTGAGAATATCATTTAAGTCTCTCTGACCCTGTTTCCTGATCTATTGAGGGACAGTTACTGCAGTTACCATCCCTAATAGGGGTGTGAAATCAGGTTTTAAGAGGATCTGAGACCATGTTGAGAAAATAAAAGGTAATAAAGTGATAAATAATCTAACCCAATCTCTCCCAAAACAGCCCCTTTCTGATGGGCCACTCTCTACATCTACAGTATCTGCCAATAAAATAAAAATATTAGAGGTGCTCAGGCGTGAGAGCTTCCACATAATAGGCATCTTTCAAGTACTTTCATCTTTTCAATAGAGACAATATTCTGGAATGAGAACTCATCACACACTTTGGCTGGCGATTTGGTGAGGGGAGCTCTCTTAAATTATAAAATAAGTTCAGTAGTGCAGTGCATTCTCTACTATAAATGATTAACACTCCCATTGGGGAATGAGGATGCTAGCTTGATGATAAACTGATTTAAATTAGTTGAAAATTAACAGGATTCTTCTAAGTTCCTCATAATGAAAAAAAAGGAAGAGAGGACTTCTTTGACATTCTGGAATCAAAGCCGTTTGGTGAGTTTTCCCTAAGATGAAGGAAAAGTTCATCTGAACTTGAAAACTTTGAAGGAGAAACAGTTTTAGGAGAGAAATAGAGACAGGGAGAAAAGACAATGGGAAAGCTACAGAGACATGCAGACAGAAATAAAGGAAGAGAGAAAGATATACAGAGAAAAACAATAAAGGGGCAGAGAGATTAGAGTTAAGAGGCAAAGTCAGAAACAAGAACAAAAGAATGACAGAGAAAGTAAGGAGAGAGAGAAGAAGGAAGGAAGGAAAGGAGGAAAGAAGGCTGGAAGGAGGGAGGAAAGAAAGGAAGGAAGCAAGAAGGGGAAGGAGGAAAGAAGGGAGGGAGGGAAGAAGGAAGGAGGAGAAGATAGGAGGTGGGAGTGGGAGGGGGGATAGAATAAGAATGAGAGAGTGGGACAGGCAGACAGAAAATGAACGAAAAGGGGGATGAGTGAGGGAGAGAGAGAGAAAGAGAAAGAGAGAGAGAGAGGTGATTTAAAAGCAATTTGTTTATTTTCTCCCTGTTGCTTTTCACAATTTATTCAAATATTCTTTCCTTGCAGCCCAAGGGTATACAGTAATATTAGCCAAATCTACTAACCATAGAATGCTTTCCCTCTCCCTTTTTGCAATAGCTGTCTTTGTCCAGAGATGTGGGGGTAGGAATTAAGCTGAAAATCATCAAAATTCTGCTGTCTTTCCATATAATATTAGATCATTAGGGTCTTGGCCAATTGATTAATGTCATTGAATGGCATTGGGGGCACACCAGAGCTTTGTAATAAGACCAAGCTTTCTTCCTATTTTTACCCCTTTATGTTATTAATGGGGCAGGGACAGGGCCTGAGATTTCATCAACATAGGGTAGTTCCCAGGAAGAAAATTCCTTGGACCACTGAAGTTCACCCTGCTCCATAGCCCATTGTCTTGGAAAGTCATCTGGAGCACTGAGAAGTTAAATGATTTGCCCAAGGTCACATCGCATGAGACAGAAATGATCCTCTTGCTTCTCTTTCTGATGATGATAAACTCATTAAGCTTCCAGGGAGACAAAGAGCTTTTTATGCATATTGTCTCAATTGATCCTCTTCACAACCCTATAAAGTAGGTGCTATTATTATCTCCATTTTACAGCTAAGGGACCCGAAGCCTAAAAAAAGATAAATGAATCACCCACAACCACACAGCCTGTAAATATCTGAAGCAGGAGTCAAACCCAGAGCTTCCAGACTCCAAGGCCAGTGCTGTTCCCACTGCCACATGCTGATGCCTTTAAATGATCTTCAGAATCCATGTACTCGAAGGATAATGAAGGCATTATGCTGGCTATCCTATTCTTAATACTCCCCATTTGCACAAAAATTAAAGTCCTTGATACAACAGAATTTGAATTATTGAAGGCAATCCCTTCTAGACTATATCATATCCATAAAGGAAATAACAAAGTGGCTATGGGTCAATATTCTTTTTTCCTCATTCAAGAAAGTCTGGCCAGGTTGTCCAGTCCTAAGAATTAAAGTCAAGTTCAATGCTGTATACTTTGCCTATTTTGTTCTCCTCACTTTTTTTGAGAAAAGCAAAGTATTTGTGGTGCCACTCTAAGGTTTGGGAGTTTCCTCAAAAAGTGAATTTTGCAATTAAATATGTTAAAGAGTTAGCCCCTGCCTTCCAATCAGAGTTGTATTGTCCATATAATTCAAAGCATTAACAGATGGCAAGGTTCACATTGCTCTTCTATGTCATGGCTTAGTCCCTTGCTGTTCCTTCAGCACTTACACATATGCTTGCTTCTCTTATCTTTAAAAGGTTAGATTTAGGAATCCACTGTTATCCAGGTAAATCTCATGTCCTCTTTCTTTTGCCAATCCAGTAACATCCCCACTCCCACCTCTACCATCATTTAAAGTGTTTGGTTCTCTCTTCTTCTATGACTGTGTTTTTCTGCCCCTGGGAATTCCTTCACCACTTTGATTCTGTTTTTCTGTAATTGCCATTTCTGGGAATGAGGGGATTTCCTAATAAGCCTAACTGAATAAATGGATGCTCCTGTCTCAGGGATCCATGTGCAATCTCTGATTTCTGGTCTCTGTCCATGGTCAAATCTCTCTGATTCTCTGATCTCTAAGCAAGAGGACCAGAGCATACAGAGGATTTATTCTATATGGTCTCTATAGATAATAAAATAGTTTATCCTTTGAACTTACATTTAGTTGATTCATATACTCCTGAGACTATCCCAATTCCCCAATGTGTGTGCTCTCTCTCTCTCTCGCTCTCTCTCTCTCTCTCTCTCTCTCTCTCTCTCTCTCTCTCTCTCTCACACACACACACACACACACACCTAAAAGAACCTGATTTCTGTCTCAGAGGAAGGAAATACATATCCATAGCCTAGGTTTGCAGTACCATCTTTTTTTTTTTGGCTAGGCAATGGGGTTAAGTGACTTGCCCAGGGTCACACTGCTAGTAAGTGTTATGTGGCTGAGGCCGGATTTGAACTCAGTTCCTCCTGAATCCAGGGCCGGTGCTGTATCCACTGTGCCACCTAGCTGCCCCTTCAGTACTATCTTAAGAAAAGCAGACATTACTCATTCCATCTGAATTCAATTCAGCAGAAGAACCTAATATGTGCAAAGGGTTGTGCTAGGTACTAGGGGAGATATAGAGTCAAGATAGCATCTGCCCTCATAGAGTTTAAATGGAAAAGGCATCAGCAGAGATCACTATAATGGACAACAGTATCTTGATTCAATTAAATGAAAGCACTATACTTGGTGTATTGAACCCTACTTGGTCTAGGCAATCACTAGACTCCACTCCATTTAAGGTAGAGGTGATATAGTAAGACCAAAAAATTAAATAGTCCCTGTCCCCAGTGAGCTTACATTCTGATGGAAGAGAGAGCAGGTAAATGACTAGAAACATGCAAGATGCAAACAGAAAAAAGGAAAGTAATTGTAGAGACAAAAACAATAGCAGAGTGAGGGATAGGAAAAGACCTCCTGCAAAAGATATTGTTTAAAGCCTGAAAGCCACCATAATTAGTGACATGAATTGGATTTCCTTCCCTATTGAAAGCACAGCAAACAAAGCCCATTTTCCTTAGAATGGAGCCTGAGCTACTGACCTAAAAGGAAACAAGCATCCAAAGGGGCAATATTGTCAGTGACCTCACACTGGTCGATTGGGATGATGTGAGTAAAGGCTAGGAGTGAGGGGACCAGGGCAAATATTGGATGTTATGGATATACTTCAGAAAAAAATCATTCAGGCAGGTGAATAGAGGATAGATTAGAATGGAGTGAAATGTGAACCAGGGAAACCATTGAGAAAGCTATTGCAACAGTCCAAGTGTGAGTTGATGACGACTTCACCAGAGTGATGGCTACATGAGTGGAGAGAATGGAACTTATATGTAGATATTGTGAAGTTAGAAACAACAAGATCAGATAATGAGGGGTGAATGTAAGAGAGGATCTGAGGCTAGCTAGCACAGAGGTGAGGTTGTGAGCTTGGGTGACCAGGAATATGGTGGTGCCGAAAATGTGATTCAAATCCAGATCTTTCTATCTCCAAGTCTAGCACTCTGCCAGCTATACCAAGTTGCCTCTGGGAAATGCAAATAGAAATTCAACTGACATTCTTTTTTTCTTTTTTACAAATTCCTTCTAGCTCCAAACCAGACTATCCTATTAATTGGACCATAAACCAATTGTAAGAAGGAAGCCTGGGGTACAATTTCACAAAAGAAGGAAATCAACTCTATGAGGCAACATCAGGTCAGTAAAATATCATCTGAACAAATTGCAATTACGTGGTTCTTTAGTTGGCTTAGCCCATAGATGTGTCATTCGTAGTGTTCTGCATTGCCAACTAGTCCCTTGCCTAAAGGGATTAAAAAGAAGGAAAACAAGCCAGCTTCGGTTAATACCACTGTAGCAATCAATTGGTAAGTCATTTTAAGTCCATCTTATCTGATTTATGGTCAGGAAAAAGACACTTTTTTCCTTTGCAATGGTTTCCTCATGTGAAGCTTTCCTCATGTGAGTTATTTTTAAGAAAATGCTTTTTGTAACCCATGGGTTGCAGCAGACAAGGATCACAGAACCCACCTGCAGGACATGTACCTAAGGTTCCCACTGAGATGAAGCTGAAGAGTAATAGGCGATTCAAGGGCTAAGCTTTTAATTCCCTCTCTGCCTAAACATATCACCCTCAGGCATGGTCAACTTGCTCCATAAATCTCAACACAGTGCCCCTTCTCTTCATGCTAAAAATTTTTCCAGCTACTTCTGCCGCTCCCCCTATGTCTCAGCTTAAATGTCTTCCCTTTCTTCTGTATGCATTAATTTCAGCAATGTGCTTCCTAAAATGGAACTCTCCTGAGTTTTCTCCATATGTGATCTGATCAGAGTTCAGTACATTGGGATTGTCACCTTTCCCATTAGAAGCATTGTGTCTCTACAAATGGAGACCAAGATTTCATTAGCTTTAGGGGTTGCCATTTTACATTGTTGACTCAATGAGTTTGCCATCCAGTAAATAGTCCCAGATTTGGAGTCAACCAAGTACAATGGAAAGAGTCTAGGTTCAAATCTGAGTTCTAAAGGCCACTTAAGGCCTGTAGGAGCTTGGACACATCATTAATTCTCTGTTGGCCTTAACCTCCTCAGCTATAAAAATGAGAGAGGTGGACTAGATGACTTTGAAGGACCCATTCAGCTGTAAATATGGGCTCTTTTTCCTTCTGAGCTTCAGTCTAGTCTATGTGGAGCCAAATGTGAAATATGCATACAAAATAGAAATATATTTGAGAAGAATCCTATAATCATTAATTTCTTCTTCCTAATCTGTCCTTTGTCCCTTTTGTTTATTGGAAAATACTATGAAAGACAATGAATTTTTTTCCATGATGGAAACCTAAACAGCTTTAAAATTGGTCATGGATTTCTATCTCCTAGGAACTGTTGTCCTAGGAACACAGAAGACAGACCCACTTCCCTTGTGTCAATACACACAAGTACAAAGATAGAACAGCTGCTCAACCCTGCAGGTTGGCAGGTTTGGAGTTCCTCGGAATATTGTACCCTACATGAGTTTTCTCACATATTATACCTACAGTAACCATTCTGCAATATCTCCTTGGGAAACTTGGAAAGCAACCAATTAGGTCATCTGCACTGGAAAATCCCTTGGCAGTTAATATATACTACCCTACCACTTTTAGGCAAGGACAGTTACTGATTAATGGAAATGCCCCCAACAGTGCCGTGTAGGACATTATTTGCAGACAGTAACATCTTCGCTTCTGTTCCTCTGGAGCTTATAAAGGGAATCGAAACTGTTTAGCTGAAGAAGTCTGCTAATGGTTCACTTGCTAGTGTGTGTGTTCTTCTGAGACTTTCATGATGGTATTTGGACTCTCAGGCCTACATTCTTCACTGCCATCTTCAGAGTCACTCACAAAAGCGTCATGCCATTTCTTTGTATTATCTTCATGGCATCAATCAATCAGGAAGCAATTATTTGTCAGATGCTTAGGATGTGCCAGGCATTATGCTAAACACTGGAGATACAATGAAAAAGATAAATAGCCCATGTCTTCAATGAGCTTATATTCTGAGGAAGGAGAAAGCATGGAAATAACTACATGCATGCAACACGCAAACAGAAAAGAAGGAAAATAATTGTAGAGGCAAAAGCAACAGCAGCTAGAGGGTTGGGAAAAGACCTCTTGAAAAGGTATTGCTTAAAGCCTGAAAGTTGCCATAATCAGTGACTTGAATTGGATTTCCCTCTCTACTGAGAGCATAGCAAACATAGCCCATTTTCCTTAGCCTGGAGCCTGAGTTACTGACCAAAACAAAACATGCATCCAATCACACACACTGGTAGACTGGGGAGATATGACTAAAAGCCAGAAGTGAGGGAACCAGGGCAAATATTGGATATTATGGATGAAAATAATTTAGGGAAGTGACTTAGGCAATCCACAGAAGCCAGAAGTCAAGATGCGGCAGTGAGCTAAAATGAAGATGCCAGAACAAGCAATGCTAGGCACAGGGTCAATGCAGAGAAGTAGTAATAATGTCCCAGATATTAGAAGATCTTGAAACTGAGACCCAGCTGTAACAGGGACCAAGAAATGACTTCTCAAGGCATGAGCAGCTAGGTTATACAGCAGATACAGTAGTGAATTTGGAGTAAAGAAGACCTGAGTTCAAATCCCACTTCAAAGGCTCTTTAGCTTGTGAACATGGCACAAATTACTTAACATCTGTTTGCCTCAGTTTCCTCATTTGTAAAATGGGGAAAAATAATACCTACCTCGCTGTCATGAGGACCAAATTAAAGAAGCCATAAAGTGCTTTATAAGCCTTAAAATATTATAAAAATGCTATTTGTTGTTATTATCATTATTATAGGTCTCCAACTTAGAAGACTGAAGGACATTGCAGTGTAAAAAAAATCAACAAACTTAAAAAAAAAAACCAAAAATATTTGGACTAGCAACTCTTCAGTTCATTCCTTTACTAGACAGATTTGCCATTTAGACCATTCGTTTTGATAATCCAGGGTTTTCAAATATTCACTCATTTGATTCTCACAACAACCTTCTGAAACAAGTGCTATTATTATAACACTCATTTTATAGTTGGGGAAATGGAGGCACACAAAGGTTGAGTGACTTGCCCGGGGTCACACAGCTCAGGCCTTCCTCACCCCAGTTCAGCACTCTATCTACCATACAACATAGCTGCTAGGTGGGCACTAGGAAGTTGTTACTTGCTCAAGATTACAGAGTTAGTAAATGGCAGAGCCAGGATTAGAATTCAAATCATAAGATCATCTAGTTAGAATAAGAAAGTCCTTGGAATCCATCTAGTCCAAACCCATCATTTACCAACAAGGAAGCAGGCCTGGAGGGTACAGTGAGTTTTCCAAGGAGACGCAGGTAATAAATAAGGGAAAGAGTCAAGAATTGATCCCAAGTCACTACAATCAGGGCTTTTTCCCAAGTAATAATGCCTTAAGCACAGGTATTTTTTTTTTGTTTGTTTTTAAGTGTAGTTGGAGGACTGTTTTCCTCATGGCCAAAGGGAAAATGAGGAAGAGTTTCCTTATTTAATGTTCAACCTACTGATTCTTCTTGTCCTACTGTTCACGGATCTTGATATTTTGGTGAAGTCAATTATAGAGATAATCTTCACATTCTTTAATTAATCAATAGGCATTTCATCATCAAAATAGACCTAGTCTTGCACATTCTGATTTGAGGTGGGTAGGAACTATAAATGAGGTTAGAGAAAAAAATAGGCCATAACATAGTATCAGTGATAACATGTACATTAGAAGTAGTCTTGGACATGCATTCAAATATTCTCATGAGCCCATGGTAGTAATGTGAGTACTGCCCCCAGCAGTACAGATTGTGAAACTCTTGAACTTGCCCATCTTGAACTACTTTTGTTCATGTCCTTCTATAAATTCATCACAAAGAAGGAGACCAAACATGCTAGAGGATTTCTTTGCTTTCTATTTTTAAATTCGATTTTTGCTGGTATCTTTTGTTTTGACATCACTTCAGTTTGTTAATTCATTACTCCCCTTATTCCTTTTGGAGAATAATCTCTTTAAAAAAAATAAAAGTGGGGGAGGTTATCAAATGATGTCCTGAAAATGTCAGACATTATGTCCAGTGTTTCATACCCATCAGACCCCAAGTTGGTCATCATACTTTCCCAACACTCAATTTCTATTGTTCTGTTAGTGGAGGTGGTGTTCTTGGACAGCTGATGACTCAGTACATAGAATGCCTAGTTCCAAATCAGGAAAACCTAAGTTTCAAATACAGTTTCATATTCTTAGCAGCTGTGTGACCCTGGGAAAGTCACTCAATCTCTGTTTGCCTCAGTTTCTTCACCTAGAAAAAGAGGATAATAATAGTACTTACTATCCAGGGTTGTTTCGAGGATCAAATGAAATAATATTTGTAAAGTGCTTAGCAGAATGCCAGGCATTCTATAAATGTTAGTTTTTTTTCTTTCTTTCTATTTACATTGTCATAGCCATCACGTATATAATTTTCCTGATTCTACTTCCTTCCCTTTGCATGCTTATGTGTCTTCTCAGGCTTCTCTGGATTCATTGTATCCATTTTTGTTCTTCAGCAACAAGCTTCTATCATTTACCCCTCTCTCTTGTCAGTCAGTAAGTCAGAAAGCATTTGTTCAGTACTTATTATGTGTCAGACACTCTGTTAAGCACCAGGGATACAAAAACTAGCCAAAAGCTAGTCACTGCTCTTAGGAGCTCATGTTATAATAAGGAAAGACAATACAGAAAAGAGAAGCTGAAGAACAGGGGAGTTGGTGGAGATAGCTGTGGTTAGATTGGAGTGGGATCCAGAGAATGAGGGAAGGTCCGTCTGGGCCCTTCCCCAACATGAGGTTTCAGGAAGAACTCACCAATGGAGGAAGGGGCCTACAGGAGCGGAGGGAAAAGTAGCTGAGTCATGAGGGTGGTCTTGAACTCTTGCTTCATGATGAGGCCATTAGTTGTTTTACATAACATTTCTTCAATGAGAATGGAAAAGGAGATGGACTAGTCAAACAGTAAGACCCAGATAACATGAACAGCCCAAGTGATGCATGAATATCTATTAAATATTAAGGAATTCAGAGGATGACCTCCAGTATACTAGGTAGATTTATAGAAGGGCATGAAGAAGAATCAAACAAGATGGGAAATCATGAATGACCTATAGTCTGTCCCGGTGGAGATGGTGTCCACATCAGAGAAATCACAAATCCAATGAAGCATAGAACAGTTGCCAAACTTGGAGGTAGGAAGAGGAAGAGAGAGAGGAAGAGAGAAAAAAGGGGAGAGAGAGAGAGAGAGAGAGAGAGAGAGAGAGAGCTTTTATAAAAAATAGAGTTCTATGCAAAAACCATTTTTCCGACCTTTGTCTTAAAGTTCCCCCTTCCCATTCAAAACATCTCTGTTAACAGCTTTGTTTCTGAAATGGCAAGCCCCCTGTCTCAAAACTATCCCACGACCCAGCTTTCTGAAAACATTTTCTCCAGTGACAAACCATCTGTTTGCAATAAATCAGCTTAAAATGATATTTCCCTTTTTTACTCCACAAAGTAAATATATTCAGGAATAAATACATGAATAAGCAAATAAAGCACTCACTGCCTACGAGGAGTTATAACAAACCCCTCACTCTTTCATACTGGCTTTTAAAATCAGATCATCTGAAGGTCAAAAGGAGCTTATGGAAGATGAGAATAACCAGAATAAAGGTTGGGGATCTGAAAATTAAAACCATGTGTCGGGCACAGCATAACACAGCATGACATTTTCTGTGTTAAATGGAACACAATTCTTCTCGAATTGGATAGCTATTGTCGATCCAGATAACTGTTTGATCTGCAATTCATATTGAGATAAAGCAAGTGAAAAGTTCTGTCTCAGCTTCTTTGCCTTTTAATTCAGCATTTCACAGATTTTTGACCTTTGAGGTTTAATGTGATAATGCAGCTCCCCGCCCCCAAACCCTGAACAAAGAACGAAAAGCCGATTGTCAGAACAGAAGTGATTCTTTCAAACTCAGATTATCCCAAGTGTGTATAAAAAGGTGCTATATTAAAAAAAAACAGCTCTCCCAATCATTTCAGATATAGTTGCTCTCAATGGTGTTTGCGGGATGGCAGGTAAACCCCAAAGACAAACTATGTTAAAGCAGTCATTCCCACACTTTTAATTTATCTATGTTTTTAGCTGAGTTGCTTAGGAATGAGAACTGATTTCCTTGATCAAGGGGAGGTGCATTGATTCATCCTCACCAACTTTATTCCAGGCTATTATGGTTCTCATTATCTCTCCATCACATATGTTCACAGTTCTTTTGGCCATTTGTCCTTGTTCAGCTACTTTTTTTTCCCTTCCTTCACATTAGAAAGCCATTTGTTATCATTTGACATCCTTGCTCACATTGTTTCAACCTTCTGTTGAACATTAAGGGCTGAGTTCTGTTTACTATTATCCTCATCTCCTTTACCAGAATTCCATCATGATGGCAGGAGCGGTTCCATGGCTCCATTCCTGACTGCAGAAAGGAAGGGAAGGAAGGGGAAAAAGAGAGGAAGAGAAAAAGAGAGGGACGGAGGGAGAGAGAGAGGAGGGAAGGAAAGGCAGAACAAATGAGGGAGAGAGCAAAGGAAAGAGGGAATGAGGGAAAGAGGGAGGGAGGGAGAGATGGAGAGAGGGGAAAATGTAGGAAGAGGGATAAGGGAGGGGAAAAGGAGAAAGGGAGGGAAAATGAAACAGAGGGAATGGGAGAGGGAGGGAAGGAAGAGATAGGGAGATTGAGAGGAAGAGACAAAGAGACATAGACACAGAGATACAGAGGCAAACACAGAGAGAAAATTAGAGACAGAGAAAAACATAGAAAATCCACCCACATTCTAGCATGTATTTTTATTCTTTGGTTGACTTTTTGTTAACTAAAGATGTGGGGTCAGAAAAAATGTTATTTGGCCTAAGCAATGGATATATATTCATGTCTGGTTTCTGTAAAGAGCAGGGATTTCTCACTGCTACTCTCACTGACTTCAGTGTTGATGTACCATTATCAGACTAGTCCATCTTTTCCAAGATTCAGAGTGCAGTGCGTTGCAGAGTGAAGAGCCGGTAACGGGACATGAATCTCGGGCCGTTCAGCAGCATTAGTCTGAGTTTTTGGTCACCTCTCCACTCCTGGTGTTTTGCATGGCCCTAACTGCTGTACTTCTTCAAGAAGGCTACCAGAAGCTCATGGTGTGAGTCTTGGTTCCTCAGGATGTCTGCGTATAGACTAGCCAGACCTGTTCTCACAACACAACTATGTTGTTCAACCATTTCCATCATGTCTGACTTTTTGTGATCCCATTTGGGGTTTGCTTGGCAAAGATACTGGAACGATTTGCCATTTCCTTCTCCAGATCATTTTACAGATGAAGAACTGAAGGAAACAGGGTTAGGGGACTTGCCCAGGGTCACACAGCTAGTAAGTGTCTGAGGCTGGATTTGAACTCACAAAGATGAGTCTTCCTGACTCCAGGACCAGCATTCTATCCACTGAGCCACTTAGCTGTCCCTAATTCAATCCATGGGAACTTCCAATTTCTACCAGTTTCCCTACCATTGAAGGTGGTTGTGTGATAGAACTAGACCTTATCATTACTTAAAATCTTCCTTATTAATACAATGTCATTACTACCAGCATAGAAAATGTCCAGATGTCAAGAAGATACAGTAAACAGAGGTTTGATGTATAATATATTTGAAGTAAAATAGGATTACTGAAGTTCTAAGGCCATACCTTTGCTTTAGCCATATTTAGTCAGGGACAGGTGGCCTTCCTATCCCAACATAGAAGCATGTGTAACAGGACCAGATGTACTTTATTAATTGATTGCTTATTTTACCTATTTTTTCAGTCCTTTTGGTGGCTGGTGTACGGATGTCATTCCGTTATAAGGAATATCCAAAGTCCTCCTCTTTTTTTGATATGCCTCAATAATTTCAACATAAAACGATGCCCTCTGTCCCACCACCCCATATGACAGCATTTATGCTGGATATCCATGTCATTTGACTATTTTTTCTTATAAAATACTCATCTATTTTAGACACAATTTAATGTCAGCATCAGGTCAGGAGGCACAACTTTAAGAAATGATAAAACATTACAGAAATCTTTGTGGGACGACCAGCAAGACCTGGTCTAACTACAAAGGAAGGCTCAGGTCCAGGAGGTGGAGTCTAAAATAAACAAATGAGTTCATTAACTCAAAGGTTCTCTTGAACCATCAGGGAACACTATGTGGGTTCATTTACTATCTTTTGACATTTGAATCTGGGATAATTAAAGAAACTAGACTAGAAAATACAAATATACCAGGGACTAGAAAATATACCATTTGTTCCATAAAGCTTGCATATATTCTTAAATTCCTGCAACAACAAGGGATAGTACAGTAGAGTGGGCTTCAAGTTAGGCTTGATGTCAGGAAGACCTGGATTTGAAGTCCTTCCACAGCACTCTCTAGCTGTGTTACTCTTAGCAAATTACTAATCTCTCTGAGTGTCAAAATATTCAACTCTAAGGTGAGGAAAATAATAGCACCTAGTACATAGAGCACTTTGTGAGAGTTAAATGCCACAGTATGGTGGCACATTTTTAATAACGATCTCTCAAAAAGAACTGCATCTGGTACATTTTTAAGTTTACTTACATTTTCACCTTTTTATCCAATCACTTTCTTAAGTCTAGACAAACAAAACTTAAATCAAGCCCTGTTTTTAGCATTTGCTGATCTCTAAGATATAAATGCTCTCAATGAAAATTTAATAATTGGCTCACTCCTGTGAGCCGGTTTGAGCTGGTTACAGCACATCCCAGGAAATGAGATAGTGTTTGTAAACCACCTTCCAGTATATACACGTTAGCTACTATCAGACTTTTTTTTTTCCTGTGTGACTTAAAAGGGTAGAGCTAAGAGCAATGAATAGAAGCTACAAAAAGGCAAAATCAATTTTGATCTAAGGGAGGAAATCTTAATAATTAGCTAGATCTAATCATTGGATCTATCCCCAAAATGGAATAAGGTACCTCAGAAAGTAGTGAGTGGTCCTCAGCAGAAGTCTTTAAGCAAAAAGTAGATGACCACTCATTGACTATATTTCAGAACATATTTTTGTTTTGATGGAGGTTGAACTTCATGGCTTCCAAGAGGCCTTCCAACATTGAGATTCTGTGATTCTATGTAAAGCCACAAGACTGAAAAATATACATGTTCTGATACCAACCAGTTAGTTGTTTTTATCAATAATATACATAAAAACCACTGTATAGGAAGATTAGGAGATCTTAGATATGACATTTAACTACTGTTTCAAGGTTTTAGAAAGCCCTTCACAACCATCATCTCATTTGATTTCCATAGGTTTTGACTTTCCCTAAGTGAGTGGTACTATGGTTGATATTTCCCCATTTTACAGACTAGAAACTGATCGTTAGAGAATGGAAATGACTTTCCCAAAGAGCCAAAGAGGTTATTTAAAGCTATTTTTCTGTTAACTTAAAATCTAGAACTCTTTTAGTTACCTCATGGTTCCCTCTTGAAAGACTTGAAAGAGAGGCAACATTTTAGAGAAATAAAAAGTATATGGAGAAATGTAGCTAAAACAATATTCCAGAGATGAGCTCCAGGAGATCCACCCACATTTGTTTTAGGTAAAGAGTCAATATTAAAGTTAGTTTCATATTGCCTTCAGTGGTGGTAGACACGCCATCTTTTGCAGGAGTCAATGGGTTCTAAGTGGAGAATAGGGAAGAAAATAGGTAAGTCTCTAGGAAACTTTTGATGGGTTTTCTTTCTAGGTTGTTGTGGGCTGTCTCTCTCTTGAAGGCCATCGGGAGTCCTTGGGACGGCTCTGTGTTCTTCTGGTTGTGTATGCGTATTCCATTGCCAAGCTCTGTCCTGCTTCAGAGTCATGACATAAGATATAAGAAAAAGGAAGTCAGATTGTATCAAGCCCTCCATCCTAAGAAGAATTTGATTCTCCATCATCAGGGAAGATTGACCAGAGATGGATATCTTTGAGACATACTTATCATAAGTACCTGACTATACATAGAGATCTTCATGAGTAAGTACTCTGGGGAGGATATTTCAATATATGAAATGTTTTTTTAATTATTATTCAGAATGATACTTTTGAAGCCATTAGTATATTTATTTTGAAGTGGAGTCCTGATCTTTTGTTTGACAAATTCTTTTGAGATTTCAGGAGTATCTCAGCATACTTTCAATTCAATTCAGGTCAGTTAAATTCAGTTCAATTCAACAAACATTTATTACTCTCATATTATGTAGAAGAAACTGCTCTAGACATCAACACTCATGCCATATAGCCCTACTTGTCTTTCCCTGGGAGCATTTGGCTGGTTCTGTTCAGGGACTGACTCGGCCTTGATGTTGAATCAACAAGTATTTTTACTCTCCATTAAGACTTTGTTGACACTGCTGTGCATGGTAAGACCTCATGAGGAGAGGACATATCATTCATTTTATTTGTATCCCTAAAATAGCATAATACCTGCCACATAGTAGATGGTTACTAAATGCTTATTGATTGATTGGCCATCAATGATATAAACTTGCCTCTCTGATTAAGACAATTAGCTTTTTCAGCAATCAAAGCTGGTTTATTGGGATTCAGTGACTTTTCTTCTGTTTTAGTCCTTCTTCAAACTTGTAGATGGATTTTTTCCTTTTGCTATTCCTGATTTCTAAATTCCCCACCAGAGTGAACCTTTAATATGGTCACCTCCTTCTGATCAATTTCCCTAGCTTGGATTCATGGTATTTGTGCTAACCTCATTGATTTTTAATAACAACCTGGACTGACCTGTTGCCGACACTCAACCTGGAATTCAATCTTTGCATCTGTCTATCCTTCTTAATGCACCTTTTTTTCTCCTCCTAGCTATTCATATCACACTTACTCTACAATGACATTTTTCCCTAGCAGGAGTAAAATTTGTCTTTTTTAAAAATTTCCTCACCTTAATGACCTCGTTGTCTTTTGACTGGGTGTCTGATATTCAAAACCAATATCATTTAGGCTGTGCTATGAGGACTTGCAGTTTAACTATTTTGAATGATTAAGATAAGTCAAAAAAAAAAACAAAATTAAAATTGCAAAGTCAGTCAAGAACCATGTTCACTCCACCCCCATTGATTTTTTTCCTACACTTCATTACTCAAATGGACACAATCAGGATTGGGATTATTTTTTCCATTCACAAAGATCACATCCCAAGTACTTGATGACGAGAAAAAGAGAAAGGGAAGTCTTTAGTCTAGAGCAGCTGCTCAAACTTCATCCTGTTACTGAGCAGGGTGGTGCAGTGAAGCCTGGACAACTGTGCAGAATTAAGACATCATTCCTGCAGGGCTCGATAAGGGCAAAAGTGTGATAAAGCAACATGGACCCAAAAACTGATAGGAACTGAATGACCTGGGTTCGACAGGTCACTAAGAATCATGCATGCAAACAAAGGATTCTAGATTGAGATCTAGAAAGGACTTCAGAAAGCTTCTAGTCTAACCCTTTTATTTCACAAATAAGGAAACTGAGACCCAGAGATGTTCAGTGACTTGGTCAAGGTCACACAGCTACTAAGTATCAGACAGAAGATTTGGATTCCAGGTATCTTGACTCTAGAACCTGTAATCAAGAAGGACACTTGATATAGGGTTTTGGTTCTCCTTAAGCCAGAAGGTAAGAAAAAAGGTAGCCCTTGATAGGACAGAAGGCAATACGTTAGTAAGTGGGACTCCAGACATTCATAAATGAGAGCAGATGAGCATTTGGGGCTGGATGGAGAACAAAGGGGTTGGCAGTTCACCAGGTAGAATTCAAATTCTTTTATAATTCAGCATACAATAAAATCACAGAATTTTAAGAACCTTGAAGGTCATTTTGCAGGTAAACAAATTGTGTCAAAAAAAAAAAAAACCAGATGAAGAGACACGTAAGTCCATGTAAATTCATGAACTGGAGGCAGGGTTTGAACCCAGATCTCTTGAATTCCAGTCAAGAACTTTTGGATACTAAACAAATTCTGTCCCAAATTTGGAAGCCAAACAAATTCTGTCCCAAATTTAATTTTAAAACAATTTGTACTTTTTTCTCCCTCATTTAGCATGTGGGCCCCTGATGTATCTTCAAAGTCCTAGTTTTCATGTTTCCTTTTATTCAAATTCTGTACTACTAATTTTCTGTATGAAATTATTATCTTCTCTCTTACTGATTGATGAAATGTAAGAATTTGTCATTATCATTCATCCATCCTCCAATGGTTCATCTCAAGTTGTTTCACATAATCCCTAGACTATCATGTGGGTTTATGTTCTAATTATTTCACTCCCCATCTCTTAATATCACCTATTTCACTTTGTTTCTTCCCAATATTTCATTTCCCCTCCCAAAAGATTCAAATCTCATACATGTCTTCCCTTTCTCTACCACTTCTCACACTTTAATTCTTCCAAATGCACTTTTAGGGTTTTTTTATATCAATATTAATTTGATCAGTAGAGTCCACTCACCATCTGTTGTTTTGTTTTCCTTTTCCACCATGCTTTACTATGGAGTTAATCCTCATTAATTTTTTAAGAAAAGTATTCATCACTTCTGTTCCACAGAGATCTGGTAGGCAAGCCTCCAGCATTCATCCTGATTTAGATCGTGAGTTTTAGAACTGGAAAGAACTTTAAAGGACACGTTGTCCAATCACCCCATTTTCCAGATGAATAAGCTGAGGATGAGAGAGGACAGAAGGTAATAAGTGACCAAGTCAGATGTAAACCTAGGTTTTCTGAGTTTCTTCCCATTGTGCTCAGTTGCTTTTCATTGTCAGAATTCTTGCTGTTATTCTATCAATGCATGCAATCCTTTTGATTGGAACAAACTGACAATTTCAAAAGAAGATTGATATGTTTGGAACTCATATATTAGGTTTTGAATTTATTTAGTAGGCATTTCTCCACAAACAGAGATTTGACAAATATCAGCCAAAAGATTGTGCTTCTTTGCATAATCCTCCCACTGTTTTCAATAGATACTTTCACATTTAAATGAGGCAGGGGCTGGAATCCTTAGAGAAAGTTGTTCCTTCTTGCTAATGGTTTCCACACAGGACTACAGCTGATACAATCAAAAGCATGATTCTTTCACTTCCCCTCCCAATTCTTCTCCAATCTGGCCTGACAGGGACCACCTGAAAGCTCTAGTCACTCTGCCTCACAATTGGGTAACAACATTACAGTTTTCAAGCATGAAAGGCCAAACCCCTTTGAACTATAAGAGTAATTACTTAGGAAAAAAATTCAATTTGCCCAGTCAGATAGGATTGGATAGAAGAATAACACACAATTTTTTTTTGTAATGAACTGTCCCTCTGTTACCAAAGCAGATGCCACCCAAATCTTCTCATTACTAGTGAATGGACCAACCCTCAGAATCATTCTTCTGAGAACTACTTGAGATGAAGAGATAGACAAGAAGACTCATGGAAAAATCAACATTTATTTCCAGACTTTTCTAGGAAATGGTAATACTATTATTCTTGTTTGTTAAAATTTTATTTCTGGCATTTATTTCTTCACAGGAATTGAGGGAAAAAGGTTTAGAAGGATCTAAAATCCATCTGATTTAAAATCAGAGGGAGAGATTAGCATGATGACTGCTTACATATCTGAACAGTTGTTATGATATACCTATCTAAGAGGAAAAACACAGAGAATAAGAAAGAGATAAGCTTCTGAGTCACAAGTGGCTTTCCAACTGAGGTATCATTCAGCAAGGACTGTCCTGAGCTTCCTGTGGGCCTCAAAGCAATAAAAAGTAGGAAGAAAAGAGATATGGGTGGGGAGAGGAGACAGCAGGGATTATATACAACATGTATCTTACTAGTTGCCCCACTTTTTTAACCCAAGAAGACAATGGCCTTGGAAAAATGAAGAATCATTTAATCCTAACACTGGAAGGGTCCTCCTACCCCTTTGATCATCTCTCTAATTCTAAAAGAATTTCTTCTTCAACCTTCCATACAAGGTAACACCAGGACTTGTCTTGAAGACCTCAAGTAAGGTGGGAGGTGGGGGAGAAAAAGGGTCATCTCCTCTTAAAGCAGCTCTTGCCCTTAAGAACATAAATTTAAAGCTCAAATCAATGAACCAATCAATCAATAAGCAGTCAATTAAGTACACACTTTGGATTAGGCCTTCTTGTAGGCACTAGAAATACCAAAGATAGAAGTAGAACAATACCTTCCCTCAAGGAGTTTATATTCTATCAGGAGAGACATGTACACCTACACTATAATACATACACATGTACACTACAATAATATAGACAAGAAGTAGAAGGTAATATGGGGGAGAAGGGTATCAGAAGCTAAGGGTAGGGCAGCATAGGGAAAGGCTGTATGTAGAAGAAATGAGATTCAAAAGGAAAGGGGGATTCTAAGAGGCAGAGGTGAAGAGAGAAGCAATTCCAGGCACATGGGACAGCCAGTGCAAAGGCATGACATGAAAGAATGAAGGGATGAAGGAATGGATATTTATTAATTATTTACCATGTGCCAAGCACTGTGCTGAGTGATAAGGACACAAACCAAATCCTCCCTGGAGCTCACATTCTAATGCGGGCCCGGGAAGGGGCGACAAGACATATAGGGGAGTATTGGCCAGGGAGGTGTATTATGGTTATTAAAGTTGAAGCAATGCTGAATGGAGACACAGAGGGGTAGTGGCAAGGCAGCTGGGAAGAATATGATTGGGGACAAAAAGGAACATGGCTGGAACCAGACTGATGCAGTAGGTTATTGAGACACACACCAATCACTACAGTGAAATGTTAGGGTTTGGAGCTGGAAGGGTGAAGTCATCTGCCATGTGAGGAATGATGAGACCAGTCTGTGAAGACCAAAGATTGTGGGGAAGGCAATAACATATAACAAAGATATAAAGGTGGCTTGGTGGCCAGTCAACAAGCATTTATTTAACAACTACTACGTGCCAGTCACTAGGCAAAATTCTGAAAGTACAAAGAAATTAAAAATGGCCCATGATCTCAGAAAACTCACAGTCTATTGGAGGAGACAATATGGAAATGACTATGCATAAACACTAACCACAAGGGGTACATTGGAAATAATCAACAGAGAGTAGGCACTAGAATTAAAAGGGATAGGAAGAGGTTTCACATAGAAAGTGAGATTTTAATGGGGACTTGAAGAAAATCAGGGAAACTGAGAGGCAAAGGTGAAGAGAGAGAGACTTTGAGGCAAGGCAGACAGCCAGTGAACATGCCAAAGTCAGAAGGTGAAGTGTCATGTGACTAGCAGCAAGGAGACCCATGTCACGGGATTGTTGAGTACAGAGAGGGGAATAAAGCATGAGAATACTGGAGAACAGAGAGGGGCTGGATTATGAAGGGTAAGGTGGAAAGGGCATTCAAAGTCCAAACAGAAGAGCTTATATATGAGGGCAGACCTAGCAAGAATGGGTAGAAATCTCAAAAAAGTCATTGTAGACTCAATTTTAGGGAGAGAAAAAAGATCTTCCTAACAATTAGAACTATCCAAGATTGGAATGGGTAACCCTAAGAGGTGGTGGGTTCTTTCTTAGAGACCTTCAGGCAGGTGCTGTCTGGACCAGCTGTCAACAATGTTATATTGGGACTCCTTTTGTGGAAAACTGAGGCCCATAGAGTAAAATGTAGGTCATGGATATAAGTACCAGATTGAAGATTGAGATTGAACTCAAGCCTTCTTACTGCAAAGCCATTATACTTCCCATATGTACCACCCTGCCTTGCAGGCAACTTTTTGGGGATTTATTTTTGGGCTTTTCCCTTGATCACTCACTGTAAATGATAATTTTAACCTGATTAGAGACCTTTACAAAGTCATTTATTATCATGGAAATAATTTCCTTTACACTTATTAATGAACTATCAAATATCAGAATCCCTGAAATCCATTTAATATACCTTTCAAATGTTAATAACCATACTTTCTTTTCTATGACTACACCTAAAAATCACCAAAATGATTGTTGTTATTGTACATGATTTAAAAAAAAATCTTTTGAATTTGATGTCTTCAAAAATGTTTTCAGTGCACTCATCCTAATTTGCATAAAAGTAGAAAACAAGACAATTTTTGAGGGATTGTTTTTCACAAAGAAGAGAAAAAAGAATGTCAACTCTCACCTTCCTCACCTCGTGTCCTATCATCTAATTATTTGTAGTTCTCTAATGCCTCTCCTTGATAATAGAATTTGGGTTCATACTTCTGACTTCCTTGGATTATAAGAGACAAATAATCAGTTTGCATTGCAAATAATGACTGCTGACAACCACACAGTATTGGGTCTTTCCTGTGCTTCCAACTCCAAGACACAATTACTCACTTGATAATCTTTTGCTTTGTTAGACATGACAATTAAAAAAAAAACTAAAGAATGGGAATATAATGTCTTTGACTTCATGAGATTACTTTCAACAGCAACTAAAGATGCCTTCAACTTGTAACCTTTGCAAATATGCCAAGGATATGTGATGTTGTTTGTTAAGAGATGATCTGCAAGAACTGACATGCCTCCAAAATTCATTTATCAAAGTGAGGCCAACCTGTTGATAAACATCTTTGGATTTATTCAAGTTGGTCCATGGAATACAGACATCTAAGCAATCTCTCATCAGATTATAATGAAAGTCTTTATAGTTTCAAAGAACCAGTGAACCTATTCTCTGCTGAGTTGACCAAGGATGGCCCAAGGTTACTTCCATGCCATGACAAAGGAACAGAGAAATATATTAATAGAAGAATCTCCCAGAAATACATCTAATGAAATGGATTTATTTTAGGGCTTCCAAAAGGAAATATAATCTGATGGGTTGATCTGAGGTGGTTTGTCATAGACAGTCAAAGATGAAAAACCTAAGGATATAATTGCCGTTCAAGGCCCATCACAACATGGCACCACCATACTTTTCCATATTTATCATACTTTTCCCCAGTGTGGGTTAGAAGATAGGGAAACAGCCTCAGAGCCAGGAAGACCTGGGTTCAAGGCCCAGATATATACTGGCTATGTGACTCTAGATGAATCATTTTGTTTGAGTGTTCTAGTCAACTCTTTAAGACCACTGCAGAGATGGTACAATCTCTTATCAACATCAACATGCATTTATTAAGCAACTATTATATGCCAGTCGCTGTGCTAAATCCTGGGGATAAAAAGAAAAGCAAAAACACAGTCCTTGCAGTAGAAGTTTACATCCTAATGGAGGAGACAATATGTGAACAATTGTATGCATACAAGATATATATGGTATATGCAATTGGGAGGCAATTTCAGAGAGAAAATACTAGCAGTGGGGTATAGGAGGAGAGACGGGCACAGGCCTATTGCATAAATCAGTATTTAAACTGGGTCTTGAAGAAATCTAGAGAGTCCAGGACATGAAGGTGAGGTAGGAGAGCGTACTGGATATGAGGAATAGCTACTGGAACAGGGAATTTCATCACCCTTCGGTTCCCCATACTAATAAAATTACAGATCCTTATGTCAAAGGTTTCTTCCTAACCCTTATGGCACAAGCAAGCTTGGAGTATTTTCAATTCTCTAGTTCATTGCTTGTACTCCTAAATGATCTGAGAAGGTCCGTATCTGACCACAGGAATCAGAGGAATGAATGTTCCTTATAAACACACAAGTTAGCAAGGCTTGAAACATCAGATCCTCAGCAAAAGAACATTTAGATGTAGAAATCATCTTATAGATCACCTAGTTGTCTCTCCTCCCTCTGATTTTATAGAAGAGAAAATTGAGTCACAGTGATACTAAATAATTTGCCCAAGGTCACATTAATAATAAAGAGGACAGATATTCAAACTCTAGTCCCTTGACTATATATCAAGAGTCATTTCCCCCTCCCCAGTATGTGATAAGTTTGTTTAGGATTTATTTTTGTCTTTGCAGTCCTATCAGTGCTTTGCACACAGTAGGTGCTTCATAAATATTTATTGAGTTGAGTTTACTTCCTCAGCTTTTGGAATAACCCTCTCTGGTCAAAAGATGTAATAAAGTCGTAATATTATTCACATTTGTGTGTTGGTATTACTGTTGTTGCCCAAAGATACAGATCAGAAAACAGTTTAGAACAGTTTAGATCAGGGATTCATAACTTTTTTTTGTAGTATGGATTCTTAATAGCACTTTAAAAGAATAAAATGTGTAAGATGAAAAAGGAAAATATTCTTATTAAAAGGGGTTTTTTTTCACACGCAAGTCCATAGATACCCTGAAATCTATCTATGGACTCCCTGGGCAGGGGTGGGCTATCTTTAGATCTGAGGGTAAAAACTCTTGATTTAAATGGAGTAGAGAATAAGTTCTTGAAATTCATAAGAATTTCCCACTTGTGGTGCCTTAGGCAAATGGCTTCCCCTTTTGAGCTTCTGTTGCTGCCTTTGTAAAATGAGTTGTATGTGCATGTGTGTGCATGAGGTGGAGGGGCAGGGAGAGTCGGACTTCTAAGATTCTTTCCAAGTTGAAATATTGTGAACATATGGACTGAACTAAACACATAATTAGAAATAAATTCATTTTCCTTAAATTCTTCTTGCTGCTGTTTTGTTTTGATTTGTTTTTGAGACCTTGTCTTGCCTAGGCTGGAAATATAAGGCCCTTCATGAGTCAAATCCCACTTCTGATTAACATAAAAGTCTTAATCTGCTCCATTTTGGACCTACACCACTTTCCACCCTTAGGCAGCCTGATGCCCCCCCCCCAAATTCCTAATAGTTCCCACCATGAGTGATGGAACAAGTAGGGACAGTGACTTCAGCCACACCCCAGCTCAGACCTCCCAAGCACAAAAGACCCAATAGCCTTAGTGTCCTGATAGCAAGGATTACCAGCATGTGCCACCCTTCCCAGCTTGCCATGGTTAAAAGCAATTTTTAAAAGCCGTAAGTTCATTAAAATTCAGACAGGATGGTCCTAGAACTTTGATCCATCCCTCTCCCAAAATGTATCTTTCTCCCTATACTCACAGTCTTGTAATGCAAAACGTTTATGGATTTTGCATATATTGTGTATGTGTCTATATACATATATATAATATGTGTATATGTGTGTATGTAAATATATGTGTGTGTGTGTGTGTATGTGTGTAACTTTCCTTGATATCTCTTTACTCCAGCAGTAGCTCCTACATCTTGGGAAAGAGAAAAAAGTTATATTGTGTGTGTATGTGTGTGTGTATGTATATGTGTGTATGTGCTTGTATGTATGGGAATATATATGTGTATACATGTATGTATACATAATATGTATATATGTGCACATAAGAGTGTATCTATCACATTGTGGACAATTGGTATGGAATCACCTTTTTAACATGCAAGCAGAGTCTCAAGATAAATTTGAAATTATGCATTTCTCTGAGATTTCAAAGGAATGGATGGATGCTTCAAAGGCAGTCACAGTTTCTTGCTCTTGAGTCTACAGATTAATGTATGTCAGCCTTGACACCCCTGTCTAATCTTCCACCCATAATATCACAGAGGAAACCAGCCATTTCCCATTGGTAACAGTATTCTAGGAGGAAGATTGCATTCTGAGCTTGCCTCTGAAATAGATATATATGTGTGTGTGTGTGTGTGTGTGTGTGTGTGTGTGTGTGTGTGTGTGT